>NC_134702.1:194986186-195289217 GCF_043290135.1 Rhipicephalus microplus
AACAACAATATAGAGTGACTCGAGATGAACAGTTCGAGAATTCACTATGGGCACCTCATCAGGATCAGCCTTGTGCATTCTGCGAAATAAGTAGGTACAACACCACAATCGTCTAGTTCCCAGGTAACATGGGAAAGATCAAGGGCGCTCCGTCCAACCTCAACGAGAAGGTCCGCAGAACTGCTCGAGGAGTCGTCGACCGCGTATCTACTGAGTAGCATCACGATGAGGTTCCAGACAACATAGATCTCCGACCAACGTACAAATGAATTTACAAGGCCTTTTATCTGAGGAGGCAAAACTGTCCGCCCTCACTCATTAAACTGAACAGGCCTCAGGCATTGGGACTCAGACTCTCCAGGTCGGCGCATATTATAGCACTTGTGCACAACACTTAACGAAACATTCAGGCGTCCAACGTGTGCGCGCTTTGCACAGACTTTTCAGCTTAGCTCATATGCTCTGGTGGTGCCCTGTGTTAGGGGTTGAAAATGTTGCTTTGTCAAACTTGGATGCTTTGCTAAGAAGTGCGGATCTTTTAAAGCAGCTATGGGGCGTCTAACTTGTCAACGACGTGGCGGACAGGTCAGACCTGTCTGTCTCGACGTGGAAGTGGCCTCTTGCGTGCTAGTTTATGCCCGACGGGACAAAATAATGGTTTTTCCTACAATACCATACCACGCCCATGACGCTGACGCCGAGGTTATTGCGAATTGAGCTCTTTAACGCTCTATCGTTAGAAGAGATTCAAGCACTTCAGCCGGCTGTTACGTTCTGCCAGCTTGTGCGTTGCTTAACGTAGCATTCGTGGCGAAATCTGAGATTCAATGGCAAACGAATATGACTGTAAGTTTTCGCGCTGCAATGAGGGAAATTGCTTAACCTGTTTATAAGGGACCACATTGAGTGAGGTCATCCCCCTGCGCGGTTGGGCTGCATGAGCGGAAGGCATTTGGCAACTGCGTGGTGATTTTGGGAGCCTCAACATAAATAAGTGTTGTAGCGGTTACCTGTCGGGAACTAAAGTAGGTTATTGCTTTACAATTAAGCGGCATTCCCTCCTCAGGGGGGAATGCACACCAGTTTTACCTATTGAGCGTGTTCTCCAAAACTAACGTCATGAGCCAGACGGCTGTTGAATCTGTCTGCAAAGAACGGTGCCAAGAGCTAGAGCAGGGCTATTTCTTTAGTCGCTGAGGTGATCGGCTGCCACGCTTCAGTCGTCTTGTTGATTCCCCTCCTGACTTCTTGAATTTTATACGACTATAGCAGGTTTTAAGCAGGCAAGGACGTTCGGCTGACCTTGTACCACCAGGATCCGGCATCGCGCTATGAACTGCTTGCGATGGGCCCGCTCGTTTGTTTATTGGGCACTCAGGTGTTCGTGACTGTGAAAGTTAGACTGCGTTGACAGTGTGTATAATATTCTACTTTTGCAAACATCTTGTTCTTCGTTCTCTTCAATATTTTCACTCTTATCGTAAAAGACTACTGCAAAAAATTGAGAGAGGACCAGTGGGGTGGGGGTGGGGGGGGTGGCGTCATCATTAGCTGGAATTTCATACTTTCGAATGAGTTGACATGGTGCTCACGAGTTGTCAGAAGGAGAACCAGAAGGAGCTGTCTAGTTTTTAAAACCTCGCTCCGTGATCTCCAACGTCGTTCTCATTGCAGAATATGCACAATTTCCTGTCAGCCTGGCTGAGTTACGTTTTTGTAGTTCCTAAGTGGATAACTGCCTCCAGAACCTAGTATAAATGTGTGCAGACAGAGTGACGCCGTAAGCTAAGAAAGCCAGTGTCCGTCCGTAGAAAGTTATAACATCCACAACGATGTTCTTGAAGATCCTCTACGTTAACAACATCTAAGCGCGCTGGGGCAGCTATTCTGTGATTTAAAATACACAGAAAAAAGAATGTTTCATTTACTGTCACTGTATCATCATCCCGCGGGAAATCGTGGGAGTGGTTGAAATGATGGATGTGAGAAACACGTGTTTTGCCTATTCTTATATCGCTTCAAGTGAGGAGGAAATGGCTGTCCTGAAACTTGCGTGGTTGGGTTAATGTACGAATATATTTTTTGTTTTTTTGTTTTTTTTTCTTTCTTGGTCCTCTTAAGGGCATGGGTTGCGTTGGTAATATTTCTTTCTCGGAGACCTTCGACGAAAAAGTTTTGGTCTGTCTGTCTGTCTGTCTGTCTGTCTGTCTGTCTGTCTGTCTGTCTGTCTGTCTGTCTGTCTGTCTGTAGTATTGTCTGTTTGTCCGCCCTCAGCGATACCTCAAACGGCTCCAAATGGCCAACCCCATCCACAGCACCCACCAATAGTGCTCAATGTTAGGCGTTCATAGTTGTGCGATTGTCAAATAAAACGCAAATGTTGTGCATATCTGAAACGCCATAACAACACCTCTAAGTTTTGTATGTCTGCCTTTATAGTAAAAGACGCACAACAAGTAACCCTAAGGACAGTAGCGTTTATCGCGCTGCGCTGACAGTGCAGCGAGATGCTCAAAAATTGTTTCCAGTGCTTTGCTACGACGACAAAGTGGCCACACCTGCCCATCGCTTTGCATTTTACACCTTGTCACCTCCGAGGCTGGCACGCATTTTTCTCAGCGGACGCACACACCTTCATTATCGAAGATAACTGCCAGATGATCCTCGTGTCTAATGTGCATAGATGTGTTTGTTCACCTCCACTACACGCTCGAGGCACTCTAACGTAGCGCCTTCAGAATACCATTCACCGATTTTCTTGCACAGATCATAAAAAAAACGTTTTGTTCACTCACTTCAAAAGCAAGACTATCGTCTTTCGACGACATTTGCAGAATAACATGTAGATACAGGCCAGTTTTTTTTTTCTGTTCATCACTATCTGTGATTTTTAAAATAAACATTCAATTCTTTGACAGCGCTTGCGTCGTAGTTTTCTTATGTGCATGTGTTTTGTTCACAATGACTATCTTGACGGGACCTCCGACGTTTCATTATTACGAGGCAACAGCATTGCAAAAAAACTGACACGATTCCGATAAAAAAAGAAAACACCGGAATACTATACTAAAAAAACACGTCAGCTGTTACATGCATTGGAACTGTCGCATAGCTAAGCAGTGATATTAAATAGAACAATGCACAAAAAACAAGGTTTGTCTAAGCCAAGCTGCGTTGAAGTTTCCGTATGAAAGAAAGGAAACATAAAGAAGAAATCTGGGTGTCTGCTGATGATCACTTAGAGTGGCGGTGCCAAAGAAAGACTTCCTGACGCTTGAAAATGCGCAGAGAGTACGTCATACCACACGGTGCGTGAAGCCCAATGGTATGGTGGAAGACCGGAGTCCACCGTGTTGCTCAATCAATAGCAGCTCTACTCCACGTGTTGACGAGAGAAAAAGCAAGATATAACGCGACGTCCTCACCCCTCTACTGAGCGTCCAATCTCTCCCCAATGTTAGCACCTCAGTAGTGCAATATTTATGAGTTGAGTTAACATGGGTGATCTTTATGCCCATAAAATTTTTTTGTACATTCATATGATCGCATATATTGCATTCAAAGTCCTTATATCTATTGTGCAGTGATCCAGTGTCATAAATGCGTTTGCATCGCACGCGCACAATCATCAGGATAGTTGCAAGAACAGACAAGCAGGAACTTTGGTGCTCGGTAGAACAATTAGAGCATTGTATTTGACCGTAGCCGTGGCCTAGTGGATAGGGCGTCCGCCTCGGCTTCGGGAGGTAGGTGGTTCGAATCCTGCCGCCGGTCACCCACCGGTATATTGGGAAAGGCGTCCCCCTGACCCGACGCCCGGTTGTTGACGGGGTGCGTGAACGCCTGGGAGATCATCCGCCAGCAGCCCCGACTGCTGGGGCCATTACATTCGTTCTCTAGCCCACGAGGGTGGTTAATCTGTCGGCCATGTTTGCCTGTGCCTGCCCCGATGAAAGTCCATGCTTCCGCGGGCTTACGTGGTGTTCTTAGTCCCGCAGAACGAAAACATTTCTGGCCTTTGTAGAATGCCGAGGATTCTCCTTTTTATGTCTAGATTAATTTTTGTCTTGAGCAAAACAAGAAGTTTTTTGCCGCAGAAGCGGTCTGGTAGTTCACCTGAAGTTCGGCTCAAGCTCCGTACGGGTGCCGGATTGGCTAATTCCATCGCGTATATATTGTCCCGTAAGAGAGAAAGGGGGCACTGAAGCAGGCACAAATAGCGTAAAAGAAAGCATAGAAAGATCATTATTGAGCAATCTCCTGCCCACACGAAAGAAAAGTGAACTTGGCATCACAGAGCCGCGGCCTGCCTATACCGAAAGGCTGTCTAGCAACAACTGCCACACTGAGTCCTACCCAAACCGGAAGTACGACTACAGTACGATCAGTTAGTAATTTTCAGTGTTCGCTACGTCTGGGACGACGTCACAAAGTCAGTTATTGAAGCGTCTAGCAATCGTGTTCCCCGTAGCAATGAATGACTTTCCGGAAGCCAGCGTAAATTAGTGCTTCTGAACGTAAATGCTCGCAGTTTGATGAACAAGACTGTAGATTTTAATTGGCTCATCCAAACTTACGCACCATCACTAATTTGTGTCACTGAGACATGGTTAAATACTACTATTTCTGAGGCTGAATTCCTACCCCCGGGTTTCTCGGTACTACGTAAAGACAGAGCGGATAGCCGCGGTGGCGGTGTCGCCATCTTCTTAAAGAATAGTTTGAAGTTCTATTCATTACCCGACCTTCCCGAGTCAGAATCTTTATGGTGCAAAATCAGCGTTGGGGGGAAAATAACCGTATTAGGCGTAATATACCGGCCTCCTGGTACTGACCACGTTGTTTTTCCTGCTATTAGTGATTATATATTGAAAAACAGGCTTCACAAATTTAAACTGATTTTATGTGGTGACTTTAATGTACCGCATGTTGACTGGAATTTACTCTTACCCACTGGACGCGATAGGGCACTCAGTGAAGCTTTAGTTGACCTTGTTGTGTCGTTTGATCTTACCCAAGTAGTCAATGTTCCTACGCGGGAAAATGCCATTTTAGACCTTGTATTCTTAAATGAGGCTGTACAGCAGAATGAATTTGAATGTGAAACAGTGAATGGGGTATCTGACCACAAGGCAGTCCTTCTTAGCTTGAATGTTGCTTGTGAACCCAAACTTCCGACGTACAAAACGGTTCTGGATTTTACCCACGCGGACGACAATTCAATTCTTGCAGTTCTAGCAGCGTCTTTTGATGATTTCTTCTTCAATAGCAACCAATGTCATGTGGACTTGTTAGTTGAGCAGTTTTATAAGATTGTTGAACACTGCATACACACATATGTCCCACAGAAGTGCCTAAAACGAATCCCTCGGCATCCTTGGCTAAACAGAGAAATTATTCAGTTTACTCGGCGAATAAAGCAACTTCGAAGGCATCGTAACACTCTCCTAAATAACCAGCATTTATTGAACTCTCTGAAATCAGAGCTAAGAGAAAAAATGCATGCTGCCCGCAAATTCTACTATGAAAGTTCGTTAACAACCTTTATGAAAAGCGACCCATCTAAATTCTGGAAAACTCTCAATCCTGCAGGCCCGACATCTTCCTTACTTATTGTGAACGAGCAGCCCTTTTCGGATCCTTTAACTATCTCGGAAGCGTTCAATGGTTATTTCAAATCAGTGTTTAGTGCAGATGATGGTACCAGTCACGCTTTCGGTCTTGACAGTACATTGCCTGCCTTCCCAGAACTACAGATTAGTTACGCTGGAGTTGTTAATCTACTACTGAACATCGACACAAATAAGAGTGCTGGCGGTGATAACATCCCTAACACATTTTTAAAACGTTACGCTTAATGGAATGCGAGGTATTTAACAGTTATTTTTCAGAGATCCCTTGAAACAGGAATTGTACCGCAGATTTGGAAAAATGCGAAAGTTGTTCCGGTGTTCAAATCTGGCGACAAACAAGTAATTCCAAACTATTGACCTATTTCATTAATCTGCACCTGCTGTAAAATTCTAGAGCACATTATTCACAAACATGTAGTCACATATTTAACTGAAAACAACCTCCTCTCCCAAAATCAACATGGCTTTCGTGCAGGATTTTCAACAGTCACGCAGTTGCTGGGGTTTACGCATGACATCGCTTCGACTTTAAATGATCGCGGTCAAGTGGACGCCATTTTTATTGACTACTCGAAAGCGTTTGATACTGTTTGCCACAATAAACTTCTCCTCAAATTAAAAGCCTTTCTGCGCGGCACTCACGGCATTCGCTTGTTATCTTGGCTTTCAGATTACCTAAATTTAAGGCAGCAGTTTGTCGCGTTTAACAATTCGCATTCGTCATCCCTCCCTGTCACATCAGGTGTGCCGCAGGGCTCGGTCCTTGGGCCTCTTCTTTTCTTAATATATCTCAACGATGTTGTCGAAATAACAAAAAATACAAAGGTAAAACTCCGTCTATACGCCAACGACTGTGTCCTCTATTCTTGTATTAGTACCTCCCGTGACCAAATACAGTTAAATAATGTTTTTTCTTCTTTCCGTACCTGGAGCTCAACGTGGCAAATGGCACTAAACCTTAACAAAACGGTAAGCATGACATTCACAAACAAGAAGGAACCCCTCCGTTTTTCCTATGGCCAGAACATGAAGCATGTCAACGAATACAAGTATCTTGGCGTAACATTCTCACCGAACTTAAAATGGCATAAACATATAAACCTAATCTGCTCGAAAGCGCTCCGAAAATTGGGCTTCTTGAAGCGAACGTTAAAAGATGCAACTCACGAATGCAAACTAACAGCATACAAATCCCTGATACGGCCTGTTCTTGAATACGCCTCCGTTGTCTGGTCACCTCACTGCGCATGCGACATAGCACACTTGGAAGGTGTTCAAAAAAAGCAATAGGATTCATATATCACCGTTATGATCAGAATTTTTCGCCTTCGTCACACGCTGTACGTCTATCACTCAAATCACTTGAACACAGACGTACTTGTGAGCGTATCGGCACTTTACATAAAATCGTGAACGAGATAATCACCATTGACATGCCCATTTCCTTTGCCACCTCCGTTGCAAACACTCGCAGGTCAAACCCCATTAACATCACACCCTTCATGCCATTTCTAGATTGTTTTAAGTTTTCATTTTTTCCTTTCACAGTGGAATTGTGGAATAATCTGGATGTTTCTCTCCGAAAGTTGCCTACCAATAGTTTTTTGAATGAACTACCAAACCATGTGTTTTGTTAGTTTAGTGTGTATTCACTGTTATGGACTCACTCCTGCAATGTCTCGAACTGTGAGACAGCAGTATTTGTAAATAAATAAATAAAAATGGCTCAAGCAACCTCGCCCATTCGGCTTGATATCGCCGTCTTTGCATTACTTGTTTCCAAGTTCTCCCTTACTACAAAGAAAAATAAAACGACAGCAGTTCAACGGGGTAAAAATGGAGGAAGGGGCGAAGCTGGGTCCGCATTCCGCTGCCGCAGCACTTCGGCCTCCCGTTTTCGTATGCCGGGATCTTGTTGGCGCTGCCGCGCTGCTTCACGGCACGCTTCTTCCTCGCGCCCACGCCGCCTAGCAGCCTTGTACATGCACCGACATCCTGAACGCGTGCGCGTACCAAAAGCGCCTTGTCTAGCGTATGGTGCTGCCGACGAAGACGCGATCGCCAACGTCGTCGTGTGGCGTCATTCCAATTTTCTCGCGTACAAGCACAATTTCTTTCCGTCTTTTTGGAGCGCAAACCTAAGCCGTTTTGCGCGTATCATACGTTTTTATCGCCAAGCCGTGAGTCATCAATTGGCAGTGTCGGTCCGTCATTTGTCTGTTGATCTGTTAACGCATGGACGGTCATACGGACGCATGCCCGAACGTAAGGACGGATGCAGACACGGAAGGTTGGACGAATAGAAGCGTGGATGAACGCAGGGACAGATGAACAGATGGACAGAGGCACGGATGGACATACGAGAGGACAAGCGGACGAACGAACGCATGAACGAATGAATGGACTCTTGTAGGGGTGCACAAATTAACGGACGCACGCTGGGAAGGACGGACGCTGGTACGGACGCATGAATGAACGCAAGGACGGATGCACAGACATACAGAAACACGGATCAACGAAAGAGAGGATGGCTGGAAGAGCAGAAGCATGGACGGCCAGATGGACGGACGCATGGACGAATGCACGAACTGTTGGACGGACAGACGGATGGATGCCTGGACGAACACTGGGACAAATGAACGGAGGCATTGACGAACGGAATGGTAAACGCACAGACGGCGAATGAGTTTACGCATGGACAGACTGTTGAACGCACGCAAGGCTAGATCAATGGATGGATGAATGGGCGAAAGCAGGTATGGACGAACAGACACATGGGCGGATGCACGTATGGATAGACGCACGGATGGATGGAACGACGCAAAAACAAACGGACGGCTGGAACAATGGACAGAATAATCGACGCTTCGCCCACTCATCATCATTACCTTCATAGTTAAGCTGTGATTTTGAACATTTGCTATATTCTTTGTACAACGAATAACGTCCTCTAGTATTGTACCAAGTTTATTTTTCAGCATACATGCATTTCGTTATATGTACAAGTACGACCGCCTTCTTCGGTGGGTTCGAAAACTAACGAGAGGTGGCTACATACGATAACAATGGGACGCTTATAGCCCATGCCTCAAGGAGTTTCACCCCTAAAAAACGTTGCTCTAAAGCGAAAACATTGTTTCTCTCCTCTCGCACGTGAAAGGGCAGGAGGATCTTTCTGCTAATTAAATAAAGAATGTTCATCAATACATTAATCACAGCATAAAACGATGATAAGTGGTTCGTAAAACGTACTAGCAGCAATTGTAATATGACCGTAAGACCTCGAGGTACGACTCGGGGCTGCCCAAACACATTGCTTAGCTCGTCCATTTACGGGTACTACAAAAACAGTGGGGTAACCCCAAACCTCCCCTTTAGGAGTTGAACGCTATAGCGATACTGTGTGCCTAGTGCTTGTTTCAAACAATTAGTGTGTGAAACGTTTTGAACTTTCTATGCACCCATTTGGTAGCGTAAGGCCGCAGTAGCGTGCGGACGTTTTGTAGTGAGTGGCCCGCATTAATATGTGAAGTCTTTAAGATAGTCTGATGTTCTGGCGCTTTTGGCAATGCACGCTTGTAGCACGCATTATTGCTGCATTATTTTATGTTGTATTGTAAAGCATGTATACAGAACGCCTGTGTTCGGTAAAGCATGAAGGTTGTTTCAAAGCATTTCCAAGCACAAGAAGTTATTTCAACTGTATTTATGAGCAGAGGCATGGCTGTGTGATACGGCGCACTATCGCCACGCAAACCACCTGGGCACTATCCCCACTCTAAGCCTCAAATATCTTTCGTTTACTTTATTTGCTCCTTTCCCGAATTTTCGCTCACACAAAGACGCTATACCTTTTTAGTTGCTTAAAGATAATGACTTTTCACTCTCTACCAGTGGCGCCTTCTTTCACCAGCGCCGGGAGGATGATCCTGAAAGAGCTTGGAGTTCACGCCACAAAAATTTATACAAGCTACTGCAGCGTTCCTAGAAAACATAGAGAGCCTCATACTACGGCAGTCGTGCCACGGAATGTTCACTCTGAATACAATGTAGTCAGACTAAGGGCTAGGGAAGAAAGCCCTATTGGAGAGTGCCCATGCCCATGCCTGGAGTTGCTGTTTTGTGGACGCTGCACGGTAACCAAACACAAATTCACTTGTTGCAGTCCCTGTTGATCGGGATGGCGTTGTTACAAACTCCTCTTCCATCAGGACCACCACGACCGAGGCTGCCGAACAGGGGGCAATGGCCTTGGCCCCGGTAGACGATGAGAGAACAACAATATAGAGTGACTCGAGATGAACAGTTCGAGAATTCACTATGGGCACCTCATCAGGATCAGCCTTGTGCATTCTGCGAAATAAGTAGGTACAACACCACAATCGTCTAGTTCCCAGGTAACATGGGAAAGATCAAGGGCGCTCCGTCCAACCTCAACGAGAAGGGCCGCAGAACTGCTCGAGGAGTCGTCGACCGCGTAGCTACTGAGTAGCATCACGATGAGGTTCCAGACAACATAGATCTCCGACCAACGTACAAATGAATTTACAAGGCCTTTTATCTGAGGAGGCAAAACTGTCCGCCCTCACTCATTAAACTGAACAGGCCTCAGGCATTGGGACTCAGACTCTCCAGGTCGGCGCATATTATAGCACTTGTGCACAACACTTAACGAAACATTCAGGCGTCCAACGTGTGCGCGCTTTGCACAGACTTTTCAGCTTAGCTCATATGCTCTGGCGGTGCCCTGTGTTAGGGGTTGAAAATGTTGCTTTGTCAAACTTGGATGCTTTGCTAAGAAGTGCGGATCGTTTAAAGCAGCTATGGGGCGTCTAACTTGTCAACGACGTGGCGGACAGGTCAGACCTGTCTGTCTCGACGTGGAAGTGGCCTCTTGCGTGCTAGTTTATGCCCGACGGGACAAAATAATGGTTTTTCCTACAATACCATACTACGCCCATCACGCTGACGCCGAGGTTATTGCGAATTGAGCTCTTTAACGCTCTATCGTTAGAAGAGATTCAAGCACTTCAGCCGGCTGTTACGTTCTGCCAGCTTGTGCGTTGCTTAACGTAGCATTCGTGGCGAAATCTGAGATTCAATGGCAAACGAATATGACTGTAAGTTTTCGCGCTGCAATGAGGGAAATTGCTTAACCTGTTTATAAGGGACCACATTGAGTGAGGCCATCCCCCTGCGCGGGTGGGCTGCATGAGCGGAAGGCATTTGGCAACTGCGTGGTGATTTTGGGAGCCTCAACATAAATAAGTGTTGTAGCGGTTACCTGTCGGGAACTAAAGTAGGTTATTGCTTTACAATTAAGCGGCATTCCCTCCTCAGGGGGGAATGCACACCAGTTTTACCTATTGAGCGTGTACTCCAAAACTAACGTCATGAGCCAGACGGCTGTTGAATCTGTCTGCAAAGAACGGTGCCAAGAGCTAGAGCAGGGCTATTTCTTGAGTCGCTGAGGTGATCGGCTGCCACGCTTCAGTCGTCTTGTTGATTCCCCTCCTGACTTCTTGAATTTCATACGACTATAGCAGGTTTTAAGCAGGCAAGGACGTTCGGCTGACCTTGTACCACCAGGATCCGGCATCGCGCTATGAACTGCTTGCGATGGGCCCGCTCGTTTGTTTATTGGGCACTCAGGTGTTAGTGACTGTGAAAGTTAGACTGCGTTGACAGTGTGTATAATATTCTACTTTTGCAAACATCTTGTTCTTCGTTCTCTTCAATATTTTCACTCTTATCGTAAAAGACTACTGCAAAAAATTGAGAGAGGACCAGTGGGGTGGGGGTGGGGGGTGGGTGGCGTCATCATTAGCTGGAATTTCATACTTTCGAATGAGTTGACATGGTGCTCACGAGTTGTCAGAAGGAGAACCAGAAGGAGCTGTCTAGTTTTTAAAACCTCGCTCCGTGATCTCCTACGTCGTTCTCATTGCAGAATATGCACAATTTCCTTTCAGCCTGGCTGAGTTACGTTTTTGTAGTTCCTAAGTGGATAACTGCCTCCAGAACCTAGTATAAATGTGTGCAGACAGAGTGACGCCGTAAGCTAAGAAAGCCAGTGCCGTCCGTAGAAAGTTATAACATCCACAACGATGTTCTTGAAGATCCTCTACGTTAACAACATCTAAGCGCGCTGGGGCAGCTATTCTGTGATTTAAAATACACAGAAAAAAGAATGTTTCATTTAGTGTCACTGTATCATCATCCCGCAGGAAATCGTGGGAGTGGTTGAAATGATGGATGTGAGAAACACGTGTTTTGCCTATTCTTATATCGCTTCAAGTGAGGAGGGAATGGCTGTCCTGAAACTTGCGTGGTTGGGTTAATGTACGAATATATTTTTTGTTTTTTTGTTTTTTTCTTTCTTGGTCCTCTTAAGGGCATGGGTTGCGTTGGTAATTTTTTTTTCTCGGAGACCTTCGACGAAAAAGTTTTGGTCTGTCTGTCTGTCTGTCTGTCTGTCTGTCTGTCTGCAATAATGTCTGTTTGTCCGCCCTCAGCGATACCTCAAACGGCTCCAAATGGCCAACCCCATCCACAGCACCCACCAATAGTGCTCAATGTTAGGCGTTCATAGTTGTGCGATTGTCAAATAAAACGCAAATGTTGTGCATATCTGAAGCGCCATAACAACACCTCTAAGTTTTGTATGTCTGCCTTTATAGTAAAAGACGCACAACAAGTAACCCTAAGAGCAGTAGCGTTGATCGCGCTGCGCTGACAGTGCAGCGAGACGCTCAAAAATTGTTTCCAGTGCTTTGCTACGACGACAAAGTGGCCACACCTGCCCATCGCTTTGCATTTTACACCTTGTCACCTCCGAGGCTGGCACGCATTTTTCTCAGCGGACACACACACCTTCATTATCGAAGATAACTGCCAGATGATCCTCGTGTCTAATGTGCATAGATGTGTTTGTTCACCTCCACTACACGCTCGAGGTACTCTAACGTAGCGCCTTCAGAATACCATTCACCGATTTTCTTGCACAGATCATAAAATCAACGTTTTGTTCACTCACTTCAAAAGCAAGACTATCGTCTTTCGACGACATTTGCAGAATAACATGTAGATACAGGCCAGTTTTTTTTCTGTTCATCACTATCTGTGATTTTTAAAATAAACATTCAATTCTTTGACAGCGCTTGCGTCGTAGTTTTCTTATGTGCATGTGTTTTGTTCACAATGACTATCTTGACGGGACCTCCGACGTTTCATTATTACGAGGCAACAGCATTGCAAAAAAACTGACACGATTCCGATAAAAAAAGAAAACACCGGAATACTATACTAAAGAAACACGTCAGCTGTTACATGCATTGGAACTGTCGCATAGCTAAGCAGTGATATTAAATAGAACAATGCACAAAAAACAAGGTTTGTCTAAGCCAAGCTGCATTGAAGTTTCCGTATGAAAGAAAGGAAACATAAAGAAGAAATCTGGGTGTCTGCTGATGATCACTTAGAGTGGCGGTGCCAAAGAAAGACTCCCTGGCGCTTGGAAATGCGCAGAGAGTACGTCATACCACACGGTGCGTGAAGCCCAATGGTATGGTGGAAGACCGGAGTCCACCGTGTTGCTCAATCAATAGCAGCTCTACTCCACGTGTTGACGAGAGAAAAAGCAAGATATAACGCGACGTCCTCACCCCTCTACTGAGCGTCCAATCTCTCCCCAATGTTAGCACCTCAGTAGTGCAATATTTATGAGTTGAGTTAACATGGGTGATCTTCATGCCCATAAAATTTTTTTGTACATTCATATGATCGCATATATTGCATTCAAAGTCCTTATATCTATTGTGCAGTGATCCAGTGTCATAAATGCGTTTGCATCGCACGCGCACAGTCATTAGGATAGTTGCAAGAACAGACAGGCAGGAACTTTGGTGCTCAATTAAAGCATTGTATTTCACCGTAGCCGTGGCCTAGTGGATAGGGCGTCCGCCTCGGTTTCGGGAGGTAGGTGGTTCGAATCCTGCCGCCGGTCACCCACCGGTATATTGGGAAAGGCGTCCCCCTGACCCGACGCCCGGTTGTTGACGGGGTGCGTGAACGCCTGGGAGATCATCCGCCAGCAGCCCCGACTGCTGGGGCCATTACATTCGTACTCTAGCCCACGAGGGTGGTTAATCTGTCGGCCATCTTTGCCTGTGCCTGCCCCGATGAAAGTCCATGCTTCCGCGGGCTTACGTGGTGTTCTTAGTCCCGCAGAACGAAAACATTTCTGGCCTTCGTAGAATGCCGAGGATTCTCCTTTTTATGTCTAGATGAATTTTTGTCTTGAGCAAAACAAGAAGTTTTTTGCCGCAGAAGCGGTCTGGTAGTTCACCTGAAGTTCGGCTCAAGCTCCGTACGGGTGCCGGATTGGCTAATTCCATCGCGTATATATTGTCCCGTAAGAGAGAAAGGGGGCACTGAAGCAGGCACAAATAGCGTAAAAGAAAGCATAGAAAGATCATTATTGAGCAATCTCCTGCCCACACGAAAGAAAAGTGAACTTGGCATCACAGAGCCGCGGCCTGCCTATACCGAAGCCGCGGCCTGCCTATACCGAAAGGCCGTCTAGCAACAACTGCCACACTGAGTCCTACCCAAACAGGAAAACGGCTCAAGCAACCTCGCCCTCTCGGCTTGATATCGGAGTCTTTGCATTACTTGTTTCCAAGTTCTCCCTTACTACAAAGAAAAATAAAACGACAGCAGTTCAACGGGGTAACAATGGAGGAAGGGGCGAAGCTGGGTCCGCATTCCGCTGCCGCAGCACTTCGGCCTCCCGTTTTCGTATGCCGGGATCTTGTTGGCGCTGCCGCGCAGCTTCACGGCACGCTTCTTCCTCGCGCCCACGCCGCCTAGCAGCTTTGTACATGCACCGACATCCTGAACGCGTGCGCGTACCAAAAGCGCCTTGTCTAGCGTACGGTGCTGCCGACGAAGACGCGATCGCCAACGTCGTCGTGTGGCGTCATTCCAATTTTCTCGCGTACAAGCACAATTTCTTTCCGTCTTTTTGGAGCGCAAACCTAAGCCGTTTTGCGCGTATCATACGTTTTTATCGCCAAGCAGTGAGTCATCAATTGGCAGTGTCGGTCCGTCATTTGTCTGTTGATCTGTTTACGCATGGACGGTCATACGGACGCATGCACGAACGTAAGGACGGATGCACACACGGAAGGATGGACGAATAGAAGCATGGATGAACGCAGGGACAGATGAACAGATGGACAGAGGCACGGATGGACATACGAGAGGACAAGCGGACGAACGAACGCATGAACGAATGAATGGACTCTTGTAGGGGTGCACAAATGAACGGACGCACGCTGGGAAGGATGGACGCAGGTACGGACGAATGAATGAACGCAAGGACGGATCCACAGACATACGTAAACACGGATCCACGAGAGGATGGCTGGAAGAGCAGAAGCATGGACGGCCTAATGGACGGACGCATGGACGAATGCACGAACTGTTGGACGGACAGACGGATGGATGCCTGGACGAACACTGGGACAAATGAACGGAGGCATTGACGAACGCAATGGTAAACGCACAGACGGCGAATGAGTTTACGCATGGACAGACGGTTGAACGCACGCAAGGCTAGATCAATGGATGGATGAATGGGCGAATGTAGGTATGGACGAACAGACACATGGACGGATGCACGTATGGATAGACGCACGGATGGATGGACCGACGCAAAAACAAACGGACTGTCTGTACTTTTGTCTGTTTGTCCGCCTTTAACTTTACCTCAAAGGACACCAAACGGCCAACCTCATCTGCAGCGCCCACAAATATTGCTCAAGGTAGTGTTCATAGTTGTGCAATTTTCAAATAAAAAGCGAATTTGGTGCATATCTGAGGTGCCATAACAACACGTCTATGTTTTGTATGTCTGCCTTTACACTAGAAGAGGCACACACAAGTAACTCTAAGGACTTCAGCGTTTATCGCACTGCGCTGACAGTGCAACGCAATGGTAAAAATTGGCAGAACCCACGTACTGTGCGAATCGATATGCGAAGCACGATTGAGAAATATTGATATGTCTTTTTAAAATCAGCACAACTTTGCGAGAAGGAGGCAAATGATGCCGCACATGTCTTCCGTGTCATGATTATTATGTTTGGATGTGTCGTTTCAGCTTCGTCATCTAGTAACGTGTCGTGATATTAAATTTAACATACGTGGAGCGAGCGAAACGGCCTCGAGACGCTATGAGCTTGGTATGCTGTCATGTTCTTACTTGACGTTCGTGTCAGGAATATCACGTTTGTAAAAGTCACATATTTCGTCATCCATTGACGTCATGTAACACCAAACTTGGTATATGTGGATCTAGCAAAATGACCATGAGCTTATCATGAAGGACCCAATATACTCCAACGTTGCGTTGACACACGTACGTTGGACCCAGCGACGTTACGTTAGCAAAACGCGGGCACTCTATAGTCTGACGCCAGGCGCGACCAGCGTCCATCGGCGCGGCCCGACTGCAACCGGTGCACAATGCGACATGCTGCATTTCGCGCCGGTGCCTTAACCAGACAACACTGCGTCTCTCCTTTTTCTTGACAGAGGGACGCCGGATGCCTTGAAACGCGCATGCGTCAAAGCAACGAGGCGCGGCGCGCGCTTGCGTGTATCTTGGCACGAAAGAGCAGCTCATCTTAAAGAACAAAGGACGCCGGCAATATCGTGAAGGTATGCGATCGCAGTGCGTTTTGTAAGATGGCGACACTCCTCGCTAAAATTTGTGACTGGTAGGCGAGGCTGCTTCTTCCTGGTCTGAACATTACCTCGGGCAATGCAGATTTTTGTGCAAAAAGTAGAGACAAATTTTCTTCCGCATTTACGGCATCAGGGACGTCTTGCTCGCATTCAACGCTGACAAAGAGGCTGCTACAGCGAAGCAGAGTAACAGATTCGAAGTATACATGCAGGGCAGCCTTCGATTAGTTGGTGTGCTCAGGTTGAGGATGAAATGGGTCCTCGAATGACCCCTGCAAGTCTCGTAGGGCAATGATTGTGCCGTATTGGCGAAGGAAGTTCAGTCCCAGAAAGAGTGTACGGGAGCACGCCGGCAATACGAGAAAAGACCCTGTGAACGTCTAAGCGTGTACTCCAACACGGACCGTGCACATCACAGTCGGCGTGACGAGGTGGCCGCCTGCTGTGCACAACAGGGGTCCTTGCTAAGGGGCAGTTACTTTCCTCAGTTTGGATGCCAGAGCGCTGCTCGTAACTGAATAATCAGCGCCGGTGTCGACGAGCGTAGTGACAACGTGATTATCGACGTTTACAGCAATGATGACAGAAACAGTCTTTAGACTTTTGGAAACGACTGAAAAATGAGAACGGCCATCGTCCGTTCTTTGCGTCGAGGGAGGCTCTTTGACAGTTCGTTGGGTCACAAATTCATTCCCAGGAACCGCCGTACCTAGTTTCCGCTGTGGGGACTTGGGGACCGGCCCTTGAGAGGAGCATAAGATGACGAGGGAAATCTAGGTGACGTGGAACGGCGAGGTGATGGTGATTGTGATTGGTGGCGTTGACTATGGTAAGGAGCTTGCTGAACCGTAAGGTACACTTCGATGTCGCGGGGGTGCTCACCGTAACGTGGGCACCAAGAATCAGGGTGGAAGCCACGGAGACCAAATTGGCGGTACTGACAATTGCGGTAGACGTGAGCCGCTTCGCCCTAGTGGTAGCAGAGCAGACGGTTATCCGACGTGCGCCACATGCTTGCCTTTGTGGCGTTCTGTCGTGATCTGGACGGACGATATGTGGGTACACTCTGGAACCCTGCGGCGGGTGGCGGATCCAAAGAGGTGCCCTGGAATTGATGGCTAGCCTGATCCATTATCCGCATAGTGGGATGACAAGATTGTGGTGCAGCAGATTGCAGGGCCGCCACATAAGTCAGCCCAGGGCCTCAAGCCTTGTTGGTGGGAGTGAGGTGACTACCTGTCTGATTTCATTTCGGATTACGTGAGCAAGACGAGTTACGGGTGATTGGGGTCCCACTGCTTGGAACTGGCGCAGCTCGCCCAGCACGACGCTTCTTATGAACTCTGAAAGGGCATGTCTTTCACGGTCTGCCCTGATAGAGCATGCGACAGCAGTGAAGTCGTGGTGTTCATATTGTGACGAGCAATGCTAAAGATTGCGCTTTATTGAGGTTGCCTCACTTATGAACTTGGTCACGGTCGTCGGCAGATTGCGCACGATTCCTGCAAAGAGCTGCTATTTTACCCCACACATCAAATGACGCACCTTCTTTTCCTCGGACATCGTGGGGTCCGTACGCTTGAAGAGTCAAAATATGTCCTCGACGAACATCGAAACTCTCTCGTCAGAACGTTTGTTCCGAGACGAGATGGTCTGCTCTGCTCTCTCCTTCCTTTCAGTGCTGTGGTACGCATCGCGAAACTGTCGGCTGAACTCTTGCCATGTCGCTAAGAAACCCTCGTGATTCTATTACCAAGTCTTTGCAGTGTCCTCCAACGCGAAATAAACTATCCGCAGCCTGCAAGCTTCAAGCTTCATTGCTCTCGTTAATGCTGGCAACTCGATTGAAGTGGTCAAGCCAGTTTTCAACATCTTCAGAAATGTCTCCACGAAATGAGCGTTGTGTTCACGGCGCATGGAAAACATGCGGAAGAAGGGAATAGGCGTCGTTGTATAGACTCGCGTGGTTGGTAGTTGAGGTTGCCATAAGTGACCGCACTTGGTGGTAGTTCTCGCAAGTGGCTGCTGCTTCTTGCCGTGGGAGATGTAGGTGTCTCCAACTAGCTTGGTCTGTCAAGTGAAACTCGGGAGCAGAGACGCATATACCCAACACCTCCACCAGTGCCTCGAGCGAAATAACAGAGACAGCCAGATTTTGACGTCTTGCCCAGAACCAGACCAGGAAGCAACGCTCCCTTCTTTTCTCACTTCCAAGCGAGTTCCCGCCACGTTGAATGCCTCATACCCATTTACGTGGGACAATATGAACGTAGTTTACATTGATTAAGTGTATGCCTATAGGAATTTTTTCTTCTACATTTATCTGATCACAATTATCACATTCGACATCTATATATCTATTGAGCAGTGATGCAGCGTCGCAAATGCGTTTTGATCGCAAGCATATTGTCATCAAGATTGTTGCAAAAACAGAAGGGCAGCTAAAGAGGCAACTTTGGTGCTGGGTAACACAATTAGACCAAGATATTGCACGATAGCCATGGCCCAGTGGATAGGGATTCTGCCTGGGCTGAAGCTGAAACAAATAGCGTAAACGAGAATGTACTAAGTACTATATTGAGCAAACTCCTGCCCACACCAAAGAAAAGTGAACTTCTGATCACAGAGCCGCGGCCAGCGGACAGCCAAACGCCGTCTAGAAACAACTGCTGCACTGAGTCCTACCTACCAAAGAAAAATTCGACTAGAGCCTCCTCAACCACTCGGCTTGATATCGGCGTATGCGCAGTACTTGTTTGACATTACATCCACGAGATGAATGATGGAGTGTGGAGCGAAGCTGGGTCCACACTCTGCTGCCGCAGTACTTTGGCCTCCCGTTCTCGTACGCCGGGATCTTGTCGGCGCCGCCACGCAGCTTCACAGCACGCTTCTGCCTCACGCGCTTGCACATCGGGGTTCTGTCTTCGAGCACGAGCCGCCGCCACCTTGCGCGCATGCCGCCCGGCTGCCTTGTCCATCTACCGACCTTCATTACAGGCGTGCGCGCCAAAAACACATTCCCTAGTGTACGGCACGGCTGACAAACACGCGATCGCCAACGTCTTCATGTGACGTCATTTCTATTTTCTCACGCACTCGCACATCGGGGTTCCATCTTCGAGCGCGAGCCGCCATCGCCTTGCACTTATCATACTTTTATCGTCAAACTATGAATCAACCGCTGGCCACGTAGGATTCTCGTCTGTCTGTCTGTCTGTCTGACGCATGAACGGACGGACGCATGAACGAATGCAGGGACGGACAAACAGACGGACGCACGCTCGGATGGACACACGAGAGGACAAGTGGACGAACGGACGTATGGAAAGATGGATGGACGCGTGGACGGATGCACAAATGGACGGACACACGAATGGATGGACGGACGCAGGTATGGATGCATGGATGAACGCAGGGACGGACGCACAGACATGCGGAAGCACGGATCGATGCACGAGAGGATGGACGGACGGATGGACGTATGGACGAATGGAAGAACTGATGGACAGACAGATGGATGGATGAATGGATGGACGCAGGGATGGACGACTGTATGGGCGCCCAGACGGACGCATGAGAGTAGGCACGGACGGATGGATGGACGTATGGACAAACACAGGGATGATTGTAGGGATGCATGGACAGACGCATGGACGCATGCCTGAATGGACGAACGCAAGGACGGCTGGAAGCATAGATGCAATGAAGGACACTTCACCCCACTTTTTATCATCCACTACGTAGTTATGCTTCAATTTTTATTCTTTACAATTTACGTTATATTACAAACAACGTCCCCTAATAACGTACAAATTATATTTTTCAGCATATATCCATTTCATTATATGCTGAAGTACCACCGCGAAGTGACTTTTTTATCATTACCAATTCACCTGCTAGACGGCGCTTGTGTCGTCGTTTTCGTCTTTGCATGTGCTCCGTTTACACTGATAGTTATGACAGGACTGGTGATTGTTCATTTTTCTGAGGCAACAGCATGCGAAAGAAAACAGACATAATTCCGAGTAAAAAAAGAAAACATCGTTAAAATTATACTAGAAAAACATGTCCGCTGTTACGTGCACTGTAACTGTCGTTAAGATAAGCAGTGATATTGAATACTACGATGCACGAAAGAAACAAGGTTTACCTAAGCCGAGCTGAATAGAAGTTTTTTCATTAAAGAAAGGAAACATGAAGAAATCTCGGACATTTTCTGATGATCGCTTAGAGGGGCAAAGCCAAAGAAGGACTTCCTATCACTCGAAAATACGCAGAGAGTACGTCATACCACACGGTGCGTGTGGGTCCATTCTGAGGGGTGACCGGAGGCCACCCTGTTGCTCAGTGAATAGCTGCTCCACTCCACGTGCTGTTGGGAGGAAAAGCAGGATCACAATTCCCTTCCCTCACCCCTACAGAGACCGTCAAACTTCTCCCCACCGAACAGGGGTTATACGGTAGCATAACCTATATAGGGGGGGGAGGGGGCCGTCAACGCGTCCCTGAATGGATCGGCGCGTGTTCGCACGTTCCGTTGAGCCACTGCCAATAATGACGCGCAAATCCCTTACCGCCGAAAAAACGCTTTGTGAAAAGTTGTTTCCGTCGTCCCGGTCATCCTTTTAAGCTGGCCAGTGTCGTTTACTTGCGGTTAGTACTCCGGCTATACGTAGGCAGCCCATTAGTAACGTTTTTGTGTTGAAAACATTTATTTGGCTCTTGCTGTTCGGTTGTCCGGGCGCTCCATTTGTGCTTCTTCTGTCTTTCTTCATCCCCATTTTGCCTCTTTTATGTAATTTTACGACTAAGCTTACCGTCACATTTTTTATTGTCACATTATTAATTTTGTGCAATGACTGCCAAGACCTCAACATACCTGCATGCGATTACATCTTTTTCACTAAGCGATGCTAAGACATGATGTCGCAGAAAATATGCCTCTTTGTTTTGTTTAGTTACCACGCGTTCGAGATACGGGTGGCGATGAAGCGTGCACACTGCTTGAAAAACACCGGCTAGTCTAACGTTTAAACCACGACTTGTTGTTTCAGCAGTAACATTAGGGCACCGATGTCTGTGTAACCAGTAGCAATGGGGCACAACAGTGCAAAAACGTGAATGCCATCCAAAACTTTTCTTAGCATATTCTATTTAGGTAGAGCAATAATTTACTATACCTTACTAAAATCACAGCAAACAAGTGTAATATTTATCATACTGCTAAGAAAACGGAGCTTGTGCTGCAACCATCAGTTACATTTACGCGACATGACACCTGCATCATTGGATTACTTTAACAGTGTTTGCTTCTTCACTATAGAATTAGTCAGTACTACAAGCACAACTCACATTGCATCGACAATAGGCCTGCATAATATACTTTTTCAAAGTAGTTTCAAGACCTGGTCCTGCCCCGCAGATTGCAGAGGTACGATTGCTGCTAAAACTCTGTTTTTTTATTATTTGAATTCACGAGGTCGACCTGCCGTTTTCGCTTTTCTTAAGCGATCTCGCATTTCAATTACGAATGCGGTTCTCGTCGTTCCTGATGGACTGTCTACCAATTCTGGTGATTTCTCGTGTACCAAGGCCCATGGTTTACGGGTGTGTGTTTTGAAAACATACGCCAGAACACTTCCACAATCTTGTCATAACCAGCCAAAGCCTCTTTCTACTTATTGTTGTTGGCATTACTAAATGCGAAACAACTCTTAGCGAACTTCGTTAACATTGCGAATATCTATCTATCTATCTATCTATCTATCTATCTATCTATCTATCTATCTATCTATCTATCTATCTATCTATCTATCTATCTATCTATCTATCTATCTATCTAGCTGCCTACGACTTTCTGCTCTGCTGGCCGTTTCGATAGTGGCATCTATACTCAAATTGGTATGGCATATAATGACTGTATGACAAGCATAAGTGACTAATAACATTTAAATCATGAAATGGATGTCTTGAATGTCATCATTTACATTCATGGTCTTGCTGCTCCTGTGGTAGTTTCTTTCACATGACATACCACAAAACTGGTATGGTATGACATGACTGCATGGCGATCATATATGAAAGGCTCTCACATGTGAATCATAACATGCGTGGCTTTTAAGAACATCACTACATGCAATGCACATCATGTGCTCACGGTCGTTTGGCTAGCATCACATATACCAAATTTAGTATTACGTGACGTGAATGGTGATGAAGGCATATGACTGGTGCAAACGTGATAATTATGCCATGCTTATTATGGATGAACATCACTACATGCCACCCTCGTAACTAACTCGCGGTAGTTTCACCAGCATAACGTACAGCAAATTTGGCACTATGTGACGCGAATGGTTGACAAAGGTATAAGGCTGGTGTAAAAATGATAACTGATAATCATTACATGAGTGGTATGTAGGACATAACTCTATGCCACGCTGATGGTGCGCTCACGGCCGTTTTGTTATTTCACATATACCGAGTGTGCTGTTACGTGACGCGAATAGATGACGAAGACATATTATTGATGCAAACAGAATAACATGATACACGTATCTTGTAAGAAGATGAATACATGCCAAGCTCATGATGCGCTCGCGGTTGTTTTGCTAGCTTCACATATAGCAAATTTTGTATCGCGTGACGGGAGCAGACGACGAAGAATAACGACGCGTCCAAACATGATAATAAAGAAATGCGTATCACGTAAACTGTCACTACATTCTTCGCTCATAGCGTGCTCGCGGCGGCTTCGCTAGCTTCAAATATATCAAATTGGGTATTGCGTTACGTGAATGGACGACAAGTACAAATACCAGGTTCAAACGTGATAGTCATGAAACGGAAGTCCTGTACGGTACAATTTGCGTGTATCTCGTAACGTTGTGCTGATTTTATTTTGACAATTCAACCTTCCACATTCGTACTTTGCATATCGTCTATTACCCCTGTACGTGGGATCTACTATTCTTTGTTTATTTCATTACTCTACTTTGCTATACACAGAAACTTCACCCCTGTTCGTAGTATACTACGGAACTCCAAACTCTAAATTTACTCTTTTTTTCTTTCCGTATAATGAGTGCACACCAAGCTTCCGGGGAAGTATTTGAACATCACATACAAATGAGGTTACCCCAGGTGGTCGAAATTTCCGGAGCCCTCCACTACGGCGTCTCTCATAATTATATAGTGGTTTTGGGACGTTAAACCCCACAAATCATCATCATCATACAAATGAGGTTCACACCAACACTTTTTAAATGCACTGCTGAAAGCCGCAGCTGCCTTGTATGAGGCGATCACTGGCGGGATGGATGACGTGCTGGTGTCTAAGTAAACGATGATTTCTATGCGGAGCTGTGTTTCTCTTCTTCTGCTCGCCACGTTCGTGTCAGTTATGTCACGTTTAATAACAATAGTCCTTCTTAGGAACCTCCGACGCAATAATTTTGATCTGTCTGTACATTTGTCTGTTTGTCCGCTTTTAACGATACCTTAAACGGCACCAAACGATACTTCATATAGCCAACCTCGTTCGAAGTGGCCACCAATATTACTCAAGATTCAGCGTTCATACTTGTTCGATTGTCACTTAAAAAGCAAATATTGCACATATATGAGGCACCATAAGAACACGTCAATGTTGTGTATGTATGTCTTTTTACTAGAAAAGGCATACATAAGTAACTATAAGGACCGTAGCACTTATCACGCTGTGCTGACGATAGAACGCTTGCACAAAAACTTTGCTAAGACGACACGTTGGTGGCACCTACCCGTCGCCTTGTGTTCTACACCTTATCGCCTACGAGGAGGGCGCGCACGCTCGTGCTTCCTTTTCAAGAAATAACTGCCAGATAGCACTCAAGTCTCATGTGGGACGTCACTTGATGCACTCGTCCACCTCCGCTGCACGTTCGAGGCTCTCTAACTCTGCGCCTCCAGAATACCATTCACCGTTTTTCTTGCACAGAACACCAAATAAACGTTTTGTTCACTCTCCCCAGACGCAAGACTATCGTATTTCGACGACATTTGCAGTGCAGATACGCGGCCAATTTTGTCTACGTATGGCTCCGTCGTCGTGCATGGTCGGGTAGACCCACGGCATTCACCCAAGCTGCAGGGGTTCATACGAAACGTTTAGGGGAAAGTAATACCCAAACTCGCCTTTGTGATGTAGAAGGGAAGGGAAGTCGAGAGCGAAAAGAAGTGTTTCTAATTTTTGCATTGCCGTTGGTGGGGATTCAAGAAGCCGGCTTTGGGTGTAGTCCTTGCCGGCTATCGTAGTTCTTGCCGGGTGTAGTCCTTGCCGGTATATCAATGCGTACATAAGAGATAGGGACACATCGACCCTCTCTTGCAATTTTGGTTTTTAAGCTCCTAGCATTCTTCCTTTCCGTCGCTCTGTTTCCCTTACTGTTGACTGTGCAAAAATTATTACGTTGCACAAAGCCACTACTCCAGCTCACCGCGTTCCCCCACAAGCTGCAGGCACGCGCCACATGGTTTACGTGCATATGGCTTTTCGCGAGTGTAGGGTGTGTATATGGACATGTATGACAAATGTAACACCTAAAAAATCAAAGAAGGACTGACAAGCCACTTGCTTCATGCAGGCGGTGAGACAAATATGCAACAATGCTCCAGTCGAGTGCGTCCTTAAGAAAATCACCCGTGGCGAACCAAAGATTAACGGTGCGCTAATAGGATGCCATGACGACTCACAATTGAATGGGAATGCGGCGTGAAATGAGACCATTTTTTTCGCGTCATTCCTACCTTGTAATGGGAACGCGAGAAAGAACAAACGAAAACAAATATAAACACGGATGGGATCCGGCGACTACCCACACCCCTCCCAGGCATGAGTCAGCGCACATAGGAGTCCGCGAGCGAAATATCTCGACACTGCAGTCGTTTCAAATGTCGTTGGTATTGTCACCTCCGGGATATTCTGAAAAGTTGGCTGAAAAAAGAGAGTCTATAGACTTGCTTATAAACAGTAAGAAGTTGATAGTATGGGGCTTATAAACCTTCGCAGTGATAGTGCTAGTTATTAAAAAGGTTAGCACCCTACGATGTGACTCGCAATCGTCCTTCCATCGCGTAGTAAAAATCTAACAGTTCGCATCGAAAATACTAAGCCAAGTTAACGCTCCCGTTGGAGTAGTTGAATATCTATTGCCCGTTCACAATGTTCTGTTATTTTTTTGTAATTGTAAAAAGTGGGACAACGGAATTGACATTTGATATCCGCAATTCAAAATCGGTGCATTTCGGGAAATTAACGACTGCTGATGGCCGTATTTCAAACGACTGCAGTGTATTTTACCACTATTTCCTCTGTATAATTCTCTATCTCCTTCTCTGCATGGCTATGTTCCTCTCCGCCTTTCTATCTTTTGTATTTTTATTCGCTTATGTTTCTTCTAATTTTCTTTTCTCTTTCTCTCTCTCTATTTTCTGTCTTTTTCTTTTCTCTTCTTGTGTTCATTTTGGTGCGACACTTGCACCTCCTATATTTGGTGGGGGTATTTGCCCCATTCTTGTAGAGCATGCAAACCCGAGGAAATTTGTCAGAATGCCCGTTATCCTTGTCGTCCCTAGTATAAATAATCCGGACAATGCAACGTCAATCTATAATAGTAATCGCCTAAGCTTTCTCGATTTCTCGATTTAGAATTTGAAGGTGATGACTCTAGAGGTGAACAATGGTGGCAGCGGATGATGCACAGTGACGTGGTGTCACACTAGAGTGGAAGCTTGGGCTAGTTGGTGCGTAGTCATATTTGCAAGATTGTTTCAGTGCGCGAGCAAAGCGCTCTTTCTGTCTACCCTGTCCTTCTTTCTTTGTTCGCGCGCTGAAGCACTCTTGCAAATATGTCGCACTAACTCAGGGCTTTCCAGAGGGCCCATATGGTGGTTGATTGGCTTGGCCTATCTGACCGCATTTGGAAGCGGCCATCATGAATTTTTGAATGAATCCTCAGGATCGAAGATTCATTCCATACCAGACCAGTTACCAATGGCTTGAATGACCCGATTTGTTTTAGGGGTGAAGGTCCTATAGGCGTGAGTCTGTCCATTCCTAGTATGTATGTACGTGACCGCCTATGGTTCCACCATTGCAAACTGCCCCCTACTTCATCCTTGCAAACATCCTACTACGTCCCATCACTGACCCACCACTTCACCGACCACAAAGCAAATACCGTAAAGAAACAGCCAATATGAAATGCAAGATGGCCGTGTAGTAGTATGCGGTGCGCGTCAAAGAATTATAGATTATCCCAGTGTTGGTACGTGACCCCCATCCCTTGTTGGTACGTGACCGCTTATAGTTTCACCTTTACAAACTGCCCACTTCTTCGTCCTTGCAAACATTCCACAACGCCCCATCACCGATCCACCACTTCACCGACCATAAACCCTTTATATTGAAAGGAGACAATGAGCGACGTGTAGCTACCAGTTACCAATAAACAAAATTTCGCATAAATATATGCAGTGTTTGTCACGTCTATGATGGTGTAGTGGTTATTATTCGCGGAAGTTCACGGTTTAGTGATGATACCCTGCAGCACTTCGCTCCACTCATCATTTTTTATTTTTGCCATTTTTCACAACTGGTTGTTGCATCTCCATTACTATCAGTGTAAAGATAAGAGAGCCCGCATCACTATCTCTGTAAAAATAAGAGAGTGAGTCTTAGCGCTAGAAGTAGCAGGTGAGCTAAGCAATACTGCGGACTCCACTGACAAACAAGAAACGACGAACTCAGGCCACCACTGTTACACCGAGGCATCCTCGATTCCCACCGAGCTGCCTGAATTGCCCGAGCAGCAGCACCGGAATAAAGGACTGTTCTAAGGGACCATGCAGATCTCCTCTCACAGACTTGAGCTCCTCACGGCCTCAGCAAATCTCCGCTGTCTTGTAATGCTCCCGAAGCATCTTCATTGCCACGACAAGTCGCACTGTTTCTCACGCCAAGGAACACGCTGCTACGCCAGCAACTTTCGCTCGAAGAAGGACTGCATGTTTCTTGGCTTTCCCTCTCAGTACGAGCACGTTCTCCACCCACTAAATTCTGCTCCTGGTGTAAAAGTCAAGACCTTGTATGTAGGTTTTTTTTGCACCATTATTTTTTTACCTTTAGGGGCGAAGCTACTAAGGATGTGGGCCCTTCTCTCCGCCGTTTGTCTGTAGTACGTGTGTAACTACCTCTCGTTTATGAACTGCAAACTAGATCGCGTTGTTTGTATATGTTCTTGGAAATACTATCACTAGATGTCATCAGTGGTTTTTGTATAGTTGGCAATAACGAGTGTAGATGGCGCCATTATGAAAAGAAATTTACTGCATATCCACGGAGTGAATGATGATGAGTGGGCAAAGCGCCTCTCCTTCATCGGTCGATACGTCCATCTGACGCGTGCTCAAGTGTTATAGGAGTGGATGACCGTACAGACAGACAGACAGACAGACAGACAGACAGACAGACAGACAGACAGACAGACAGACAGACAGACAGACGGATGAATAGATGGATGGACGGAAGGACGGATGGACAGATGTTCACCCCACTCATCATCACTAACTACGTGGATATGCTGTAAATTTTTGTTTGTTGTGGGAGCCCACTGTTGTATATCAACTCAATCCGGCATTTTGTTGCATTTCTCGCTTTCCTAAGATCACGAATTAGGGAAAATGGTCGTCGTGAATCTCCGAAGACGAAGAAGATACGGGATTCAGGACACTTGGTTTGCTGGGGAGGCAAACCGATTACCGGGGATGCCGTATATTGATTTGGTGGTCCTATTCTTGTTTTTTTTTCTCCCTGAGATGCATCGTACAGGACGCCTGTCAGGGGATGTATAGTTGCATATATCTGTGGGACAATGGGAAGTGGTTCGTTTTGTGGATTTTCGCTTAGCTAAAGCGTCTTTGTTAAGAGGTTCTTTTCTAAGTAGATAGGCGACCTATTTGCGGAATGCACACAACTGAAAGTGCACCACGCTAATATATGCGACCGTTTCACACTGGCACATGTGAAAATAGGTATTTTAATCCGTCTCTTCTGGAAACGATGCCAGAAATTGTTTTCGTGGGGAATAATGTGATGGTGGAGCACCCTTTGTGCAACTTCACTCATGCGTTTGTATGCGTGCATTTATACACACAGGTGAGAAATTGAAAATTTTTCCGGCGCTCTCAACCTCGTCCAACAGTTGCTTGGTTGCGACAATCATCCTCACAGTAACTTCAGTTCAGTTTGCCTAAAAGGCAATTCTTTCTGCATTTCCAAGAGGCTCCAACAAGCATTTCATAATTACGTTTTGGAAAATGCAGGCCTAAGAATGTGGAAGAATGTATAGATATTTTCTTTTCGTATAGCTGAAGTTTATAAAGATATGCAGGGAAAATTTGGTCCAAACTCAGCTTTACCTACAGTCAGATTTTTTTCTACATGTTGTAAAACGGGATCTCATGCAACAGCTCTTTACTTATTCCTTCAACATTACATTATGCCAGAGAAAATGGCTCTTTAGCTTTGCGTGAATAAAGTTATTTGAAAAAAAAATTCCGACGTCTTCGTTAATGCTTACCTAACTTGTATAAGTCACATTCTTTATCCTAAATACTCAAAAAGTGGTATCACATAAAGAGTGCATTAACAAATGGTAAAACATTGACAAGGGGAAACAAATGTAAACAATTCTCCCGTGAATGTAGCTAAGCAGATAGCGGCAGGGCGTTATAATCTAGAACATAAAACATATCAGAGTGTCCACTTTGTGGCAAGTGACATTCCAAAAATTGGTTGGTTAATAGGGCACGCGAAGGAACGGGAAGATATATATGCAGAGGGTGTCAAGTTATGCCGAAAAGGCAGATGAGCATATGTTGAAACGGAATATGCCGTGCAACTTTCAACAACGTACTGATTGAGTGCTCAGTTTTCCCCTGTGAATAGAAAACCGACCAAATATTAAAAAAAGGAAGACCACCTCACTCTTTTCCAACCCCCAAAAGAAAGCAGGGCCCTCGAATAAGCTTACAGGAAGCAACCACTTTGCCTGTTTCTCTTGCTGGAGACAGCATTCCGCACATTAACAAGAGCACTGTTTGTGCGCCAACATGTGTCGCTATTTCGCAGGGATTCCCTCCGCTTGACTGAACATACCTGTTGATATACGCCTGTCTCACAGCCAACTGTTCCAATTGATAGCGTAGCCAGAGCACTGTACTGATTAGAACGACACTGTGTAAGATCAAAGGCGCCTTTATTCTTAAGAAAACTGCCACGAAAGCATTACCACAGTATGCGCTCCTGCCTGTCGCACTGTTGCATTCACTATTTGTTTCGCAAAACTGTGGAACGCCAATCGTCCTACACTGTTAAAAAACGCCAGGCCTGAGCGTATAAAGCGCAGCACAGTCACAAGGAAAGCTATAAGAGCGGCCTTTCAGAGCCTTTTCTAAACACCCATTGGGTAACTGCTGCAAGTACACTTGCTTGATACCCACTACGGCATTATTAATGTTTTTTGGTAATAGGTGAGCATTCGCTATACTATTTTTCGTCATTCTTCTTAGAGCTGTGTTTTCCACGAAACACTTGCAAAGAAGTTTGTGCCAATTGTTCATGCAGCGGCTGACGACGATGAGCCATTATGCCTGTATAGGGGGTATGCGCCACAATTATTAGGTGAACACGAACAAGATTTTGTAACAGGTTAGATTTCTAGACGACCCACTCGTTATGTTATCCGCATTGTGAAACGACTGCTTGTTCTTTCGCTGTTTTAAAAAGTTTACCATTCTTAATGCCCGATTGCATTACCGACATCAAGCCCGCCTACGGCAACTTTATCAACGAGCTCAAAACACTGGCGTGGCCCAAGCGTTGGGGGTCAGTTTCAAGCACGGGCACCCAGCTGACTCGGGTTCGAGCCCCACTGTGTCATTGGCGCTAGTTTTTTTCTAATTTTGTGTGATGTAATTACGTGAAGGCGGCAGCGGACACCTACGGGGGCGCGTGACCCGAGTTGTGATCTCATAATAGCTTTCGCTGGAAAATGGAGTGAAGTACAAAATTTGCCTCATCTACTTCTTTTTTTAAGTTGATTTTTGTTGTTTTAAATAACACCTGTTGATAACTAGCGCTTGTATCTTGATCCTTACTACGTGCCTGTCTGTTTGCACATTTCTGCTTGTCACATGCTAAAATCAGTTTACCGCAGCAGCGCAGGCAGATAAATCTAATGAACAGCCCTAAATGAAGTCCACTCATAGCTTTCCTTTTTTTGTATCAAAGATGGTCAGCCATGCCATACTTTACGATTCTTCGTTCTTTGTTTATTTATCAGCATTTTTGTTTTTACGTGTTTTGAACCAAAGGTGGTCGTTTTCTCCATGGGCCATTTGCTATTTCTCAGTAAGTGCTGATGCCGGTGTTGAGAAAATCACGAATAACTTGATAAGCCTTACAAAGAAATAACCACAAACTAAACGTGCAAAGCAAGAACTATTATTCATTTCTAAATAACACCGAAAGCTGGTCCTTCTAGGGACCGTCCGTTTAAGTGCAAGAACATTTCAACCTGCGACCACGTTCGAGTGGTGAGCACGTTTGAGAAATACGACACCATATCTGTGAACTTCCTTCTATCTTGAACCCGTGTGCCCAAAGTTTTATTACCCCGCCGCGGTGGTCTAGTGGCTAAGGTACTCGTCTGCTGACCCGCAGGTCATGGTCTCGAAACCCGGTTGCGGCGGCTGCATTTCTGATGGAGGCGGAAATGTTGTAGGCACGTGTGCACAGATTTGGGTGCACGTTAAACAACCCTAGGTGGTAAAAGTCTCCGGAGCCCTCCACTACGGCGCCACTCATAATCATATGGTGGTTTTGGGACGTTAAACCACACATATCAATCAATCAATCAAATCAATCCGAAGTTTTATCTACCGGAAAGGTGGAAGGTTCATCGAGCAAACGAAAGGATATTAAGTCGACCACCAGAAATTTGTCACAGAAGCGCAGCTGTGTAAATAGCACAACATGTGCAATTACACATGCGTTGTATAGTTACTGCAATAGAAATGGTTGTTTTAATCGAGGTCGATAGATGGGTGGTCGAAGTACAGATTCTGGATGTCGTTCGCATTCAGACGTTCAGCATTCGTATAAACGGGAAATGGGCTCGAAGAAATTCCCCGAATAGTGTGCTCGCTTTTTTTTACTTTAGCGAGGCGTGGTTTTAATCTCTGCAGTATTGGCAATGTTTTTCAGCTGTGTTGAAAGCAGCGCAAGTTGAGGAAGTGGTGGCCAGTATGGCCTGCGCAGGCTAGCCTGTTACCAGTTGTTGGGCGTTGATGCAGGCCTCAGGTAACCAAATTTTTGGGTGGCCTAGAAAAAAAAACGCCAGGCCTGCGTGGAACGCGCAGCACACTCACAGCGATAGCTTGAATAGCGGCCTTCCAAAGCCCTTTATAAACACTCTTTAGGATGCTACAAGCACACTGCTGGCTACCCACAGCGCCATAAATAAACATAAATTTTGTGTAGTAGGCCAGCATTCTTTATGCCATCCTGCGTCACTCTCAGGAGCAGCCTGGTATCCGCTACACACTTGTTGGAAATTTAGTGCATATCTTTATGCAGTGGCAAACGACGACGAAGAAAGATGCCTGAAGTATGCGCCACAGTTAATTGATTCTTGGCCAATCCCCCACAGTGGGTATGCGCCACTAACGATAGGATAACAACAACAACAACAATTAATTGGTGACCAAGAACAAGCTTTTGTAATGGGATGGAGCATTCGACGACCCAGTCGTTACGCAGTTCGCATTGTGTGAAGCCTCGTTGTTCTTTTGATCTTCTGAAAGGCTTTATAATTATCATTAGCGCGATTCCTTTCCTGACATCAAGCCTGCCTAAGGCAAGTTTGCCAACAAACCACAAGCAAGACACGAATGCAAGACCGCAATGCAGAGCCCACCACCTCTTCAAGCGCACACTTCATTCAAATGGCTATCCATCTAAAAAACATCTTCCACGAGCTAGACTTTAGACCGGACTGGTACTCCGTCTTAGAGAACTGTTTGACCTCACCCCTTTTTTGTTTGCATAACATGATGTGAAGAACTCTTCATGTGAAGAACTCACGCTGTGTTAGCCATTTAGTGTTTATGAGTAACGCTTGAGCGCTTACTTTGGCGATTTGATTGTACTTTTGTTCGCTTGATATTGTCTTTATTGCCCAAGTACTTTATTAAATACCATAAAAAAACACGGGCCGCTTCGAAGGATTTATCGGCCATGGGCCGAGGTGCTGCTCAGGCTTCAGCCAGCGGCAACGACTACCGTGTTGTACTTCCTCGCCTTCCCACCGGTAAGCTTGTTGTGGACTCTGTCTTTCTACATGCGGACTTAGCTGGTCGCCCCTACCGGGCTCAAAATTTTAGAGATGCTCTTCGGGACATCATTGACTTGAAGGAAATAAGCTCCATAGGTCAATTTCAAATGTCTCATGTTTGGATGGTCACATGCAAGTCAACGCTGACGAAAACAAAGTTGGTCACAAGAGGCGAATTTTTCGTCAAAAGTCGTCGATGCCTCGTTATAGACCCGGAGCCCACGGAAGTGAAGTTGAAGCTTATGTGGCTTCCTGAGCGCTTGGAGGACGCCTATGTGTGCGAGGCACTGCAAGCTTTTGGGAAGGTCAAGACAATATCACAAGAAAGCTGGAAAGTAGCGGACATGGAACAAATGCGGACGCTAAATAGGAATGTTGTTTTGTCCCTTGCTGATGGAGTTCGCATTGTGGATATTCCTCACATTCTTGTTGTCTGCGGAGTGCAAAGCCTCGTCCTGATACCTGGCCGCCCACCACTTTGCCTTCGGTGCAATAAGGTTTGACACATCCGTCGAAACTGCAGGACCCCTCGCTGTGACAACTGTCGACGCTTCGGTCATTCGGCCGAAGATTGTGTTATGACATACGCCAACAAGCTGCGACAGCACACAAAACAGCCAGATGATAACCTACAAGAGCATATTATGGATGCCACCGAGGTTTTGGATGCAACGGGAGACACTCCGTCAATGTCATATGCTGCAAGCTCTACCACAAGGAATCCATAAGAGGAAAGAAAGTCACTCGCTGTTGACACAGATGAAACTTCTGCGTGCAAAGAGCCAAGTGAATCATGCAAGCAGCATACCCAAAACGACTCCGCACCACTCCTAGCACAAGTAGGAGTTCCTTTGGAGAGTGCTGTTGCGCTGACCCATAAAAATGCCGAAGAACCATCAGTACAAGATAGAGACTCTGGGCTGGATGCCGCAGAAAGTTCATCACCTGCTTGCGCAGCAGCTCCGCAGCAGCTTTTTCATCATGGTGCAGTGTCGGAAGATGATATGCAGATCTCTACGGATACAGCAATACTGAAACGTCGCGCATCGTCCAGCTCGGATTCAAGCAAAGGGAGTGACCCAGCGTCAGTGACTAGGGAGTCACGCCGTCGCCGAAAGTCAGTGCCAAAGGGGAAGTGACGCCGATCCCGAACTAGGAGGCCTGCTGGGGGCTCACGGGAAGCCTCAGCGCCAACTCTTGGGACTGATCAAGTGGGACGATAAGCGAATTAGAAGGTAGTCACCATGGCGCAGTCTGAGCGACTCATATTTGCCACCTTGAACGTACGCGGCCTTAGGTCTTCGCAGAAACAAGCACAACTCCGTAGACTTTTATATCGGAAGCGTCTCGATTTTGTCGCCATCCAAGAGACAAAGATTGAGAGCGAGGAAGAGACCGAGAAGGCCCTGCGGCCTTTTCTGTCTCAGTTAATGTGTGTGTCTCACAGGCTAAAGGTTTATCTGCGGGTTGTTGGTTGTTTCTGAGAAAAAGCCTACCCTGTTCAGCATTGTGCACTAGTGTTGATGAAGAGGGCAGGTATATATGCTGTGATTTTTTGTTGCAAGGAGTGCCATGGAGAATTATCAATCTATATGCGTTTAATGATGTTCCGAAACGGCTTGAGTTATTTGGAAAAGTGCGTAATTTAATTGACGTCGACAGATGCACGGTACTTATAGGAAATTTCAACTGCGTATGTGAAGCTATTGATCGTTATAATTCGTCTGGAAAGAGAGACAGGAGTGGCGAGCTTTTATCCGGTATTGTAGATAATGCAGGACTAATTGACATCGGGGTCTCGAATCGGGCAACAGCATATACAAGAGTACAAGGCAGCTCTCATGCTCGCCTTGACCGGATTTACGTGTCCTCATCACTCCTATCTCGTAAAATTTCCTGCAGCACCGAAGCTGTATCTTTTTCAGACCATTGTATTGTCATAGCGCAAATTGGCGAAAATCGTCACAAACAATTCCGTCCCCAGTGGGCCCTTTGGAAAATGAATGCGAAGCTCCTCTGTGCACAGGAATTCATGAATCGCGTCCAGATGGCATTGAGGCAATCTTTTTCGATTGGTTTTCATATCTTCGCTGCTTGGGAGCATTTTAAACAAGAAGTTCGCTCTATAGCTTTAGAAATTGGGGCTGTTAAGTCTTTCTATAGAAAGAATGATGAAAAGATACTTGTTAAAAGTCTTTGCAATCTTTATGAGATGGAATGCGAAATGCCGGGAAAGTACATCAAAGATATTGAGAATATTAAGTGCCAACTACAGAGATATGATGCTGCTCGCTACCAAGGGGCACGTATTAGATCTCGGAACCAGCGCACTTTAAATTCTGAGCAACTGACGCGCCAAGCTTTACTTGATGAGCAACGCCATGCGATTTCTAAAGTTATTCCAGACTTGTACTTTAACGATGTGCTCATAAAAGATAACGAATACATTACTTTGGCGTTCGAAACGTACTATAACGGCTTATTTAGCTCTCCCTCTGATGATCCTGACGCTCACCTCAAGGCTAGTTTTGTTTCTCTTGTGAACCCCTTGAAGGACAGTGATTGTGAAGTCATTAATGGGCCCATTACTCTACAGGAAATCGAGCAAGCAATCGACAACTTGCCTTTATTGAAAACACCGGGGCCTGATGGCATCTCAGGCGAATTTTACAAAGCTTTCAAGAAAATGCTTGCTCCTATATTGCTGAATATTTTTCAGATGAGTTACGACATGGATACACTCCCTCAATCTTTTTGCAAAAGTCACACTGTGTTAATACCGAAAACAACTGACAAGGAAAAACTTCGCTTCGTTGAGGGCTACAGACCAATATCGCTGTCAAATGTGGACTACAAAATTTTCACAAAAGTATTAGCAAATAGGTTGCAATTTGCTATGTCGATCCTCATTGGGTCTCATCAGACATGTGGGATCAGAGGTCGATCCATACAAACCAATATACATGTCGCTCGAACAATGCTTCATTACTGTCATGGTTCTCAAGAACATCTTGCAATGCTACAGGTAGACCTTGCAAAAGCTTTTGATCGTGTTCGTCATTCCTTCCTTTTTTCTCTTCTTGAACAAGCTATTGTTGGCAAAGTTGTTCTTAAAGGCGGTAAATTATGCTATAATGAATGCTCAACTCGTCTTATAGTTAATGGTCAACTCTCCAAGCCAGTTTCTATTCGCTCTTCAGTAAAACAGGGATGCCCGATGTCACCTCTTTTATTTGCACTTTATCTAGAACCACTGTGTTTAAGCATAATACAGTCGAGTTGCATTCATGGCTTTAGAATATTAGGCAGTGAGGTTAAAGTATTGGCTTATGCAGATGATGTCGCATTCTTTTGCACAGATAAACCAAGTGTCGAAAATGTGGTATATACTATTGAAAAGTTTGGCGTAGTATCAGGAGCTCGTTTAAATGCCTCTAAATGTTTAGGACTGTGGTTTGGCTTGTGGGGTAGCACACCGAACCACTTTGCAGGGATTAATTGGACAAGAACTCCTCCAACATACCTCGGTGTACCATTGCATGCATATAGATTCAGTGCGCATTACTGGAAGGAACGTGTCCCTAAGCTTGAACGACAGGCCCAGACATTTGTGCCCTATCGACTTTCGATATTTGGGAGAGCTGAAGCTTGTAATACTTTCTTAGCGACAAAACTTTACTATGTATTGCAACTTATTCATTGCGCAAGATTCTATATACAACGCTTTCATCGAATTTTCGCTACTTTCATATGGTCTTCGACTTTTGAGCCCATGCGTCGTGATAATATATTCAAGCCAGTTAGTGAGGGCGGGTTAGGACTAAAACACCTTTATCTATGGCAAATAGTGTCCCGATTCTTGTTTTTTCGAGACAATTCCCATCCTGTAATCCGTTCTTTCTTGCAGGTTACACTTGTTGATTGCTTACCAGGTTTAATTGTTTCATCCAACTTCTCCGAACGCCCATGCTTGTGGGGATTCATGCAGGAAGTTTACCTCGCAGTTCAGTTCCTTAAAGCTCGCTTCTCTGTAGAATACCTGTACTCAGTAACGCGCAAGGTGCTTTATAAAGACCTACTGAGTACACTCTTCCCATCTCCATTGTACCGTTCACTGTACGCCAATCTTCCTGGTCACGATGTGTTGAAGCGAGTGCGCAAAATGTACATTCCACCGAATTCAAAAACATTCTTCTATAAACTCCACTCTGAAACTTTGGCGGTAAACACATGGTTAGAAAGAAAAGGTATTTTCATTCCGTCTGTTAACTGCCGTCTATATGATGGGCCGGAAACGATTGAACATTGCTTTGTTAGCTGCAAAGATGCCATACTATTTTGGGATGTCCTTCAGCGAGCACTGAAAAAACGTTTCGTCATTAATTCTCACACAATACGTTATCTTCTGCCAGCAACACTTGATGAAGTACCATATGATATGTTTTTCCTCATGGGTTTGCACAGCTTGTGGAAGACACGAATGCAAGACCGCAATGCAGAGCCCACCACCTCTTCAAGCGCACACTTCATTCAAATGGCTATCCACCTAAAAAACATCTACGACGAGCTAGACTTTAGACCGGACTGGTACTCCGTCTTAGAGAACTGTTTGACCTCACCCCTTTTTTGTTTGTATAACACGATGTGAAGAACTCTTCATGTGAGGAACTCACGCTGTGTTAGCAATTTCGTTTTTTGAGTAACGCTTGAGCGCTTACTTTGGCGATTTGATTGTACTTTTGTTCGCTTGATATAGTCTTTATTGCCCAAGTACTTTATTAAATACCATGAAAAAAAACGGGCCTAGCTCAGTGGTAGAACACAAGGCTGGCACCCAGCAGACGCGGGTTCAAGCCCACTGTGTCGCTAGGTTTTTTTTTAATTTCGTGCGATGTGGTTATGGACGCCGGCAGCTGCAAACAACTACGGTGGCGCGTGATCCGAGTTGCGATCCATAACTCCTTTCGCTGTAAAATAACTGCCTTCACGGTGAGAGTTTTATTATTAGAGTGGCAAGTTACGTTGCTTACGAGATGAAAACTTAACAATGAATGCATAGTACAGCCCTATTCCAATATTAAGCAGAAAGCAGGACCCTGGACGTGTAATGTATCAGTATAGTTTCCCGAGGTGATTTTCATAGCAATGAAGCCTTGTCATTTTTTACTTCTGAATCATCTTTGCTAGAAGTGTCCTGCTAATGCGTGCGAGATAGCGCTCTTTTTCTGTTGAATGCAGATAATATAATAAATTCTAGAAATTACTTAAGAGCCCCTCTTCACCCACCTCGCCTCACCTAGGTTCCAGAGAAATCAGCGATATGTTTACGTGAACATCCGTGAGTTGTACTGAAGGTAGAGTACAACATTGCACTACCATACCACTAAGCAGCGCGTGGGATCAGAAGATTGTAGCAATGAGGCGATTCAGTTAATCAACAGACGGTCAAGAAATACAGTTGCCAGCGTTTCGTATGCTTCCAACTTACACTGCTTGCTTCCTTCATTCCACTACATTCATTCTGTATATGAAATTAATACACTTGGACGTTCCAATAAAGAATAAAAGCGACATTCCCACGAGAAACTGCGTAGTGTTACTTATTTACACCTTTGTTGGGACTCATTCCTTGACATCTGCGTCTTGAGAACCTTCGGGTTCCAATGAATAAAGTGTGAGTTCGCTATAAATGGATAGAAGGATGAAATAACTTTATTAGAGGTCAATATACAGTGTAGTGTTTATTCCATGGGCCCTGTCTCCGCACCACTGATTTCCATGTATTATTGTAATGTGGTGACACCTGTCCTTATAAGGTGAATGTGAACTCAAGACACGTAGATAAATAATAAAAGACACGTAAAAAACACCGCTAAAACAGAGGGGCTGTGTAAAAGTGCTGTCAGGGAAGGTGGGCTGCCCAGTGGTCGTCCCTTTTTCTGACTCCGGAGATCGTTCAATAAAAAAAAACATCGCGTGAAGTTGTAGGCTTACTAAAACTTGTCGACTTTGGCAGGTAATGTACGTGGAATTCACTTTATTAGTATTTCCTCACAGTTATAGCTCAGAAATAAACAGCTGCTCATTAGCAGGTGAAACCCAGATTTGCGCAAAAATGGTACCTTTATTGATATAAACACTATCAAACATTTCACAAAGAAATTACATTCACTGACAGTTAGCAGAATACCACACGACGCTCTGAAGTATTGGGCTCTGCTGACTGCATGTGTTACAATAATTTGTCGCTCTATGTTTGAGTACTTGAACGCGAACCAAATTTAAACATGAATTCGCGAACCAAATTTGAACACGCTCTTTGGCTTACAGCACGTTATGTTTTGCTTGCACAAACACTGCATGAGAGTTTTGTTATGAAAGTTTGTTGTACAAATGCTGAAAAAAGACGTTTGGAGTAGCATTATTGTGCTCGAGCTGTATAATTCGAGCTTCTGAATTGTCCGAACGTTTATAAACTTTTTTTTTCAGTTTGTCTGACTCTTGATATCCTGCGTGACATAGATTTTTTTCCTAGTTTTATAGTAAAATTCGTCAACCAATTGTACGAGTTGGGATTCAAATGTACAAGCCTATTAAAATAATAGTTTGTGACTTGTTTTATGACAAATAACAAAGTACAGTTCACAATATCTATATGTGTACATCTGCTCTAGCAAAGTTTAACCTGATAAAATTCAATATACAACTGCAAGAAACCCCACATTGAAAAAACTGAAGCACACACTTGCTCAGGCACCCCCGTGAGGAAACACTAAAACGCATGAACACACAGGAATTTGAAGCGGCCAGAAAAAAATAGAAATCAATGAGGGTGCACTGCTTCCAAATGGGAATGCTAAAAGTGCACTTAGGAGCATATTTAAAACTTCACCACAAAAAATAGGCCAGTAGAAGGAAGCATGGTATACTAAACATAGTGTTTAAGGATAAGAAAATGAGATTAAGTGCCAAACAATTGTGGCTTTTTTTTCAATCTTTTTCTCTAACTCTTTCAGCAGTTATATATCTATGTGAGCTGGCTATTCGCACGGTGGCATTGAAACTCCTCCAGCTGGCCACCAATCCGACAGGGACTCTGTGCTGATGCCCTCGGATTCACGGTAAAAGTTCTTCACAGAACACATTGCAGACTCCGTCGGAAGGAGAACGATTTGCCCAATAACGTGAGGCAGGCCTCCACAAAAGTAAACTGTGCAGGCATCTATCGGAAGCAATCCACCGAGTGGAAACCAATTCAGCCTTTATACATCTCCTGCGAGTTCAGCACTATTTATTGCTTTGCTGCTCCATCGCCAACAAAGAAGCAGCGATGCAGTACTACGGCGTTGCGGGGGAAAAGAAGCAACGCCATCTGCAGGAGTGGTTGCATTTTTTCTATTTTCGTTGGTTTGTTCACCAGGTTTTGTTAGATCTGTTTTCCTTCACGTGGACTGTGACTCTGAGGATTTCTGTTTAGGATACTGGTGTCGGCGAATGCAATCTGTACCTTGTTTGCATGGGCAGCCGCTTTTTGATATTGGGGAGCCACCCGCATTATATGTTGTAGTCGCTCTCCCTGGGCATGAACCTTCAGGATGCTTGTTGGTATCATACGTCTTCATTTGCGGAGCACGAAAAGAGAACATTTACCTGTAGATGAAGAGCTACTAATCAAAGGTGCCTAGTAACGAGGAATGTTCCGCATAAGTGATGAGAGAACCTATTATTGATGATACTCGTTATGGCACGATTCTTTTAACGATTTGCCTGAAGAAGTGCTGATGGTATGGAGTGGAAACCTTACACGTAATAACACAGAGCTGACAGCCACTGAGCTACCAGCCGTCTGAAAAAAAAATATTCGGCTTGAAGGCGTGCCTGAATAACCAAGAATAACAGAATAAAATTGATATAACTACTGCAACTGTAAGCCGGAAGCATGCGCATTTGCATATTTCTCAAACGATGTGCATTGTTTAGTGTGAATTAAGACCGCACATTGAATTGATTTCATGTTCTTGTATACAGTATAAAGTCGCAGGTCCCACGTATAATGGCAATCAAAGCCACACATTTGTGATGCCAGGTGCATGTGATTATGTCGCATTATCTGCATTGATGTCATTTTTTTACCTTCTACCGAGTGTTGGGAGGCAGATTGAGGCATCCTGTAACGGATGCAGGAGAGCCTGCAAAGTTATTTTATAAACAGACGCGAAGTTTTCACGCACGTGTAAGCACATACCTTAGTTCATTCGAGGAGTAGTCAATGCTCCGGCATAGTGATACCTTTCTTAAAAACTGTTTTTTGGCTGGGTCTAGTGAGGCCTAACTATGGCCGCTGACATGCATTCTTGGGACCGTATTCAAAAGCACTCCCACTTACCCGTAACTTCTGCCCCTGTTTTCGCACGAAGGGAGCATTCAGGTGATCCTGCTTTAGTTGTTATGTGTGCTGTGTTGAAATATAGGGGCGCGATAAAAGGCGGCTGTTAATGATGTTGATGACCAATTGTTGCCGAGCTGTTTCTTAGCGATGAACAGCATTACAATACCCAATGTTTCTGCAATACTTGCTCGTATAAGTCTGGCTCGGTCTTATAAAAACGCAACCTGTGCACATATACAAAGCTGCATACTTAAATTGTGGGAAATAAAAGTGCTGTTGACGCTCATAAGTATTGAATGAGCCTTTTTAATTGTCTGGCAACTATAAAGCTCACAACTATTAGGCAAATCACGATGTGTACCTCAGGGTTGGTCACCTTGTAGGTGCTACAAAATGTCATCCTATACGCATGTGGCCCACTTGAATTCTGGCTAATAAAGGCTACTGTAATGATGAGGATGAAATTAGTCTCCGGTCTCTGTTAGGAGAAGTAGCTATGGAACATTTGCTCTCAACGTATATAACATAGCGTACTTCAAGACGTCGCACTAGGTAGCGTCAACGCAACGTGTGCGCCTAGGCACACAGATCCAAAGAAATAGAAGGCCACTGCTTAGCAAAATGATGACACCTGCCACGGTAGTCTAGGTGCTTAGGCACGTGGCGGTTCACCCACAGGTCCCTGATCAAGTTCCGGCTACGGCAGCCGCATTTTTGATGAAGGCGGAATTGCTTGAGACCCGTGTGCTTAGATTTAGGCGCTCCTTAGAGATACTCAGGTGGTCGAAATTTCCGTTGTCCTTCACGGCGGTGTCGTTCATAATCACATTGTGGTGTTGAAACGTTGAATCGAAACAATTTGTATATTAAATATGTTGGTGATGAATCGTACCACGTATCGTATCACGTGAACGCAAAACATTCACCCTATAGCGCTCTAAGAAGTTTTTATGAGACAGTATACTCTTTAGCTTTACTTCTAGGAACGGTTAACACATAAGAAAAAAGGTACTATCAACATGAGCGGAGTGCACGCTTTGGTACTATTTAAACGTGCGTATGTTATCAACAGGTGGTGAACATGATGATTTATAGCGCTTGATGGGATGCAATGAAGGGATAACTCGCCATAGCTACCATTTTAGTAGGATCAGTAGTTCAGATTATTCTATGCCTATTGCCAGAGACGTGCAATGAAGGGAGCTAAGAGCTGTCCTGTCCAGGATACACGCCAAAAGTTTGCCAGAATTTCTCTGCAATCACTTCTGGCTGAGTGGGAACTTCCAGTCAGAGAGGGACAATGGTGACTTTCCCACTGAAATATTGACACTACGAGAAGTGTTTGCCAAAACTCAACGTTTTCAAATTGGAATAATCAAATTCGGGGCCCAACCTCCCTCTCCTTCCGCACACGCATGCACACACATACACAAAAATACATACGAGCACAGCTCCATTGTACTGGACACCACGACAATGTGTGAAGATCCATGTCAAAAGTTCGGACGTCAGATTTCTTTAGGCGAGAAACAGTGCACATTGCTTCCTACCCAAATAGGTGCAGCGTACTCAACATTCGCGAAGCCTAACCACTACCCCCTGCTATTAAAGCTGTAGCACCTCTGAACATTTTTAGTACTGCGACGCAAGCTTAAACGAGCGAATTCGTTCTTATCTACTAATATTTTTGATGCCGTATGGCAAAAAAATTGTTACGTGGAAATTCAGGAATGACGATATAACAAGAGAGATGGAAGGGAGGTTAACAAGGCACATGCTATGCTGGGGGAATGGGAAAGGGGTGTAGAAATATAAGAGGAAAAGGAAAAATAAGATATAGACACTGAAAGTTTCAAAGTTTCACAGTGCTTAGCACTCGGAGATTCTGACGTGTCAACAACAACAACAACAACAACAATAATAATAATAATAATAATAATAATAATAATAATAATAATAATAATAATAATAATAATAATAATAATAATAATAATAATAATAATAATAATAATAAGAATAACAATAATAATAACAATAATAATATATGTTAGGCTTCACCGCCAGAAAACCGCCATATGAATATGAGAGACGCCGTTGTAGAAGGATCCACGCCAGTCTAAGCACACGGGCCTCAATCATTTGCACCTCCACCCAAGATACGGCCCCTACGGCCTGGTTTCGATCTTGCGATCTGTGGGTCAGCAGCAGAGTGCCTTCTCCTCTTGAACACTGTGGCGGGTAACGCGTGAAACATGGTGAAATTGTATGGAAGCTAATGTTTTTGTATCGTTGCTTCGTCTGTGTTCACCCACGAAAATACTATGTCATTCCTTATGTTGGCAAATTGTGTCCTGTCTTCCATGTCGCGTATAACATTTATCCCAGAAGATATAATGTCTGTCATTGAAAAAAAAATGAAGCTGTTTTCTTCCGCTGGTGTGGACGGAATTAATTCCAAAATTCTTAAGAAGACTAAATACATTTACGCAGTGACTATGTCACGGATATTCTCATAGTGCCTTCTCACCGACCACTTACCAGCCGACTGGAGGATGAGGAAGGTCACTGTGGTTTTCAAATCGGGAAACAAACACAGCCCTCTGAACTATCGCCCCATTTATTTAACAAGCGTATCCTGTAAAATCATTGAACACGTCATATTTTTTTAAATCATTCATTTTCTTGCCGAGAATTTCTTCCATCGCGAAGAGCATGAGTTTCATAAAGGTTGCCCTAGTGAAACTCCATTAGCAATTTTGAGCAGGATTTACATGCCAATCTTGACGCCAATCTGCAAAAGGATGCAATCTTGTCAGATTTTTCTCAAGCGTTGGACACGGTGCCTGATAGGTGGTTCCTATTGAAACTTATATCTCTGAATATACATCCTGACATAGTAAATTGTATTGAGTAATCTCTAACTAACTGCTGACAATTTTCCTTCATCGATGAAGTACACTCTAGTCTCCTTTTAGTTGTGTAAGTTGTCCTCCAAGGCTCCGTTTTCAGGCCCCCTCTCTTCCTCATTTACATAAATGACCTAGCTTCATGTGTCTCTTCCCCTATCCGTTCGTTCACCAACGACTGCGTAATATACCACCAAATCACCAATCCCACCAGTCAAGCTGCTATCTAAGATGACTTAAACCACATTCAGAAATGATGTGACCTGTGGCTGATAAAACTTAATCCCAACAAATGCAAGACCGTTTCCTTTCACCGCCGTTACAACCCTTTAATGTTCCTTTGTGTAATTGCTAGCTTTACCCTCGAACACGCGCAGTCATACAAGTATCTTGGTGTCACCATATGTATTGACCTGAACTGTCGCGCGCACAATACTCATACGATATCATCAGCGAACCAATTTCTGGGTTTCCTGAAACGTCACCTCCGGCACGCACCTAAAATTGTCAAGCTACAGGCCCACAAGTCTTGTCCTATAGAAATTGGAGTACGCATCTCCAGCCTGGAGCCCACACCAAGCCTATCTGATCGACACACTCGAGGCCGTTCAAACCTGTGCCATTAGGTTCATTCATTCCCCGTACTCATGTATCTAGCGCTTGTGCTTGTGAGAATGCTTGCCCTAGCTAGGGCTATGTAAACCAACTTTATGCCTGAAGCTAAATTATACAAGTGACGTTAACCCAACCTGATGCCTGTATCATAGGAGTACCTATGGATTGTTTACAGAATTAGACAGCATTGCAAGAAGCATTGCAACTGCCTTTTTTCCAACAGTTATTCATACCAACTTCAAAACTACCATTCAAACATAGTGCTTTGTTAATCTGTATTCTTAGACACTGCATTATTGCAGGTTGAGTATATATTGTCACGATGTTGCGAGGTAGACGAAGAGAGCAGACTGTAGGTTGAAGATGAAACTGTTTATTCTGCTGAACCTGTGACCGGTCAACAAAAAGTCAGGAGAAAGCGACATACACAGCACTGATAGCGGTCAACGGAGCGTCGGACGTTCATCAAATGACAAGTGGCTAAGCACTGCGGAATTTAGACCTCTGACGTCGAATATTCTAGCCTTATCAGTGGTCTTCGTGCAAGCTCTGAAACAAGCTCGAGTGTTCGCGTCTTGCGAGAAAACTTAACAGAACGATCTACAATGATCGTGAACCTCTTCGAACAATTAAGCCCACTTTCCGCTGAGCATTCCTGACACTGACTCCGTTGGTGAAAACCAAATGAAACAAAAGTGAAAATGAGAAACGCACGTGGTAATATGTTAACTACTCCTTTTTGTAGTGCCCTCGGGCTGTCGAAGTGTATCTAATAAATTATATAAATTAATAAATAAATAAATTGAACTTTCACTAACATCACGGTCGCATAGGGTCATTTTCCAAAGAATGTTCTGAGACGTGGCCAGGCTTTGTGGTAGAATAAATGATTCGCACGCAAAATTCTTGGCTTCGATTTTTTTTTGTGGCACTGAGATTTATTCCTTGCATTCGCCTGGTTGACGTTGCGGATGTCAGCATTCTTTTACGCTCTCACATTGAAATTACGAATGAATGTTCCCGCTGTTCCTGAGACAAAGTGTCCATGCCCCGTGACGCATAACCGTAAACTGTTGCCCGTGGTAGGCGTATATGCCACAGTTATCTGCAGGTAAGTGTATGAATACGCAAGCGTCGGTATTTCCACATTACTCATTTATTAACCGGCTAGGCACAATTGACAAGTCTTCTCACCTTCCCATACTAATTTTGGTCAAGGCCTGGTTAAGAACGCGTTCAAGAAGGCGCCAAGACGCAAGAGCGTCAGCACGATTTCATCTTGGTGGAGTAGAAATTCCAGCTCTATAACGGTCGGATTACGGGGCGAGCGCTGGTGTACCAGTGGTTCAGGCAAGTACTAGCATGGTTTGAAGAGGGCAGATGCCTCTTTTGCATCCCTCCACCAATGCTCACGCCCAGACGTAGGTTTACAGATAGTGATAGATAGATAGATAGATAGATATGAAGAGATAAACCGTCACTGCGCCTACAGTTAACAAAGAAATGCTTGGCATTTTCAACTTAAAGTATAAACAAATAATGCAAGCTAAATAGATGGGAGGAATGGCCCCACATACACTAGTAACTGAATTAGATGGTCTTTTGTGTGACTGTTTTTACCGTGTTTTATGCAGCATTCAATTATCTCAGCATATAAAGCTCTATGCCATTGTGTTAACTAGTATTGTACTTCATTGTGGAGTGGTACCGTTAAGGAGACAGACTTCATTTAGCGAAGCGCTCACAAAAAGAAAATCATAGAAAAATAAGTTAGAAGTATTAAACCAGTCTAGCTTTCATATATCTTGAACTTTCTAGTACACGCACTACTCGCAGTTTTGCCCTTCTCTCTAAGGCAAAATTACCCAAAAAAGGAGTAACGGAGCCCAATAGGCGTGCACGATGAACAAATAGACCACTGAGGAGTAACCACAGAGCGATGCCTGCCGTGTCCAAACCACTTAGTCTGCAAAGGGATGAACCGTGCAGGAGATGCGAGCCTTGCGCAACCACTTTCGAGTAAACTATCCGTCCTCCTCTCTTTTGCCTCAGTCTTCCCCCTTATTTCGCTCGTGTCGGTGGGCATTTCGTCGCGCTCGGAAAGCTTTACGATCTAGGAATTGTGTCACGGTGCTTTGTGCGTACGTTTGGATGAGCGTGCGCTTTTGCTTTTACGTTTCGCCACACCCATGAAGTCTGGAAAAGGTCTCGAGTCTCGACACTTCGCCACGCCACGTGGTATATCTCTGACTTAGTCAAGATGGTCACGACCAACTCACTACACCACCGGCCGAGAAGACAACAGGCTTATCGGATACATTGATTCAGTCCGACTCAGGGCAGAAATCAGCGCTGGATACTTACACAACAAAGTAATCATTCTCTATTCTGCCGTTCTTGTCGGGTGTCCGATGCGGATCACGCTTGCCGGCAACGGGCTTGGTCGTTTTGTATATCCCGCGCATGAAATGAACCACGATTGTCGGCTTTGGCGTCTGTAGTTTGCCTGTGCTTTTTGACTGCCCGGAAATTGGCAGCCATTGCCATCGGCTGCCCGAGCGCTCACTCATCGAGTGCTCGCCTGTCTTCGACGCCATGATGAGCTCTGGGCTGACGATGTTGGGCAGAGACCTCGTTGCTATTTTGCGAGTCGTTCAATACACGTTGTGGTTGGTCGTAACGAGCTTGGTTGTAGTATGTCGTGCGCTGTAAGTGCACCGGCACGGGCTGGCGGGGCTTTCGCTTGCGTCAGAACAAAGTCTGGGAAAATTGGTCGCCATTACAGTTGATTTCCCCGTCAATTGGTCGCAAACAGCTCGGCACCGGCCGTTGGCGACTGCCACGGTGGCGTACTCGCATTTGCTCGCTGCACTCGCTCGAGTTTGTGGCAAAGGGCCGCCTTACCGTCGCTTTTTAGGCGCTCGCTCCAAAGCAACTCGGCGCTGTTCGTAGCAACGGCCCAGTGTACGGTCGCTCTCCTTTTCGAGGTTCACTGGCGGCAGATGCTCCGAGTGATAGCCGTGTTTGGTTCCGCGTCCACTTGCTCGAGCTGAATGGCGGCGCTCGCTTAGTATTCACCGCCTCGCTGGCGGCACGGTGGTTTGAGGCGCCTCGGACCTATGACTCCGGCTACTGCACTTAAGCTGTTGCGCTTCGGGCATATAATTGTGTTTTTAATCATGTGTGACATCAAGGTGAAATTATTTGCATGTCCTATTTTACACGTATGGTTTTATCTCACCTTGCATGCACTTGTGATACCCATACATATTCATCCTCTTTCACGTGTGAATATTTATTTTTACAATCTTTTTGTGCAGCCGTGGGCACACACCATCTCGAAGGCTGTGGCTGTGTGCGCTGGCGTCTGCAATGCCTGTAATCTATCCCTCTCCTCGAAGTAGCTTCAGAAAGACTGTAAGACATGTGAAGGTAAAGTTATTTGTGTGTCATCTTTTACACGTATGTTTTTATATCAACTTGCATGTACTTGTCATATGCGTGCATCCTCACCTTCTGTCACGTGTGACTAACTATTTTTACTACCTTGTTATACAGTCATGGGCACACAACGTGCAGAAGGCTGCGTGCGCTGTCGTCTGCAATGACTGTCATTTATCGCTTCCGTCGGAGGAGCTTCACAAGGATTGTACAATATGTGACAACAAGGCTGGACTTGTACGTTTCACCACGAATTCCCTTTAAGAATCAAGAAACTTCATGTGTATAGAGAAAAATAAAAGAGTTGAATGTCGCACTTTTGTCTTTCGTTATTGCAGTGATTGCGAAAGTAGTGACACACAGGTGACTAAATAAATTTTCCATGTTATTTTCCGCGCCATTTGTTGTTGTTGCGCAGAAAAACAGGCGAAAAAAGTATTAGGGCTGGTGGAGAATATTTAGAAAAACAATATTTGAACTAGGGATAGAATTTATTCCGATTTGAGTATTTAAGTGGACCAACTGTTCGTCTGGCGAGGTGCAACTATGAGGAATAACGTTTGCCCGTTTAGGTGTGAATGTAGGGACTAACGGTTGCCCGAAAATGTGTAAATGTGAGGACTAATTGTTAGTCCTTTGAGATGATTTGTGGGGCTAACGGTTACCCGCTAAGGTGTATATGTGAGAAATAAATGTTAGTCTCTTGAGCTAGTCTCTGCGGACTACCTGTTAGACACGTTGCCATTAGTCCTTAAGAAGAATCATGGTTGTGGCAACCCCATTAGTCCCCAAAAAGATGAATCCCACAATCTTTCGCCTTAGAATGTTTTTGCTTGCACTTTAGAGCTAAAGCTCAGAGGTAATACATGGGTGTACGTATTATTCGCTGAAACACTCAACGGCACCTAAACTTGCTGGATGGATTTCGTGCCGACTGGCTATGCCCCGCGATCGCCAATGACAGCGCAGCTCTGGTCGACTAGCTCGCCCTACACCATCTCCCTATGCCGACAAAAGCTCTCGCTGAGTGGTGCTTTGTCCTCGGACTCCTGTGACCGTGTCCATCTTTCCTATCTTCTCGTTATTTCCGTATGTGATCTCTCTGCCTATGCGTCTCTCTCTATCTCTATATCTTTAATTCGCTCCTATCCTTTTAATTCCTCCTTACCCCATCTATCGTGAGCTACTTTTGAGGTGTCCTCTCCCTGAGAGACGGTTACGGGACCCACTTTTATCTTCTTTTCATTGATTTAGGGATCACTTCCAATAGCACCTTCATGCAGTTGACGGCTTTGTTATCAGAGGTCACCATGTGAACATGACACCTTTGTGCAAATATCAGCGTGTACCCTCAATCAAGGTTCGGCATTCGATCATGTACTTGGAGCGCCCTCACTAGTTTTCTCGGTTCGCTACAGTGCAGTGATAAGATTATCGTTTTTCCATGACGGCAGCTGCCCCCTTCCCGTACTTTGTGGTAGTGTATGCCTCGCAACGCGTGGTGTACAGCACTTCTATTGTTGTTGTTTGGTTGTCTCTACAATCGCGAAGCATGGCAATGACGGTCAGAAAGATTCGCTGCCTTCAAATAAAATGCTTCTGCTTCTGGAACTACAGCGGCGATTAGACGTCGTACGACCCAGTGTCTAGTTACAGTGGTGGGAAGACGTGCGGATAATGAGGCTCACAAAACAACGAACAGCCTAAATTGTAAGACACCCAAGTGGCAGCCATTTTGCTGTAATAAGTACACTATAGTACAGCTGTCACTCTACACACCTACACGAACGCGGTCGGCAGCCTTACTCGCTGCAGCTGTAGGCGTCCATGTCCTGGTACGTGTCGTTACGGGCCATAAAAAGCGGGAACGCTGATGAAGCATTTGAATTACAGGCGCGCGTCATATGATTTCCTCCGCCTACTCAGGTGCGGCACGAGTGCCTCCCCAATTTGCCACACCCTATACTTGGAATACATATGTGTACGAGCTACGGAGCTATCTCACTTCTCGAATTATAGTCCTACTACTCATTACTGCACCGGTTACCGCTTCGGTGAATCTTTGGGTAGGGTGGTGTGACGCACATGAGCCCGGCACTTGCAAAAGTGCAGCCCTACTTAACAGCATTTCCTTCTTTCTCTCCACTCTTTCGCTCTCTCTCTTTCCACAAAGCCAACTTGTAAACACGCGTCTGGCCTGAGTCAGCGTTGGGTCCCCGAATTCTCAGGTTTTGTTGCCGTGATCAACCTATAGACCTTTTTTTTAGTGGACCCGCGCCTCATTGTCAACGAAGTCTACGTGACGATGCGTCACTGTGATAACGTTAGATGCCCTTAACACTTACTCAACGCAGTGGACGTTTCGTGTTCCGCGTTTTAAAGAACATTTCTGAAGCACCTATACACAGAGATGCTCGTCTCCTTGCCCACACCTCTGAAAATTCGCTGTCATCACAAGGCAGTATTTATTAGTAGGAGGCTCCTTCTGGCAGGTATTATCCACCACGGTGGCGTTGTTGCTATCGCGCTCGGCTACTGACCCGAAGGTCACGTAGTCGATTCCCAGCCATGGCGGCCACGTCTTCGATTGAGGCGAAAATCGTTGAGGTCCGTCTATGCAGAGCTTTAGATGCGCGTAAACGAACCTCAGGTGGTGGAAATGTCTTGAGGCATCCCCAACGACGTCCATCGAGTTCATATCATTGTTTTGTGATGTTAAACCTTAATATAATGTCATCTGGAGCAGTTTGTTTCAAAAAGGAACTTGGTCAACTCACAGGACGCGTGGTAGATTTCTTTGCGATGCATCTAGAAAAAAAATGGGCAGATCACACGCACAATGGGAATCGATGATATGCGAAGCACGAATGAGAAATGTTGATATACTACTTCGAAATCAGCACAACGTTACGAGGTGAAAGTAAATGATGCAATACATGACTTCTGTGTCATGATTAGAGAGTTTTAGTACTGCGTACGCTGCGTACGTGGCGGCGTTGCGTACGTAAGGACGCCACGTTTTGCGTAGTGCGCATGCGCAGACCGCAACGTGCACGTATCGCGTTACGTACGCAGCCGCTACTTACGCACGCATGAGATGCGTGCGTGCGTACGTATGAGCTGATCGCGCCGCTCTCGAACAGGTTCGCGACACTGCGAGACTTCGTTTTGCAAAATGGCGGTATCGAAGGCAAGCACCGACCGGCTCTGTGGCTTAAAATATGGCCATAATCTGGCTGTACCACTTGGATTGGCTCACATTGGCTGTCAACAACACGTGCTTCTTTTGATGCCAGATGGCGCAACACGCTTCACGCTCGTTACGTACGCGGGTACTACGGCGTACTAAAAGCCGATTAGTGGCAAACGACGCCACGTAACGCAAGACGCTTGCATGATGCGTACGTAGCTCCATTCCGCAAAACTAACACTCTTTATTATCATGCTCGGATGTGTCGTCTACCTTCGTCATCTATTAACGTTACGTAATACCAAAGTTGGTATATGTGGAGCTAGCAAAACGGCCGCGAGCGCATCATGAAGAGCGCGATATACTCCAACGTAGTGTTGACGCGCGCGCACAATAGGCACAGCGACGCAACGTTAGCAAAACGCAAGCACTCGGTAGTCGGACGCCGGGCGTGACCAGCGTCTGTCCGCACGGCCCAACGGCAATCGGCGCGAAATTCAGCATGCTGCATTTCGCGCCGATGCGTTACCCAGACAGCACTGCGTCCTCTTTTTTTTCGCGACGGAGGGACGCTGGACGCGCTGAAACGCACACGCGTCAAATCAACGCAGATCGCCGCGTGCCTGCAAGTATATCGCATGATCGGCGCCTGACGTGGCAACGCCGGCGCACACGCACACCACGTCACGACGAGATATATTGGCGTCTTGACTATGGCATGTAGTCATGTTCTCACAAGACACGCATTTCATGATTATTTTGTTTGCTTCAGTCACACAACTTCGTCATCCATTTGCGTCACGTAATATGAAATTTGACATATGCAAAGCTAGCGAAACGGCCGTGAGCGAATCACCAGTGTGACATGTAGTCATGTTGTTACATGACACACATGTCGTGATTATCGTGTCTAGATGTGTCATTTACCTATGTCGTCCATTCGCGTAGCGTAATACCGAGATTGGTACATGTGAAGCTAGCAAAAATGGCCGTGAGCACATCATCAATTTTGGCATGTCGTCATGTTGTGACATGACACGCATGTCATTATTATAACGTTTGGATGTGTCATTTATCTATGTCGTCCGTTCGCGTAGCGTGATTGATACCAAGTTTGATACATGTGAAGCTAGCGAAACAGCCGTGAGCACATAATGAGCGTAGCATGTAGTCATGTTGTCACATGACACGCATCTCATGTTATCATGTTTGCACCAGTCACATAACTTCATCATTCATTCACGTACCGTAATACCGATTTCGGTATATGTGGCGCTAGCGAAACGGCCATGAGCGCATCATGAGCGTGGCTTGTTGTCCTGTTGTTACAAGACACGCATGTCATGATTTTTATAATAGGGTCTGTCGCTTGTGTTCTTCATGCAATCATTCCCCACCATACCAGATTTAGGGGCGAAACAAAGGGAAGTTTATTGCACTTCTGACAAGTAATCAAATACATAATTCTTCTCCGACACTTATCACGGACACACGCGGTAAAGACACCGATGAACAGCAAAAAAAACGTTTAGACTGTACACTACAACAGAGGCGTGATCATTCGAACACTCGTTATACAAAGACTATAAGAGCGCTGTACGGCCCGCGCGCAAAAGAGCCCGTTTCCGTTTTAAAAAAGGGGGCGATAATGGTCACCGCTGTTAGGGCTCCAGAGAACTAAGGGGTTAATCCGTACAGAGAACAGATTCGAGATACATCATTATACAATTGACAGGAGGGGTTGGGCATCGGCACTTTCCGTTTGCCGGTCAGGACACAGTGGTACGCAGTGGCTGGCGTGCGCTTAAAAAGGGGTTATCGGCAGGTGTAACTTGCCTTTTTGCAGGAGAAAAAACCTCGTATGCCAGCGGCGGTGAAACTTTTCCTCGCCGCTGGCTTCAAGTTGGTCTGAGAGGTGCCGCCACACCAAGTGGCGGATACGAGCTACGGTCGGGAATGCCGCTCTGACCGGAGAGCGGCTAACCTCAGCGAAGCACCGTCGCTTCCAGACCACGAATATGGTGCAGATGGCCACTAACTTTGCAAAGGCGCCTTTGTTTCTGTTCAGGGCTGAGGGAGGACGCATTTTAAAATTCCTCGCAGTCAGGCGCCAAACCGGTTTCACCGCTGGGCACTCAAATAAGGCATGCGCCAGGGTCTCATCCGCGCGGCAATCGGGACAGCGGGGTGTAGGCGTGATGCCAAGCTTGTGGAGGCGCTGGCGGGTTGGGAGGACGTTCCAGTTTTTCCTTCATGCGAAGTCTTGGGCGGACGAAGGGATGGCACGCCCATCTGTTTTGCTTTTCCTCTTCCAGTTCCGCGACCGTCGTCTCTCCTCGGGGGTTATTTGGTTGCTGGCAATTTCTTCCACAATGCGAGCAGGGGGGTCTCATCTACGTCGCACGTAGGGGCCTCCTTTTCAAGCATGCGCATGGTGTTTGCGGCTGCCTTATAGAACGCGGAGGGAGTCTCAGCGAGTGGGGCGAGCGGCCGGTCGGCATTCAGGAACGATGAGTTTGTACTGCACCAGTAACGCATTAAGGGCCTCCCCACGTAATCAGGTGTGCGAAACAAGGCCCTTGCGGTCTTCAAGGCAAGCACTTTGCTCGCCGTCAGGACATGCGTGAGCCCGAGGCCGCCCTTCGAAGCTGGGAGTTGCAGGAGGGTTCGACGTAAGGGCGCGGGTTTGCCGTCCCACTGGTAGGCACCGATCATACTTGTCAATTGCGTCGCAGTCTTGGTAGGCATCACTCTTATTCGGCTTACATAAAAGGGAAAGGCGCAGATGGTTGTCATTGCGGCTATGGCCCTCTCATGAAGCGTGAGATCCTTCGGTTGGAGGCGTGCTATTGCATCCTGTGCCCGCTCGAGCGCTCGTTGCCAGGTTAGGTCGGCGACGCTACCGCAGCAAAAGTATATGCCGAGCACCTTCACGGCGTCGACCCTTTCTAACTCTCTCAGAGCGCCGTGAGGGAATGTTCCAAATGGTAAGGCCTTGCTCTTCCTCATGTTCAAGGCCGCGCCTGAGACGTCAGCATAGTGTAGCGAAACGTCGGTGTTGTTCAAGTTAGGCGCATCGGACGACCAGGGAGACGAATAAGTGTGGGTGAAACTCCGCGGAGGCAATCGATGAGAAGTCAACACGATGATTTCGGGGAGCACTCATTGGGGGTTTATTTAACTAACGCAACTTCAATTTACAAAATGCACTAGGTCACAAAGACAAAACATAGAAAATGGTGGCATACCCCTCGGCCTGTGTGGCTGGTCTCCGGTAGTGAGATCCGCTGTTTACCCCGACTCCGCTCACCTCAAAAAGAGCCCCAGTCACTGCTTAGGTAGGGTTTTTCTTAGCGTCCCCGGTGGCACGGACCAACCGGGCAAGCCGAGGATAATCAAATCAACATGTGGTTGCCTGCAGCCCGTCTGCGACAACACTGTGGCAGCTTCTGATACGGGCGCGTTCTTTGAAACGGCCTTGACGCGCTAACGACTGCTCAAATTTAGGTGCCCTTTGTCCCCGGAGGACCGAAGCGGCGGCTCGTTCGTTTGAAGCGAGGGGGATTAGTGGTTAGAAGAAGGAGAAAGGCACTCAATTTCTGCGGTCTGGTCCAAAGCACGGCGCGGTGCCTTCCTTGGCGCCAAGCGCACAGAGACCAGCCAGACGCAGCCCTTTCTGTTCACTCCTTCTTCCTCAAGGCGCGCTCCCCGAGACAAGTTAAACGGCGCCACTAACAAGGGCGTCTGACAAAGAACAATCTCCAGCTACAGCTGAAAAAGAACAAGGTTTTCCGCGAAACATTGCTCTCGCGACACCTCCCCCCTACGAAAAAGAGTGTCCGACTCGTTTTATCTGTAAAACACGACAAGAAATAGACTAAATATACAAAAAGGTTTTGCATTCAACAAGTGTGTGAGATGCTTATTTAAAGACACTTATGCATGTGTATAAAAGGTGAGAGGCTTTAAAAAATTACATAAAAACAACAGATGAAAAAACAAAACAAAACCATTGGGCACAGAAATATATAGGTTCACTCGTCGGTACTGCAATACAACACAGTGTCCGTTTCGTAAGCACGGACATTCCGTTGTGTGTTGTTATTACTTGAAAATGTCTTCCAGTCAGAGTAAAGTTCAGTGTCCGTGTTGTAGCTTTCGCACTGCTGTACTGGAACACTGGTCTGTGTCCCGCGCACACAATGTTGCAAACGGAGTTCTTGACCCACTCGCGAACCGCACTCGCGCACATCACCATTGGAGCCGCACTCGCGCACATGACTTTGATAGAATCCCTGTTCATCACTCGTTGCGCTGTTTCCGCGCACAACACTTCGATGCAATCCGTTGTCATCTCTCCTGGCACTGCCCTCGCGCACATCACCACCGAGATCGCGCACCTGATGATTATCATCAGACTCATCGTCCGCGTCGTCGGCATCGGAGCCCAATCGAACGTGGCAGGGCTTTAAACGCGCCACATTCACAACGTCACGTTTTTTCCCAGTTTGGTCTACCACCTCCCAGTTGTTCTCGGCTACCCGGCGCAGAAGACGGAAAGGTCCGTGATATTTGTGAAGAAGCTTCGTCGTCTTTCCTTTCGCCCGGGAGGGAGTCCACAAGTACACCAAGTCGCCCTGATGATAAACAACACTTCGTCGCCTAGCATCATAGCTGCGCTTGTTCTTCTCCTGCTGACGCTTCTCCCGTTCATTTACTATTTTTCGAGCCTGCCACAGCCTGGGGGCCACTTTCATTGCATCCAGGGTGTAGTCGAATCCGCGTTGCGCGCCCGACCCTACATCCACCGGTAGTGTCGGTTCATGTCCGTGAAGAAGAAAGAAGGGAGTGAATCCAGTCGTCTCGTGGGTTTGAGAATTGTATGCAAAAAGAACGTACGGTAGGAATTCATCCCAGTCGCGGTAGTGTGAGGAAATGTACATGCTGAGCATGTCAGCCAACGGGCGGTTAAAACGCTTGCACAAGCCGTTGGCCTGTGGGTGGTATGCTGTTGTGGTGGCATGCTCGCTACCCACGAGCCGGTATATTTCTTCGGTCAAGTTGGCGACAAAGTGCTGCCCACGATCGCTTATTACTTTCTCCGGGGCACCATGACGTAGGACGATTTTTCGACGAAAGCTCTTGCTGCTTCTGCGGCAGTGGCCGCTGGACACGCGACAGCCTCGACCCATTTCGTATGGTAGTCGGTAATCACGACGATGTAGCGGTTCCCTGCTTTGGATTTAGTGAAAGGCCTAATGAAGTCCATGCCCACCTGCTGAAAAGGTCGACCTGCAGGTGGGATCGGTTGGAGGAAACCGACCGGCCTCCCCGGTGGTTGCTTTCGTGTCTGGCAGTCGAGGCAGGAGAGAACGTACTTGCTTACGTACGAGAACATCTTCAGCCAGAAATATCGGCAACGAACTTTCTCCCATGTGGGCTTGACACCTAAGTGGCCTGCCGTGGTGGCGTCATGGCAGTACCTTAAAATCTCAGATCTCAAGCACTTGGGGCCAACGAGCGCCGCACGATCCTCCTGAAACACTTTCGCCCTTCGATACAGTACACCGTCGATCAACTGAAAGCTCCGTGCCGTTCTTTTAGTTTTCCTGACAACGGGTGCATCCGGGTGCTCGAGGTGCTGCATAATTTCTTTCAACCATGGGTCTGCCCTCTGTTTTTTTCCAACATCCACCTGATCTAGAACCAGCAACGGGAAGGGGTTTTCTTCGCTTACAGGCGCGGATCCTGAGGAAGGCGGGAAAGCGTGTCGGCATTTCCATTCTTGAGGCCAGGGCGGTGTCGCAACGTTATGTCGAATTCCTGAAGCAATAGAGACCATCGCATAAAACGACCGTTCGGATTCCTTACTTTCATTAGCCAAACTAGGCTGGCTTGGTCAGTCACGACCGTGAACTTACGCCAAAGACGTATGGCCGAAACTGTCCGCAGGCGTACACAACTGCGAGGCATTCTTTCTCAGTTGTACTGTAGTTCATTTCAGCCTTGTTAAGGTGGCGGCAGGCATAGGCGACGACTCTTTCTTGAGTTCCAATTTTCTGTACAAGCACGGCGCCAATGCCGTAATCACAGGCATCAGTGTGCACCTCTATCGACTTTCCCGGCTCAAACTGACGCAGAATTGGGGCTGCGATTAGCTTCTCATTGAGGGATTGCATGGCCACTTTGCATGCCGCATCCCAGACGAAAGGAACATCCTTTTTGGTTAAGTTGGTCAGAGGTCGAGAAATACGAGAGAAATATTTGATGAATCGCCGATAGTAGTTACAGATTCCGAGAAAGCTCTGTACACCTTTCTTGTTTCGTGGCTTGGAGAATTTTTCCATCGCTGCTACTTTGTCTGGGTCCGGCCGGATGCTTTCACCTGTGAGAATGTGTCCAAGATATTTGATCTCCTGGTGGACGAAGCTGCCTTTATCGGACTTCAGTCGTAAGTTTGCCGCGTCCAAAGCTGAAAACACACTTTCCAAGTCTCGCAAATGAGATGCCATAGTCTTCGAGAAAATAACGATGTCGTCTAAGTAGGCCAAACAAACTCTTCAGAGAAGACCACTGAGGACTTTGTTAATCATTCTCTGGAATGTCTCAGGGGCGTTGCACAGGCCGAAAGGGACAACATTAAATTCGTACAGGCCGGGTCCACAGGCAAATGCTGTCTTTTGCTTATCTTCCTCCTTGATGCCCACTTGCCAGTAGCCTGATGTTAGATAAAGTGTGGTGAAGTATTTTGACACCTGTCGCACGTCGAGAATGTCATGAATTCGTGGCAGTGGGTGCACATCTTTTTTAAGGAACCTCATTGACTCTGCGGAAATCGACGCAGAAACGCCAAGTCCCATTTGGCTTCTCCACGAGGACGACAGGTGATGACCAAGGACTGTGAGACCCATCGCGCAGCATTTCTTCTACTTGTTGCTCAATCTGGTGTCTTTCAAAAGGGGAATGACGATATGGGTGCTGATGAATTGGTCGAGAATCGCCTGTGTCGATCACATGTTCAGCGACATGAGTCTGCCGGATGGGGTTGTCACTGCTAGTAAATAGATGGTGGTACTTCTTAATGAGCGACAGCAGCTCATCCCGTTCAGATGGCTGTAGGTGATCCCCAGTCTCTATGTAAAACTCTTGAGGCACTCGATCGTTCTCGGGGGCCGTGATTGCCAGCTGTGCGTCATGAATAGATGAAGCCCATCCAAGCTTTGTTCCACTGAGTAGGTTTACTGGCGACATGGTAGGATTAGCTATGCGAATGAGGCCTCTCCCATGCACGATCCTCGTTATTGTGCGTGCAACCTGAAGTCCGTTTCTGAGAGTGCTGTTTGGTTCGACGAGGTGAATTCCGTCCCTTGCGACCTTGACTTCAATAGCGACTTTTGTGCGAGGTTCAATGCGAATTTGCTCGTGGCACCGCACTGTAAGTACATCATTATGTTCGGTGGCACTTGAGTCTATACGCAGTCGGAAAATTTCACCGTTTAGTTGCAGCTCTTTTTTGGAGAAATCAATGAGAAGCCGGGCTGCTCGACAAAAAGGAAGACCACCGAGTAGCTCGTACGGGCAATCCTTGACCACTAAAAACGTCTCGTGAAATTTGGTGGTGCCAAATTAGAGTTTTATTTCAGCTTCACCATTGGGGGTGAGCAAGCCTCCGCCATTTCCTCGGATGAATATGTCTTTTCTCGATTTGAATGAAGCACATATTTTGTTAGCTAACTCTTCCGAGATGACATTTACGGACGAGCCGGTGTCAATTACAAGTTTTGTTTCTGTACCGTTGGCTGGTGTGGGGACTGCGAGAAGCTGACCTTCCGACAATATGCCGATGGGGCGGCTGGGCTGGCCCCCTAGGCCCGGCCGTTCTCGTTTCCCGAAGGATTAGGCTGCCCATTCTGAGTGCCTAGGAGCTCCGACTGATCGTTCCTGTCATCTCGGAACCGCTGCCAACACTGTTGTGCTATGTGACCTATGCGGCGGCAAATCTGGCATCGGGGACGCCCGTCGTTGGCACGGGAAGTTCTCTGAGGCCAAGGCAATGGGGGGCGCCGTACCTCGTCTTCGATGCCTTTTAGCCGGTCAGACAGCAAGGCAACCGAGTCCGGAATCGTTTTCATGCCTCTATCGCGGTCGGCAGCCTCCCGCGGGCAGCGCGATTCGGCCGCTGCGCAAGTGGTGACACACGTAGGAGGAGGCTGCCCTGTCGCAGCGGCGGGTGCGAATCCTACGGGATGCGCGATGTTTTGCATCCACGACTGCGATCCGGTAGAATACTGGATGCCAATCGGTTGTAGCCCCGACTCACGCCTCATCAAAGCTGCCAGATTTATGCGTTGCAAAATTTGGAGGAATGCAGTGCAGCTCTCCGGGTTTGTGATTATCATCTTCTCCAGAATATCTGGACGCAAATCGCGCATAAGGTGCCGCAACCGATCATCTTCCGCCATTGACGGGTTCACTCTTGCACACAGCTGTACCACGTCATAGTAGTACTGCTCGGGGGTTTCGGACGGCAATTGGGTGCGGTTTTGTAGCCGAAAATGGGCGATCTCGACTGAGTGGCGACTCGTAAAGGACGTTTTAGTAGCGTCGCCCATTCTTCCCATGTATTAGGGGCACCGGTTAGAATTTGAGTAGTGTGCCACTTTTTCGCATCTCCGTCTAAAGCCAGATATAGAAATTTCACCTTCGTGGCTTGGTCCCAATTATTAAGCGACGCTACATGTTCGTAGCAAAGTAGCCACTCGGAAATAGATTCCTCCGGCGCGCCTTTAAAGACTGGTGGTCCGACGAATGGTTTAGCTTGGGGGGTAGACATAGCAGAGAAGAAGGTAGGGGGTTCCGTCATAGTAGAGCAGTCAGAGGTAGGTTCCTGATATTTGATGCTGACTCGGGGCATAATTTCAGAGCGGGACTATCGTTACCGAGCAACCTCCATCACTTTGTAGCGAAACGTCGGGGTTGTTCAAGTTAGGCGCATCGGACGACCAGGGAGACGAATAGGTGTGGGTGAATTTCCGCGGAGGCAATCGATGAGAAGTCAACACGATGATTTCGGGGAGCACTCATTGGGGGTTTCTTTAGCTAACAAAACTTCAATTTACAAAATGCACTAGGTCACAAAGACAAAACATAGAAAATGGTGGCATACCCCTCGGCCTGTGTGGCTGATCTCCCGTTGTGAGATCCGCTGTTTACCCCGACTCCGCTCACCTCAAAAAGAGCCCCAGTCACTGCTTAAATAGTGTTTTTCTTAGCGTCCCTGGTGGCGCGAACCAACCGGGCAAGCCGAGGATAATCAAATCAACATGTGGCTGCCTGAAGCCTGTCTGCGACAACACTGTGGCAGCTTCTGAAACCCGTTCTCTGAAACGGCCTTGACGCGCTAACGACTGCTCAAATTTAGGTGCCCTTTGTACCCGGAGGACCAAAGCGGCGGCTCGTTCGTTTGAAGCGTAGGGGCTTAGTGGTTAGAAGAAGGAGAAAGGCACTCAATTTCTGCGGTCTGGTCCAAAGCACGGCGCGGTGCCTGCCTTGGCGCCAAGCACACAGAGACCGGCCAGACGCAGCCCTTTCTGTTCACTCCTTTTTTCTCAAGGCGCGCTCCCCGAGACAAGTTAAACGGCGTTGCTAACAAGGGCGTCTGACAAAGAACAAGCTCCAGCTGCAGCCGAAAAAGAACAAGGTTTTCCGCGAAACATTGCTCTCGCGACAATAGTGTGCGAATGTTCGCCAAAATGCTTGCAGGCTTGCCGGGTCCCTGACGAACAGGGATACATCATCAGCGTAAGCGAGGACCTTAATGTTGGGCTCCCCCGTTAGCGGGAAGCCTCTGTCGTGCATGTTCCAGTCGATGTTCACCAGCAACGGCTCAAGCGAGAGTATGAAGAGGGAGGGCCCTAACGGGCATCCTTGGCGGATCCCTCTCTCGTATACAAAGGTACTTGTCGGGGTGCCGTTTACTACTACGTGGCATGTGAGGTTGCTGTACAGGATGGCGATGGTGTCTATGAAGCATGTCGGGAACCCGAATTGACGGAGTACCTTGATCATGTATCCATGGCGCACCCGGTCAAACGCCTTTGCCTGGTCCAAGGAGACAAAGGCTCCGAACAGGGACTTGGCAGACATGTATTCGAAGGCATCCCTTGTTGCGGTAAGGTTGGCAAAGATCGAGCGGCCTGGAACCGCACAGGACTGCCAGGGAGCGACGATGGATGGCAAGAGAAGCTTAAGGCGGCTGTTAAGGATGGAAGCAACCATTTTATAGTCCATGTTCAACAGGGTTATGGGGCGCCACTCCGACAGCTCCTCCTGCGGGGCTCCCTTTTTCAGTAGGAGGACAATCCTCCCCTCTTCAAAGGATGCGGGTTTCAGTTGGTTCGTAACCACCATGTTCGCCAGTGCGACAAGCACTCTCTCTATATCGTCGAAAAAAGTGGCGTAAAAGTGTGCTGTGAGACCGTCCGTGCCGGGGGCCGAGTTCGGGGGCATGCTTGTTATCGCGCCTCTAACCTCTTCTGCAGACACTTCCGTTCTCAGTAACGCAACCTCCTCTCCTCCTAGCCGTGGGAGGTGCTGGCAGACCTCTCTAATCTTATCTTCTCCGCCAGTTTCTCCGTCGCTGTCGGCGTCCCGAAAAAGGGCCGAGAAGTACTCGCAGAAGACATCGTGGATTCCGTCTGGTTCAGTTGCGAAAGAATCGTCCGGGCGTTTCACTCGGGTAATTCGTATGCTTCCATTCCCAGTTGTGTCACTGGGGTGCGCTCCAAGGTGGTTAATGGGTGCGCCCCGCTCCTCAGGCGGTCTGCGCGCGCACAGTTAGAGCAGCCGGGCATACTTGACCTCCAGGGTGTTCAGGTAGTCGCGCATGCAAGTCATCATCGTCTCCGCCCCCTGACGATGCGTATTCTGCGCAGGATCTCATTCAGTTTAGCGGTTATCCGGCGCTTCCTGGCCTTGCCTTCGTCTTGAAGGATTCCCTTCCACTCCACTTTTAAGGTGTCCCACGAGCGTGGTGTTAGGTCCGGGGCGTTCGCCACGGAGGCCCGCAGCCGCGCCCTAATGCGCTCGATGCTATCATCGTCTTGCAGGAGCGCTGGGTCCACTCGCCACCCTTGGTCATCAGTACGGAGTCCAGGAGAGCCGCTAAGCGTAGTGACAAGGGGGAGGTGATCTGACCAACTCGCTAGGTCTGCCGGAGGGGAAAGGACTTCGCACACCACGAGCGAGGAAAGGAGAAAGTCGGGGAGATACGTCCGATCTAATCGACTGGATGTGAGGTGAGAGGCTCGAGTTGCGACAAAATTGTCGCCGTGGGTGATGAGCCACGCGTCGGATAACCGAAGGTGTCGAGGAGTCTTCACGAGCTCCCTAGCATAGTACGTGGACCCCCTCGACCCGGTCCCCTAACGTCGCGCTGCGAGTCCACGACGCAGTTGAAGTCCCCCAGCAGGACGTGCGGCACGGGTTCCGAAAGAAGGTCGTGCAGCTGTTGGAAGAAGGTGTTTGTGTTCTTCCGCGTTGCCGGGGCGTACACGTTCACGAACCGAATCCCTCTTTCGCTGATGTAGAGGTCCAACATGAGTGACCTGCCGTCAGCACCGAAGATGCAGAACGCCTTTTGCCGGAAGCGTCGCGTAGTAAAGACCACTCCCACTCCACAGGTCCTTGACTCAGTTAGGGAGAAGAAAGCGTCCACCTGGAACTCGCGTCTGAAGGTTAAGACCTCTAACGGCAACCGGAAGTTAGTCTTTTGTAAATAGAGCACATCAATACCCTGTGCTTGGGCGAAGGTCAGAATGTCTCGCTGTTTCGATTTGTCACAAAACCCGCGGACGTTCCAGGTGGCAAACTTGAGAGTTAACATGATCTGCTCTAGTGGGCGTGGGCAGAAGACTTGGGGTGAAGGAAGGGGTGGGAGGCGACCGCCTGGGCAGGGGCGGCACGCTCGAAGAGCCGAGCTTACGCAAAGGCGCGGGCGGCGCGGTTGCTAGTTGGGCTAAAGCCCTCTGTGGTTTAAGTGATGCGTCATAGGAGCCATGGTGCCGATTAGTCGCAAGCGCAGCAGACAGCTGTGCAACAGATAAGCATAAACAAAAACCATTGCCGTGGCTTCGGCTGGCGAAAGGAGTAGAGGGGGAAAGGGAGTAGGCGGCGTGGCCACCACTGATAGCAGAAACAAGCGTGCGGGGAGGGGTGTGTTGCGTCATGTTAGACAGAGCGGAGCATGCGCGAGGAGGCGGAGGGGGGGGGAGGGGGAACCGTGTTGCCGTGTCGCGGCGCCCGCCTTTGTGTTCGCCTTGAAGCAGACACGAAGAAGAAAAGAAAGGGAGGGTGCTTTGGCAAAGAGCCTATCTTTTTTCGCTTGCGCTTGAGGGCAAGTGCCCTTTCCCTGTGGGTAGTGCGTCAAATTGCGGCGACTTCGCAATGGGAGGGGCATCACTGTCGCTGGAACAGACGGGTGCTTTGAAGTGCCCAGGCTTGTTTTCAAGGTTCGCGGGTAGGCTCGACGGCACGCCGGGTGACTTGTCCTCGCCTCTTAAAGGGGACCTTGATCTCGAACGCTCGCGCCTATCGGTCGGGGCTGCGCCGGCAGTTTGCATCTCGATGAAGGTGCACTGGTCCGTGCTCAAGTGGCCAGTATCCGGCAAGACGTAGGAGCCAGAGCTTACGATGGGCACCTCCTCAGGGTTGCGGGGGAGAGCCGTTGGGGGTGGAGTGGCGGGAAACTAATCTCGTCAAAACCAGAGAATGCAGGCTCGTCGTTCTCGGGGCTCGGCGCCTGTGTTCGCACTTCTTTTTCTTCGCTTGCAGGTTGCGACAAATCCCAGGAGTCGCGGGTGGATTCCGGAGAGCCAGATTCATGGCCACTCGGCTCGTCCAGGTCGCCATCTGAACTAGTATTGCTCGTGTCGTCCCCCACTTCGGAGCCTGCGTTCAAGGGAGCGGGGGTCGCTGACACGGCGCGGGCGTCTTCCGTCTCTCGGGGTTCTTCGAACTGCCATTGGTCCAGCACATTCGTTGTCGTGTGGGGCCGAGTCTTGGGTCTTAGGACCTGAAGCCCTGATGTCGGTTCAGTCCCGGTAGGCGGGCGAGAGGTGCTGAGGTGGTCGTTACCAGTAACTGGCCGCGTCTCGGGTGGAAGGCCGCGCGCTGCCGCAAGGTACGAGCGTTTGCAGAAACACTCGCGTGTGCCGTGCCGCCCGCCGCATCTCTTACACTCCTCAACACACCCTTCGATGTCATGCCCAAATACACCACATCTCTTGCAATAAGCGGCTGCGCACGCCTTGGCCATGTGCCCCAGTTCGTTACACCTTGCGCACACTCTGCGCATACCGTGGTATTCACATATGACACGGTGCCCCGCAATGGTTGTGAAGTTTGGGACTGGCCTACTCGTTTCCATGCGCACTACTCTAACCCCATTAAGCTTGTTTTGTCGGTTAGTAACTGATGCAAAGGAAACACTTCTTATCTTGCCGTACTGTGAAAGAGTGTTAATCAAGACCTTGTCTGGTATATATGCTGGAAAGCGGTATGCGTTAACAAACGTAACTGGGGGTCCTACCGCTGTAGCGATCGGGCTATGCCTTGACCCAGCGAGTCATTTGCCACGCCGGATTAGTGCAAAAAGGACAGTCTTGCCACGTCTGGACGGAGGAAGCAACAGAGGCCGGCCCCACGAGACGTCGCCTGCTGATTGACAGCGGCGCCAACGGAGTGGAATGTCGCCAAAGAGGGTTTTGGAGCCGCCGCTCTATCTCCCGCCTGCGCCGGCCACGCATCGTTAGCGCGTTAACCGGCAGACGACGACGGCGCTGGTCAAAAGGGCTCTCCCCAGAGGAATCCACGAACCGGGCACCTCTCAAAAGATCGGCACTTGTTTAATCCATTGTCAAGTAGCCGACCCGCTGACTGACTATGCCCGCCAGGCATTGTCCCGGAGTACGAGACGTAGTGTCGCCAAGACGCCACCAAGAGGACAACAGGGACGCCGTCTTCCTGGGGGAGACCGCGGCGGCTGCCGCGGATCGCCCCGCTAATTGAGCGAACATAATCGGCGGACCCTTTGAAGTATGCGGCCAGGATCGTGGGCACTCTCGACTAAAGGCTCACACACGACGAGGAAGAGCCCTGCTGGCGCCACCAAAGTGCAGTGTTCACGGGGACCTTGCATGCTCCCCCCCCCCTCACCTGTGTGTGCGTGATTGGTGGTCGACTTGTAGAGGAGGAGCCCGACAGGGCATAAAACGACGCGGCAGAGTGCTGGACGTCGCTCTGAACGATGTAAAGTTCAACCACTACGCTCGTGGTTTGTGAAACCACTAGTTCTTCTCTTCTCTTCTGTCATCTCGACAACTCCCGTAATGATGTAAATAAATCCGTTAAGTTTGCTCAAAGCTCTCCCCTAGTCCTTGGCTCGACGGAGCGACGGCGATCGGCCCCGCTACCCGCAGACTGCGGTCGCCGCGACTCGCAACAACTGGTTGGCAGCGGTGGTATGCCATCATCAGCGACCTTCCTTTCCATCCGCAACAACTGGATGGCAAGCGGTTGGATGTGAGCCTGGAGGACGGAGAATGAACAGCACGCCGAGATCATGGAGACGGACAGCTGTGGACTGGTGAGTGCTGGCTTTGGTTTTTTGGTTGCCAGGCTGATAAGAAAGAAGTGCAATCTTTTCGCTGGTAGAGGCTACCACAGAAGCAGTTGTTTACGGAACTTCTGGGTAGAGAGTGAGCTGCACCACACTAGTTCTCTGTCATGGATTTGAAGCGTTTGTTTAAGAATCAGCTCCTGATTCTGGGGGAAGAGCTGGGAGCAGAAGTAGATGTGGGGATGAAGAAACACGCAATTGTTGGCGCTATCGAGGGCTTGAATCTGACCAGTGAAGAAATTAAAGAAACGTGGAACGAGATTCAACAACAGGAACAGGAGCGTCAGGAAAGGCGAGAGCAAGAGAGAGAGCAGTGGAAGGAAACCCTAAAGGTAAAACTGGAAGAGACAAGAAGATCAATACAGTGCCTTAGATGGTCTCAAGTAAATTCGAGGATCCATGTATTCGAAGAGGGCGAGGATATAGAGAGTTACCTAACCTCTTACGAGAATGTTTGCAGAGACCTAAGGCTCGACGAAGACTATTGGTCTATCGCCTTATTGAGTGTCTTTCCGTGCGACTCAATTGGTAGAATAGGGTACCTTTCCGAGGAGGAGTTCAATAATTACAATGTAGCTAAGGCAGCCTTACTGCGGTGCTTCGGCATTAGAGCTGACAGAAAGCAAATGGAGTACAAGCTCCCGAACGCTCCGTTGAAGAACGCGCGACGGTGTGCTGGTATTAAAACCAAGCCTGAGAGAGGTCCGCGTGTCTCTCATAGCACCAAGGTGAATAGTGAGAGCAAATGGGAGATAGAAAAACGGGAGCGAGGTGAAGAGTTCGAGCGAGCACTCAGCCTAGAGATTGAACTGTCAGAACAAAAAGTCGAGGCAACGCAGTGGAAGATTCAGCCATCCGCAAGTGTAGCGCACGAGAAGTGCGAGGTGCAGCCCAGAGCTTTAGAGAAGGCTAGCACGTGTGAACATAGCGGCGGATTCAAAGGCAAATCGAGTTTGAGTGCTGCGAATGAGGCTGCGCTGAGTAGAGAGGCCGACGAAGGCCAGAGCGAGTGCGACGAGGTGCTTTGCCAGTTAACTGTTAGCGAAACAGCTAGAATAGCTGTAGACAATCTGGCACAGACCTCAACTGTGTTTGTCGCGACGGTGGATCTTGCAAATGAGGTCGAAGTAGGCAAGAACACCGGAGACAGCTCAGAAGCAGCGAGCGTAGAGAATGGTATCAGTGCAGTTGCAGACAGCTCTCAGGAATGCGAGCAAGATTTTTCGAAGGGAAACAGCTGCATTGTTCCTAAGTGTGTTAACCAGTCCGCTGGTCTAGAGGGTGAGAATAAAGATGACCAGGGCGATCATTTAGACCGCGCGACTGAGACAGCTGACGAAAGCTGTGAGAGGGTTCACGAGTGTGAGATGCGATCGGGAGGCTCGGAAGCGACACGCAAAAAGCGGCGCAGACGAAAGAGACGTCGCAAATCCGCGAGAAAGACGAACAGTACTACGCGTGTAAAAGAAGGCGCGAAACCTGTCAGCGTAGCAAATAAGAGCTTTGCAGCAGCGTCAAAATTACATTGCATGCGTCCGAGCAACCGGACGAAAAGTAAGAGGAAAGCGGGTTCGCGAATGGAATTGCGTGGAGAGCGCCGGTCTTTCCGTTCTATCCACAGAACGTTTCAGGGCGCACCTGAGTACAGCGTTAGCACAGGTGAATCGGCCAGACAGGGCGACAGAGCCAAGAAATCAAAGTGCCGATACACTGTGGCAGGTGGTGCAGAGGCACCCTTGAGCGGTAAAACCATTGATAACTGAACCGGCAACGAATTCACCAGCGGTGCAGGACAGGTCGGTCGCAGACGTCGCCGGAAACGAGAGAGGCGTACGCGAGCGACAAAGCGACGGGGTGAAAGAGGGGGCAATCAGCCGGGCGAGCGGCCCAAGAGTAGGTTACCAGCCAGTTCAAAGAAAGGTCCTTTGTGGCGTAAAGTAAGGTTCCAACGGCGGAAGGGTAGGCCCCAGCGCGCATCCCCGCGACGGAATGTACGCAGGAGATTTAAAGCTTTGCGGGAACGGGATTGTAGAAGGGGTCCTAGAGAAAAAGGAAAAGCCACAATAGCTAAGCACCACACGCGAGCTAGCCCAAAGAAAAGATGGCCACTCTGTCCCACGCATCGCTCCGGTCTCCTACGCCGAACTGATAGAAGACCGCCAAAATCGCGAATGAGGCGGAACGCTGCAGTTCAGCTTGTTGCTCGTGCACGTTGTAGTCTCGCGCGTTTTCAGAGTCGAAGACCACGACCGCCGCGTGTACGGCTGAAGAGGGAGCGACAGCTGTAGGAGGGAGAGTCGGACACAGGAGTTTATTTTGAAACATACTTGTTTGGTTATATTTGGTTTTAAAGTGGTGTTCCTGTGTCATCTCCACAGCTAGTTTGCTTGGACATTTTTTTCTTCCCTCTAGATTTTCTTTGCGTGTAAGCTTTGTCAAAATTTCGAGTTCAATGGTTCAGCGTTATGAGGAGGCAGTGGCCCGCATCAGTCAACCGACTGCATGAAAGGAGTTTTTTAAGATACGAGCACGCAAATCGTAAATGAAGTGTGGTTCGCCCGCTAAATTGGAAAGCGTGGTAACGTTGGTCGAGTGGAGCAGGAGTTTCTAGGCTTTGTGCCAGTTTTTGTGTAGCGCGAGATTGTCGACCGTCTTAAAAGAGTAAATGAGCAATGTTTGGGAAGGTTTTAGAATAAAACCAAACAAAGCAATTTTCGAAATGCTCAGCGGGAGAAACATTCGGTACAGGGGTTTTGGCGCAAAATTAACGCCTGTTTTGTTACGCACTCCTGACGTGTACCTCAAGTGTGATTGTTCCTTGCGTTTGTTCCTTGAGAAAATTCACGTTCAGATGAGGGTTTACGGATACCTAGGTGAGAGAGATATCGCCTATGGTTAGGTGCGTGTGGGTATGCTAGCGCTCTTTGGATGAGAGTAAGATGTCATGCTAGAGCGCACAGCAAAGTCTTGTGCGTTCTTTAAAAACATGGGCTGACATGAAACTACATTCAGCAAATAAGCGTGTTAGTATACGAAATTGCATTACCCTTTGTTATTTTGGTATGTGCTGAGGGATCAGTTGAATTCTTTAGCTGAGCGTCGAGTTATACGGAACGTTGAGGGACGTTTTCCGTAATGATTTTAAGGGGTATTTGGAGTAATCGAAATTTTTAGCTGTGGGCAAGAGTATTAGTGTGGTTGCCATTTAAGAAAAAAAAAGCGTAGGTGCATTGTGGCACATTTGAAAGACCGGCCTGGTTGCCGAAAACTCATTGCCGGCGCTTGCTGGTTCTAGCGGTTGGTCTTCGTGGTTTAAATGGTGTTGGGAGACTGCGGTTACTGTGATCTATCCCGTCGAGCAGCTGATACTACCCGACGTCCGAGATCTTCCCGTCGGCGGAGGAGCTGTAGCGATCGGGCTATGCCTTGACCCAGCGAGTCATTTGCCACGCCGGATTAGTGCAAAAAGGACAGTCTCGCCACGTCTGGACGGAGGAAGCAACAGAGGCCGGCCCCACGAGACGTCGCCTGCTGATTGACAGCGGCGCCAACGGAGTGGAATGTCGCCAAAGAGGGTTTTGGAGCCGCCGCTCTATCTCCCGCCTGCGCCGGCCACGCATCGTTAGCGCGTTAACCGGCAGACGACGACGGCGCTGGTCAAAAGGGCTCTCCCCAGAGGAATCCACGAACCGGGCACCTCTCAAAAGATGGGCACTTGTTTAATCCATTGTCAAGTAGCCGACCCGCTGACTGACTATGCCCGCCAGGCATTGTCCCGGAGTACGAGACGTAGTGTCGCCAAGACGCCACCAAGAGGACAACAGGGACGCCGTCTTCCTGGGGGAGACCGCGGCGGCTGCCGCGGATCGCCCCGCTAATTGAGCGAACATAATCGGCGGACCCTTTGAAGTATGCGGCCAGGATCGTGGGCACTCTCGACTAAAGGCTCACACACGACGAGGAAGAGCCCCGCTGGCGCCACCAAAGTGCAGTGTTCACGGGGACCTTGCATGCTCCCCCCCCCTCACCTGTGTGTGCGTGATTGGTGGTCGACTCGTAGAGGAGGAGCCCGACAGGGCATAAAACGACGCGGCAGAGTGCTGGACGTCGCTCTGAACGATGTAAAGTTCAACCACTACGCTCGTGGTTTGTGAAACCACTAGTTCTTCTCTTCTCTTCTGTCATCTCGACAACTCCCGTAATGATGTAAATAAATCCGTTAAGTTTGCTCAAAGCTCTCCCCTAGTCCTTGGCTCGACGGAGCGACGGCGATCGGCCCCGCTACCCGCAGACTGCGGTCGCCGCGACTCGCAACACCGCTTCTACTGTAACGTGCTCCCGGTTAACTTTGAAGCCCTCTGTGACCATAAGCTTTGTGGCCTGACTCGCGTTTCGGGTACACACAAGGAACTTCGCGCCCCCCATGTGTTGCAAGACTAACACACTATCAGGTCCGGCTGTCTCTTCAGCTGGATCTATAAGGTCGTCAATAGACACGTCCCCATCGGGGGTGGTGAACAGAAAACAGTTCTCCCTCACCTTGAGGTTGCTTGGGCATGCCACGTCTGAAGGGGGCGTGTCCGGTGGTCTCGCGGGCGCTCAGCCGGCGGGACTAGGGAGGGCGACTTGTTGGTCTGGTAATGTGCAGATTTCTCTGCACTCTAGTGCACAGGGCGGCTAAGAGACCGCTCAGCGTCAGGTGGCACCAGGGCAGAAGGCTTCCGGGGCAGCAGACGGCGTCCGGGAACCTTGCGATGCCTGGCATGGGGGTGGGAGGGGGGCTTCGTGCGGGAGGCTCGAGTCCAGGGGGTGGCGGCCGCTCGCGGTAAGGCGCGACGACTCTGCCACAGGTTGCTTCCTTTTTCCTTGAAGGGGACCGGTGGGGCAACGTCAGCGTGAGGTGGCCCCGGGTCCAGCTGTGCGACTGGCGCGGGGAAACGGCTTGCTCGGACTTTGATCTTAGCGGCACCCGTTCGTCCCTCGTTGTCGTAGTAGTAGTCGCAGTGTGTAACTAGTCTTAAATTTTGACCTCCAAGGTGGTGCCGGTGAGAGATTTATTCTGTGCGTTGTTGAAAAATAAAAAATTCGCAGCGTGTGCGTTAAGTGGAAGCCGAATTCTCCGGTCTGTCATTCCCCGTTAGCAGCCATAGGCATGTACATAGAGCACTATCTGAGAAGAAAGGGTTGCTACGATATACTCGTTGGGCATAACCTCCTTGGTTTTAGAAAGGTTTAGCAAGCGTTGGGCCGCAGTGCCATCAATACACTGAACTAGTATATACCATGAACTCAAGGTGGTTAAAGGTGGGAAGTAGACACGAAGCGCAAGCCGTAAGAAAGTGTGCGTGTGCCACCTCTCGTTTAGTCCTTGGAATGTCCGCTGGATGGCGGTGCATATGCGCAATATATGATGAAAAGATGATTGGAGTGTTGGATAGATGGACAAACGGACAAAAATACAAAGGCATGGACGGACTCACGGATGGCTGCACCGACGGATGGATGCATGGACGGACGCAGGCGTGGATGCATGGACAAAGGCAGAGATGGATGCAGAGATGGACATGCGGACTCATGAACTGACGCACGCACGGACGGGCAAATGGACGCACGGACAGTCACACATACGGGCGCATGAACGGACGAAAGCAAGAACGAATGGACGGGCGGATGCTTCGCCCCAATCTCCATCATTCACTCCGTAGATATGCTGCCATTTTTTCCAAGACGCCATGTGAACAAAACCACCGCAACAGCTGCAGGAATATAAAACGTAAATCAAGATAATAATGACATACGTGTGTTGATTTTCTTGTTATGACTAGTCAAATATGTTCTTCATGCAGTCATGTTATGCGATACCAAGTTTGGTATCGATACCATCATCGAAACGGCCAGTAGAGCTAAATGTCCTAGGCGGCCATATAGATAGGTAGATAAATAGGTAGGTAGATAGATAGATAGATAGATATATAGATAGATGGATAGATTTATTTATTATTTATTTATTGATACTGTCAGCCCTTTGTGGGTTATTACAGGAGTGCAGTTGACTCATATAAAACAGAAATGTGCATAAGAGAAACATAAGAAAAAGAACCTTCACGACTGAAACACATCATAGATAGATAGATAGATCGATAGATAGATAGATAGATACGTGCAAAGTCACCGAAGTTCCCTTAGAAATGCTTCGCATTTATAACGAACACTTGTTCGTGTCAGTCGAGGTATATCATATAAATTTGCCGCTCAAATGCGGTACGTGCGGTGTTGCTCAAGTTGACAGGCGGTTAGAATCCCAGCGAACGGCTATAACTGTGCCAACCGACAACATGTGTAATTTACAGGCTATGGACACCCCAGGGAAATGCTGATAAATGGGGGTGGTAGAGTTCAGCAAGCGCAGCTGTAGGACGAATAACAGTGCGTCAACACGAGTGAACATCCAGAGTATCACACTTTCCACAGTCGTGTTTGCCCGACGCCTTCGCTATAGTTGACATGTATTCACACATGGATGATCAAACACAACGGCAAGATGGAGGGTGGTAGCCGAACATCCGACTAAATGTTTCATTTAGGACACTGTGACGCGTGAAATCCCGGCAATGATTAAAGCTCAAGTGTCAGGAGAAGGAGCACCATAACCGATGAGCTTTTTAGTAGGAATCGCTGTGAATTCCTGTCTTATCGTTCATATGCAGATCTTATTTGAAATATTCATGCTCACAATGAAGTGGTGAATACAGTTGAAGATGAGCACGCAAGGTCCTAAAAGTCAACATGGGTAACCGAAATGACCAAACATTAATTGTTATGTTCAACATATATTCGTTAATAATTGTTCAAAAACACGCACTTAACACTCGAGCCGCACAAGGTAAGACACCGCGGCACTGGCGAGCGTGTGATTTCTCCTCCAAATGCGGTGCAGAGTAGTCATCATCACTACAATACAAGGAGAAAATAACCCCACAGAACTCACTGCAAACGAAACGCGTCTATAGTAAAGAAACACGCCGGAAGGTAATGAAGGGCTACAAAAGGTAGCGCGCATGTCACACGCGCACTTCGGCAAATCTTGTGAAATAGATTGTACTGGTGCAGGAGAAATCACATATGCCTATCCCGAAGATACACGTCACCACCACAATGAAGGACGGTGCAGTATGATCTCTGTGAAGAGGAGTCGCTGGGTGCCCGGGAACGCACTTACTCGGGTTTCGCAGTAGTGGCGCTGTAATTAGCGCAGGATTCAGAACTAACACAAATCAATACATAAGTTTTATTTCGAATAGCAATTTTACGGACACTCTCACCTGGATTTTTTGGCAAGCATCTTAGTAGACGTCACTTTCTGTATATGTTTACGCATATATATATATATATATATATATATATGGAGACTTACAAAGAGGGTACCGCTTAAATTGAGGACAACGCAGAGAGCAATGAAGAAAAATGGTAGGTGTAACCTTAAGAGACAAGAATAGAGCAGAGTGGATTAGGGGACAAACGGGGGTTAAGGATATCATATTTGAAATAAAGAAGAGGAAACGGACGTGGGTCGAACATGTAGCGCGTAGACAGGATAACCACTGGTCATTAAGGGTAACTAACTGGATTCCCAGAGAAGGGAAACGGGTTAGAGGGAGACAGAAGGTTAGATGGGCAGATGAGATTAAGAAGTTTGCGGGTATAAATTGGCAGCAGCAAGCACAGGACCGGGTTAACTGGCGGAACATGGGAGAGGCCTTTGTCCTGCAGTGGACGTAGTCAGACTGATGATATATATATATATATATATATATATATATATATATATATATATATATATATAGAGAGAGAGAGAGAGAGAGTGAGAGAGAGAGAGAGATGCGTAAACATATACAGAAATTGACGTCGACTAAGGTGCCTGCCAAAAAAACCAGGTGAGAGTGTATATATATATATATATATGAAATTGCAAGAAAGAAAAATTCTAGAAAAAGATAGCATCCTTGCGGAATCAAACTTGCGTCTTCCGATTTGTGAGTGCAAACGTTAACCACTGCGCCACCGAGGAGCACGTCCTCCAACGTTCCAACGGCAAAACTTGCCGCTGCTGATGGGCTTCTCGTGGCGAATTGTGTTTTCAGCATCACCAGCAAGATGGCGCGATGGGCGCGCGTCACCACATCGTGCGGTGGAGAGTGCTCTAATCTCCCTGGCGTATTCTGCCCCGCTTAGATAAGGGGAGTGAAGCTCTCTCACGCCCCCTTGTATCGCGTTGGGGAGAAGGGAAAGATCGTACTTCGTGACTCACCTTGGGCTTTACTTGCAACAATTCTGTTGCTGTTAACAGTAGCACAAAGATCACTACAATAATTGCAGTGTCAGTTTCGAAAAGAGCGTGCTTTTCAGACACAGCGAAGTAACAACTGAGACGCTTGTTCACGTGCCTGTGTACCTGTGAGTATGGTACGTCTGTCATTTTTGCATGAAAAGTGCGGGGCACGTTTCGATCTCCTTTCCATTCTGCGCGTGACTTTCCAATTTGTTGCTATCGCGTTCATCCCTTCACCTTTGCGGCAAAGCTGTCACTTCTTGTTTCTAGGCAAACGACAAAAAAGGACCATTCCTTTAACACCCGGCTGTGTAGTAGGCCTAACGTGTTGGGTTTTGTTTCGTCTACCTTGAATCGAATACCGACATCCAAGCATAACGGTTTAGATTGCCTCATAAGAGGCACTGACCGAGCGTGCGAATGCTGCCCGCCTACAGGTGATGAGTGTGAAGTATACTCACCCTAAATTCTCGTTTTTTGTCCGCCACGCCAACACTGGTAAGCTCGGCCATGCAATATACCGCGCAAGCGCGATTGAAGACGGTGAAATGGCTGCTATATAAAATATTGAGCTGTGTGCGACGGAAGTTGTCTGACAAGGGGTTATTAACTACTTTTTGTACCGTAAACAAGCTGAGCTCGTCTATGGGGTTTGTACCACTGTTTAAAGAAGAGAATCTAGGCTCGTGCACTCTGAAGAAGCCACTTGACGGCGCCGCAGTGAATACATAAATGATTGCGCAGTAAACATTCAAACAAGCGCTCAAAGCTTGCGCTTTTGTTGCGAATGACTTAATTAGAGCACCTTAAGTAAAAAAAAAGCGTATTCTACTGTGCAGGAGCTCCACGCGCACCTCGGCAAGAGCTCTCTTTATTAAAAAAAAGACATAAAAACGGGCATTTTTTCAAATTTTTGTAAATCGGTTAGTTTCGTAAAGTTTTCTGGAATGAAGAAAAACTTCAGTTCTCGTGTGAGAGAAATTTTTTCTAAATCATCGAATGTGGACGTCAACTGCTTCTCGGAGAATCGGCAGTTGACAGTGTTAGATGCTAACAAACATTCTCCGGCACTTTAAGTTTTCTTTTTTTTCGCCGGCTACCTAGTCCCTGCGCGTATTCTTCCTATTTCGAAAACACATTTTCTGCATCAAACACTGAAAAAAAATTCCGCCATTTCCACGAAGTGAATGATGATGAGAGGGCGAAGCTCCGGAGGTAAACCTGGTAAACCATAAATCCTCTGTACATTTTGACCACTCGATTTTATTAGATGCGGAAGCATCTTATACTCGCGCCTTGTAGTGCGCCGTCCGCGCCGTCCGCGCCGTCCGCACCGCTTCTCGAACATTCGACAGCTGACGCGCGCGCATGCGCCGTCGCGCCGTCGCCCACCATCTGTGCCGCGCGCGCTTCTCCTTCGAGAACATTCGACAGCTGACAGCGCATGCGCCGTCGCGCCGTCGCCATCTGTGCCGCGCGCGCGCTTCTCCTTCGAGAACATTCGACAGCTGACAGCGCATGCGCCGTCGCGCTGTATATATACTCAAGGTCGGCGCTCGCTCGCTCAGTTGCCGCTCGTCCGTTGGTTTGTACGGCGCGTCGACGTCCGAAGTCGCCGTGAAATGAATGCCAACGAATCCACAAACAGAATGATCGACGTTTCTTCGGCCAGCGCCACCCTTTCGCATACGTGTGTACGTGTTCACTCATTTAACACCCCCTCCTACAACTACGTTAACCAATTTAGCCATCGACCCAAGTAAGTCGCAATTTAACACCCCATTTCACAACCACGTTAACCAATTTAGCCATCGACCCAAGTAAGTCGCACTTTAACACCCCGTTAACCAATTATATGCTCCGCATCCTCCTCAGTGTTCACCCGAGGGAAGCTGCGGGCAATTTTTTACATCGCTCCCCCTAGCGTACGTCGCCGCACTAAATCGAACGATTGCCTTCAACCAATGACACGCGCCATATGTGACATCATTCCTATTTTATAAGATCTCGCGCCTTTCATCAACTACAAGTACCGCTTTCTAGTTTATAACATCTTGCATCTTTTCATCATCAGCTACAAGTACCACCATCTAGAAAACACTACAAGAACTAAACGAGAGGTGGCTACATACAGGAGACGGTACCGCCATCTAGTGAACACTGCAAGAACTAAACTAGAGGTGGCTACATACAGGGGACGGTACCGCCATCTAGTGAACACTGCAAGAACTAAACTAGAGGTGGCTACATACAGGCTACAGGGGACGCACAGCCCACGCCCTAAGGAGCTTCGCCCCTAAAAAGAAAGGGCCACAACCTATGGTGCAGTGCAGTGAAGCCAGTTCGCTGCAAATAAAAATAAATGTTTTGTTTCTATATAGATATTAACGCACCTTTTCCTACCTCATTCTGTAGATTCAAGATGAGCCAAATAAACAATGCAAATGAGAGTTTCGGTGTTTTCATGTTGTTTTCTAACTAAGACGTAGTAAATTATGTGTTCAAGAGGAAAACAAATTGTATCGATTCAGGTTACTGTTTGAGTTGATAACTTGAAATTTACTAGTTCTCCAGCTAGAAGACGTTTACTGTGCCATACATTACTGTAAGGAAAACGCAGCTAGCTACACTAAAATTTGAGTTTCCGCGCAAAGTTGAAGTGGTGTTACAAGCAATGACGGTGTGTGCTAAACACCAATGGTTCTTTCTCAGTGAAAATGTATTATGATGTTTTGAAATGTAGCCACTGACTGAACATAAACCTAGTTCTTTGAGCCAATGCACGTGAAAGAGAAAGTGTTTTTCACAGAACACGGCATATTTCCTACACAATATGATTACACAAGATAGGTGTGTGTGTTCCTCCCCAGTAGTTCAGTGGTTTCACACTGGTAAATGCGCAATACACAACAATGTGCAATGTACACTGATGTTTGCGAGCATGGCGTGATTCGTTCTTTTGTGACGTCATCGTCATATGCCCCACAACTCAGCCATCTGACCGTGCAGGTACTTTCGACTTATCATTGCGTTATTTCCGTTCTTTCCCAGCGGAAGCGTTAAGCTTTTTTTTCAGCTCCTCACTATTTGTTTTTAAATGGTCACATTTGTCTTGAATACACTGTAAAAATATTAGTGCACCGCAGTGGCAGATGCCATTCAATTATCTGGTTATCTTTCCCGAAGTCGCGCACTTCTTGTTTCACCATGTTATAACTCAGGTCTTCAGTCTTCCTAAACTGTCATTCACTAGGTTGATTTTTATTACCCTAACAGTAGTAAGGGTGCGCGAACCCTCCACCGAGAGAAACCGCCTGGTGCATAATTGTACCCACTAGAAAAAAAACAAGAAAAGAAAACATAAAAGACAGCTGCATGATTACCGCAACGCGTCGGTGGTCCGCAACGAAGCGTAATACGCCGCACGCACAGGCTGAGCGATACAGTGCAGAGGGGAGGTTATAGTCTCCTTGTTCCGCATTCGACTGCATCTAGACGGAACCTCACACACTAGCAGCACGCGTAAAGAATAGAAGCAGAAGCTTTAATTTCGCAGAACGTTGGGTTGTTGATGAAGCTCCACCATTATGTGTCGGTAAAAACGCGTCGGTAAGAACAGAAACACAGCCGTATCACTCTTTCACGTCGTGGTGCCTTCCCTGATAGCAGAAAAGCACCATTAATGCTTTTTGCTTATTTATTACCGTGCCAGCCTGCCAGCCAATACAATATTCAGGTTTTTTTGGCCTCAGTACACTTAGCTGATAGTTCTAATTTGTTGAACAATTGGTTGTCACAGATACGAAAACACACTATAAGAAATAGCGGGAACAGTATATTATAAACATATAGTTTTATTCAGCACCATTTCCAAATTAGCTTTGAACAAAAATTAAGACGGAACTGTTATTTTTTGAGCACGCTGAGCAACTAATTGTTTGCATAAAAACAAGATGTTGGCGGATAATACTTATTGAAGTTCCACATTAGGTAACATCCATTTGCAAAATAATCGGCAGGTGCCTAAAAGTGTAAATTTAGATATATAATAATATTCTTTCCAGCTGTTCAACTGAAATTGCTGTGTATAGTTTCCTCAATCAAAAATTTATGGTACTCTTTTTTAATCTGCGTGATTTCCTCATCAAAGCAGGAGAGAAGAAGTGTTCATTCGGATACCATACTATGACATCGAACAAAAGACTACGATTTGATTATTTTCTAGTAAATTCTATTTCTTCGTGGTTGTGACGGTGCACGAGGCTCCACCAGAACTGAGCAGCAGAATGGACTTGCTACTTCGGTACTGCATTCAGATACAACCTCTGCATCACCGAGCGTATAGCCTAGAAAAAGATATGTCAAACCAGCTAATGCTTAAAAAATTTACCCATGAAGTATGTGAACTAAACCGTATTTCGTGAATTCGTTCCAGTAACATTTTAAAAGAGTCAACATACGAAAAAGGAGAGCCTGAATTCTGCGAGTTACTGATGCACCAGTCCTTTTTTTTTCTGGGGGACGCGGATAAATACATCTCCAGGTTCACCGATGTGTATAAGTTATATGTATTGGTGAATTTCAGCAGCGTGACCGACACAATAATCACTCTGATGAGTTATTATTCGAACTTGAAGGTCCAGTGGTGGGATTTGAGCCCTGCTGGCGGATTCACCATCCAGGCGACCACACCCCGTAAAGAATCTGGCACCGGGTAGGGGAACGCCGTCCCCTTTGCACTTGGGCAGGTGAGCGTCCGGCGGCAGGATTTGAACCACCTACCTCCCGAAGCTGAGGCGGACGCCCTATCCAAAGGACCACGGCTACAGTGAGTTGTCATTCTTTGATAATGTTACTGAGCACTAAACTTATTTATTTGTAGTTTCCTTTGCTCTTAGAATGAAGTTGACGAGCCAATGCATGTCATAACGCACGCCACCGCACTGAATCCGCATAACCTTGAGGGTGTTAATGACTATCAAATAAATAATAAACAACCAAATTCGTAGATACATACCCGAAAACGTTCAATGCCTTCATCTTCAGTTTACTGACAGAGAGAGTGATATCACACGCAGCGCCTAGAAGCAGAATACTACCTTTCTTCGATGCTCTTAGAAGCGAAGCAAAGAGGTACACGACCAACGTTTTAGAGGCGAAGCTCTTTATGGGCTAGGGCAGTCCTGCGTCCCTTCAGCGTAGCCAGCACATCATATTTACAGACAGACAGACGGACGGACGGACGGATGGACGGACGGACAGACAGACAGACAGACGGACGGACGGATGGACGGACGGATGGATGGACAGACGGACAGACGGACAGACAGACAGACAGGTGGACAGACAAAAATACAGAGAGACAGACGCACGAACGAATGGACGCTTCGCCCCGCTCATCACTATTGACCACGTGGATATACTGTTATTTCTTGATATACACGATTCAAGGATGGTGGTACGCCTACCTTGAAGGAGCTTGAACATGTTTTTTATCCGGCAACGCTCCTTCAATTTCTCTGAATTGGATAAGAGTCCTAGAGCACGCATGAAAAGTGGTTCCTTTCCGCTTTCTCGACATATGGAGTGAAGCGACATGTAACACCGGGCACACTTTTTGTAAATCGTCACTGTGTGGTGGAGATGCAGTAGGTCACCCCAGGTGCCCAGCTTAAACAAATGGCAGCATATCAACGGAGTGCATGATAGATAGTTGGGTGAAGCATCCGTTCGTCCATTCGTTTTTGCTTCCGTCCATCCATGCGTGCGTCCGTGTGGCCACCCGTGCGTCCATCCGCCCGTCACTGCGTGTGGCAGCTCGTGCGTCCGCACGTTCATCTGTGTGTCCGTCCCTGCTTTCGTCTATGCATCCGCTCCTTCTTTCGTCCATGCATCCACTCCTGCATCCGTCTGTGTGTCCATTCATCCTTGCAGCGATCCGTGCGTCTGTCCATGCATCTGTCTGTGTGTCCGTTCTTCCACCTATTCAACGCTCCAAGTACCACCATCTCGCATCTTTTAATCATATATTCCTGATATAGAAGCACCGCCATCCAGCGGACATTTTAAGGCTGAACGAGAGAAGGCACACGCACACTTTCTTACGGCTAGCGCTTCGCGTCTACATCCCACCTTTAACCACCTTGAGTTCATGGCATATACTAGTTCACTGCATTCATGCCAATGCAGCCCAACGCTGGCTAAACCTTTCTAAAACCTAGGAAGTTACGCCCAGCGAGTATTACGTAGCAACCCTTTCTTGTCTTGTGTGTGTTGTTGAACAATAAAAAATTTGCAGCGCACGCGTTAACTAAAAGACGAATTTTCTTGTCTCTCATTCCCCCTTAGCAGCCATTGGCATGTACACTGAACACTCTCTTTTATTGTTCAACAACGCACAGAAGAAATCTCTCACCGGCACCACCTTGAAGGTCAAAATGTTATACTTGTTGCACACTACTACAACGGCTACGAGGGACGAACGGATGCCGTTATAAGGAGCTTCGCCCCTAAACAGTAACGAAATCTTCCCAAAGGGATCCCTGGTGGAATGTAAAGTAGCGGCGTAGCGCATGGCGATTCGGGGGAGGGCGCGCGGCGCTTTTGAAATGATGCCGTCGACAACAACGTCAAGGACTTCCCGGCGTTGGCCTTCCGCTGTCGGCGCACCAACTCAACTTCCTTATGTCCCGTCTCATCGATGTTGCCGACGCGTTGAACATGCATGCGCTCGGTTTCCTTGGCTCACGTCTCCTCGGTGTTACCTGCATGCCGTCGCCGTTCGCGCACGCGATCGATTCTGTTAACCCTCGCTACGCCGCGACGGCTGGGTTAGGTCAAACCGCTTCGGCGCATGTTTCGGTGGGCGAAGGTTCTGCGCTTTCTGGCGCCCTCTCCGTTGCAGATAAACGAGCAGAAAGATTGTTCACTCGATGTGCACTTGAACATTGCGAGTGGTGGAGAGGGTAAAGCGAAATAGAGGTGGAACGCGGTGATCGTGCGGCAGATCGTGGCGAGAGTGACGTCACCATGCACTGCGAAGGAAGGCGGGACCTTCTTGGCACCGCCCCAACACCTCCGGCGAAGAGAGCATGGTGTGGCGCATTGGCACGGAGGCACGCACAGATAGCGTTAAACATGCTAGTCGAAGAGCTGCTTCGCATTTAAAAGGTAAGAATAGGCGAAGCAGATATACAAAGCAACACTGAGACTCAACAACGCGCTAAAGCTATGGTATGGCGTAACAACGTTGACAGTTGTTAATTCACGGTTGTCCCTTGTATCCTTGGGCATTTTTTCGACCTTCTTTTTTAGTGCTTCCCTGAATGAGAATTAACAGCGCACGCACAGAACACGCCCCACGAAGAAAACTTTGAACCAAATCCACGAAAAGAACCCTGATGCGATGTGAAGCAGCGCTGCGCACCCACGTCGACGCCCAGTTGAAACGGGCGTCGACGCGGGTGCTGGAAGAATGGTTGGAAGCGAAACTTGGTGTATAGTTGACTCGAGTAAACATTTGTTTGAAACGCAAGGACACGAGACACGGGTTGGCTATAGTGTAAGGTGCATCGCAGGTACTCGACGTGCGGTCGACCGTTCCGAGCAGTGGAGAAGGCTTAGAGTTTCTTAAATATACACTAGAGGGAACTCTGGCCCTAGTCTCCATAGGAGCTGCAACACATAACGCTTGAGCGAGCATGGGATTTATAAGGTCGCGGGATCGAATCCCGGCGTTGGCGGCTGCATTTCTGATGGATACGGAAATGCTGTAAGCCCCTGTGCTTAGAATTCGGTGCAAGTCCGCTGGACAGCGGGACAGCCTGTCCCGCTATCCAGTGGACCCCCCCCTCCCTCTGAGACTTTCGATGAACCACCGCCATGTGTGTCTATCTCTCTCTCTCTCTGCTTTAGGCAACATCCCTTATGAACAGCGCCGAGATCCCGTCTTGCGTGACATTACTGAGAAGCTGTACTCTCCGACGCCCCATCCGTCTACTCGACTGTTTGCGCTTAACGAAGGCACCTTGTACCACTACAATGTCAACACAAATGGGCGTGAACTGCTCCTTCTCGTGCCTTACCACCTACGTTTGAGTGTTATTTCCCAGTTCCATGACGCCGCCACCAACGGTCACCTTGGTGTTTCTCGGACTTACGATCGCGTTCAGCGTCGATTTTACTGGCCCAGGCTTTGTCACTCCGTCCGCCACTACGTAGTCACATGCGACCAGTGCCAACGTCGAAAAAAACCCCTATGAGTCCTGCTGAACTCCTCCAGCCATTTTGCCTCCCTATTTACCCCTTCTTTCGAGCTGGTCTTGATCTCCTAGGCCCTTTCCCTGAGTCTAACTACGGAAATAAATGGATAGCTCGCTACAAATAATACAACCCGCTACGGCATCACACAGGCTTTGCTAACCAGCTATGCCACAGATGTTGCAGATTTTCTTTTGCACAATGTCATCGTTCATCATGGTGCTTTATGCCTACTCCTCACAGATCATGGACGCTATTTTCTCTCCCAAATTGACAATCTGCTTCGCTGTTGCAAAACCAAATAGAAATTTACGACGGCCTACCATCCACAAACTAATGGGCTTACCGAACGATTCAACCGGACTTTATCTGATATGCTCTCTATGTACGTCCTCCCTGACCACATAGACTGGCACGTTGCATTGTCTTTTGCATACAACTCCTCACACCACAGTACCGCTAGATTTTCACCATTCTACTTCTTATTTGGCTGTAACCCAACTCTACCTTTCGACACCATTTTTCCGACAGCTGTCGATTTGCCGACTGAATACGGCCGTGACACTATCAACAGAGCTCGCAAAGCTCGAGGAATCGCTCGGAAGTGCCTTTTATCATCGCAAGAACAACAGGAGCAACGTTACGACAAACATCATAACGACGTTTCCTCTGCCCTGGGTTCCCTTGTGTTGTTGTGAACCCCGACACGGCATGTTGGTCTCTCTGAAAAACTGCTTTCCCGGTACTCAAGACCCTACCGCGTTTGGCGCCAGGTGACCGACGTTACATAGGAGATAGCCCCGCTGAAGTCACCATCTCCTTCCACTCCACTGTCTACAGACATTGGTCATGTCTCCTGCCTTATGCTCTAGCAGTCCGCAACATCATAAAAAGCGCCGAAATGGTGCTTCTGCCCACGGGGGTTATGTTAAAGAGTATATCACGCTGAAGAAGCAATACAGAGAGCGAGAAAGATGATGTGTTTCTAGGTTGTGTGGCGCACTCGCACTTGCCAGCTCGGCTTAGGCTTGGCGTCATGCAAATATATCTCAACTATCAGCTTGTTTCTCTCGGTACCCTCCCGTAACAATATATATATATATATATATATATATATATATATATATATATATATATATATACGTGTACATATAGAGTGAATGATGACGACACCGGCGGCAATATCCTGCCGAGAGTGCTGACAGGAGGTCGCGCTCAAGAGGATTTGTGTAGGCGCCATCTTAATTCCTGCAATCCGGGCCAACTAGACATGCGGTGCACAGCCTTCCCCAATGACAAGCCTCTTCTACGAAGCCCCAGTCATAGAGGAAGCGCTTGATCACCTATTGGGGACCTGTCTGGGCCTTCACCAGGCTCGCGCTTGCCACCTACGCGGCCTTCACCAGCACCCCGGCTGACCATCTGACTTGACGTGCTGGACGCACGGTCCACTGCATTGCCCACTCCTGGCCTTCATACTGAAATGAGAAATTTTTCTTTTTATTTACCTTTTGCTGTAAAGCATACTGGTGCCCACAAAAGTGTCCTTATAATTGATACAGCAGTAAAAAAATCAACACACATAATCACTGTGCTTCTTATGCTTCAGCGGCGCACTGCTAGTATAGAACTGCTTGTCGTCCTTCGTGTGACATTTCAATTTTAGGGTGAAGCTTTTTATGCTGTAGTTCGTTCCCTTTTCTGCAGTCATAGTATTATTATGTAGCCACATTTGGTATATGAGTTCTTCAATGGATGGCGTTGGGTATATATATCTCCTTGTCATCCTTTGTGTGGCATTGCAATTTTAGGGTGAAGCTTCTTATGCTGTAGGTCGTTCCCTCTTCTGTAGTCGTAGTTGTATTATGTAGTCATCTTTGGCTTATGAGTTCTTGAATACATGGCGTTGGGTATATATATGCCCTTGCGAATATTATAACTAGATGGCGTTAGTGTTTTTCACAGGATATCCTCGGAGTAAATGATGGTGAGTTGGGCGAAGCGTCCGTGCGTGCGTCCATTCACCCGTCCGTCCGTTCTACCGTGTTTCCATCAATGTGTACTTCTGGCCGTCCGTCTGTTTGTCTGTGTGTCTGCCTTCCCATCCGTGATTTGTCCGGTCGTGCGTCATTCTCTTTCTCTGTCCGTCCGTGCTTCCGTCCATCCATGAATCCGTCCGTTCGTCCTTCAGTGCGTGCGGACGAAGAGACGCTTCTCCCGCCCCCCCTTAACATCATTCGCTCCATGATTGTGCTGTGAATTTTATGCTAATTGCTCATGCGATCATTCTTTCTCCTTCCATGTAACTAACTTTTCTTTGATATCAACAATCCTGAATATTCCCGCACACCACGTCAAGATGACTTGAGCCTTCGTAAACTTAATAGTTAAGGTTTTATGATGCGTTGATAACGTAGACGCTGGCTTTAGCCTGCCATGTAATCAATCAACATTGGTGACGGGCACATTATGAGAATGTTTCCCTTGGATATCAGGCAAGTTGACAGCAGTTTCGCTGTAAAAACCAGGCTAACACTCGGGCTGGCATTGTGCGTTAACCTGACATTTCGTTCACCCAAAACTATAGACATTATTAACCGGAGTCGCTCTATTCCACCACATCACCCTTTCATCTCAGATACCAGTTCTGCCTGTGTAGCACACGAACTTACTAATTAGGACGAAAAATTATGGGATGAAGACAGTCACATACATGGGTCAGGACATTTGTTTGAGGTCTTTCAAATATAAAAATTTGCAATGAAGATGTTGAGGAAACACGTGTGTTCATACCCGACCTTGATCTCGATAAGCGAATGAACCAAAACTGCAACATACAAACACATGAACTACGTGCCAATGTGGATTGAAGCTTTTGTAGAGAAGAAAAGGAGCACGAAATCTTGATTGCCCGATTGCGACTCTTTGCAGGGCAACTTCTAAAGTAAAACACCCTGTCCCTTGAAAATCGCTTCCTCCACACCACGGGTACAGGAGGTGGGAAACCATGACCGCGCCCTTCCCCCTCCATCCCTCCCGAAAAAAAGTCAAGCTGCTCTCCGACGAAAATAGATAATTCCGTAGTAGACAAGTATGGGGGGGGGGTATCCACAACTTAATTTTTTGCTCCCTTTTTTCTTACGTCGATGGAGAAGTTTCACGAGGGGGGGGGGCTATCGACTTGGCGCTGAAGGATCGACGCTTATTCGCGCGTTCTGAGAAGCCGCAGCTAACTTTAAGACTAGGATCACTCACCTCAGAGGGTCCCCTTATGAACAACAGTTTTCGACATGGTCGCCCTCTCTCACTTTGCCTTTTTTTGTGCTTAGTGCGTCAACTAAACCTGTAAAGTCGGTCAGTATAGAGGTTCCGGAAGTGAGAATGTTTCTCTTGTGGATGATGTCTACCATTCAAGTGGCCTTCTATGAGATTCCATCGTCTCTGACGTCATGATATTGTAGGTTTTATAGGAAATTTTGGTGCTGAACGTCACGCACAGCAGATTTTAAATATTATACGCTTAGTTTTCTTGCATTGGATGCCAGGGGCTGCGACATGCAGAAATTCACTTCCGTTGGAGAAAGCATTTCTTCCTCATGATGACTAAGAGAAGAGGCCTTTCTACTCTCTCTTTACTGCGCCCTCTAGATAGTGGCGATGTTAAAACGTTTCCTTAGCATGGAAAATCGCGAGCTTCAAACCCCGATTCCATTACATTTCAAGAAATTTTGATCAGCGACAAGCAACCTTGACTAATATTTATTGGTAAAATGTTATATGCAATATAATTGCTCTAATTTGCGTTGTGTGCGTCGTTGTTTATTAAAGTATACGACATTTTGCAAATAAACAAACAAGAATTCACTTTGAAGGAGGCGGCAATATTATTAAATAAAATTCAGGCACAGCCGAAACCTGCACGCTCCAAACGCAAACCCCGGCTTCAACAGAGCGACAGCCATGTCGAACACCTCCAGTGCACTAAATATGAAGGTGTCTATTCACGCCTTCGTAGTTCTGAAAGTCTGGTAGTCTGGCTTTTTGTCGCCAAATGCCGGCACAGCTCGTAATGAGAGCGCAATAGGCAGTGTAATAACCGAATACGCCAGCGATCTTAGAGCAGGGTGAACGTACAACCACCGTGCAGCCAGCACGGAAAGGTGCAGGGTAAGCAGTCTCGTTACAGTGAACTAGAGAAAGGGAGAGGAATAAACAGCAAAAATATTTGAGCTAACTTTTCTAGAACACTGTAGTCCTGCGTCACATCGACAAATGGCGCCAATCTGTTCAGTGGATATTTCCGACGTAGATGAACGCAGTGAGAGACTTTTGCGGCCAGCATACAATTCTGGCGATCGTTAACACCTGAGCTGGTGATCTTTCCAGACAAATCATGTGACTGTCTGTCAGCTGAAGAAACGACAGCGTTGGTGTTTTCTCTATTTTCGCTAGCCGCCAGCTCCTTATCAACATGTTGCATTTATGGCTTCCTAGATAAGTACTGGCCACACACAAGCTCAGAAATGCCACTACCAACGCGCGTGCAGGAAGTGTTAAGCACAGGGTGATGTCCCCTTCCGAAATAGGCGCTCGCACTGTTGGCACCGTTCACCTGGTTCACCTTCCGGCAGCCACGTAGTTTGCGGGTTTGTGGCATGTGAGCCGTACTCGCAGTCAGTTTGCGCCATGCTCTCACTTCGAAGTCGGAGTGGTCGGGAGCGCTCTTAGTCAGAGGCTGACGCTCTGAAAGAACCACAGATCGCCAAACTCACTTATGAGACACTCATGAGTCGAATGTATGACGAATGTATGATGCTGGTGCAAACATGATAAACACTAGATGCGTGTCATGTAACAATATGACAACATGCTACGCTCATGATGCACTCGCGGCCGTTTCGCTAGCTTCACATGTACCAAACTCGGTATTACGCTACGCAAACGGACGGACGACATAGGTAAATGACACATCCAAACATTATATTCCTGACATGCGTGTCGTGTAACAATATGACTACCTGCCACACTGATGGTGCACTCGCGACGGTTTCGCTAGCTTCACATATGCCAATTTCGGTATTACGTCCCGCCAATGGATGACGAAGGTATGTGACTGGTGCAAACACTATAATCATGAGATGCGTGTCATGTGAAAACATGACTACATGCCACAGTGAAGGCGCCAATACGTTTCGACGTGACGCGGTGCGCGTGCTCGCCGGCGTTCATTTCGTCGCGTCACGTCGGCAGTGCTACGCGAGGCGTTGGTCCTGCCATATACTCGCAGGTGCGCGCCGCGCTTCGTTGTTGTGACGCATGCGCGTCACAGCGCGTCCGGCGTTTCTCCGTCACAAAAAGAGGGAAACTCAGTGTCATGGGCGCGACCAGCGTCCAGGCCGCGCCCATGGACGCTGGTCGCGCCTGGCGTCAGACTATAAAGTGCTCGCGTTTTGCTAACATAGCGATGCTGTTCTTAGCTAGAGCGCGCGTCAAAGCCACATTGGCGTATATTGGACCCTTCATGATGTGCTGGCGGCCGTTTTGATAGCTCCACATATACCTAATTTGGTGTTACGTGACGTCAATGGATGACAAAATATATGACAGGTGCAAACATGATAATCCTGACACACGTGTCGTGTAAGAACATGACAACTTATCACGCTCATAGCGTGCTCGTGGGCGTTTTGCTAGCTCCACCTATACTAAAGTTGGTATCAGGTGACGTGAATAGATGGCAAAGGTGAACGATACATACAAACATGATAATCATGACACGGAAGTCATGTACAGCATCATTTACCTCTAACTCGCAATGTTGTGCTGATTTTAAAGTGACATATCAATCTTTCTTATTCTTTGTTTCGAATATTGTGACGACGCGGAGTTGACGAGCACACAAAGCGCCTCGAACAAATACGCTTTATCGATAGCAGGAAAAAGACTGCAACGACTTCTTCGTCTTTTGCCCTCGGCCAAGGACACTCGCGCTGCTCCGTTGTCGCCACCATTGGCACAAACTAGCGGCAATATTCCACCTTAAAAAAAACAACGCTCCGATGTTAAATGTTCGAGAAGCAAGGTGAAACAACAACTGCACAGTTAGTCACTGAAAGTAAGGTTTCATCCGAAGCACGTGGAAAATTTCTGTTGAATGTCTTCGGTGCTTCCCACACTGCACGCCATCCAAGAACAACCTCGTCGTTGACGTCACTGATGCGTCGCAGAACTTTGTAGGGTCCGAAGTGTCTTCGAAACAGCTTTTCGGAGATCCTACGCTTACGAATAGGTGTCCATACCCATACCTTGTCATCCACGTTGTATATGACGGGTCGCTGCCGGAGGTTGTAATGTTTGGTATTGTCTTGTTGTTTGGTGATTCGGAACGTGCAAACTCGTCTGGCTTCTTGTGCTAACTGGGTAAACTCTTCGGCGTCCGTCTCATTGCCATCATTTTCATGAGGGAATATTGCGTCTTTGTCGTAACCTCGCGTCCGTGAAGCAGACTAAAGGGTATCTTCCGAGTGGTCTCCTGACGAGCCATGTTGTACGCGAACGTGACGTAGGGCAAAATGACGTCCCAGTTCTTGTGCTCTACATCTACGTACAAGCTTATCATGTCAGTCAGGGCCTCGTTAAGGCGTTCGGTGAGCCCGTTGGTCTGGGAATGATACGCCGTTGTCTTTCTGTGAGCTGTACCACTTAGTCGGAAAATGGTGTCCAAAAGCTCGGCCATGAACGCAGTACCTCTGTCGGTGATGACTATTGCGGAAGCACCGTGCGTTAAGATGACGGCTTCGATGAAAAGGCGATGCTTCAGCTGCCATTGCCCGTGGCAGAGCACCTGTCTCTGCGTATCGGGTCAGGTAATCCATAGCGACGATTATCCACCTGTTTCCAGAGGCAGACTTTGGAAAGGGGCCCAGAAAATCTATGCCAATTTGTGCAAACGGTGTCGCCAGCACTCGGAGAGGCTGCAGCAGGCCAGCTGGTTTGATGGATGGTGGATTGCGACGCTGGCAGTCTAGACATGCCTGCACGTAAAAATTGACAACTTCGGTAAGTTTTGGCCAGTAATAGTTCTGCCTTATCCTCGCCAATGTTCTTGCGTAACCCAAATGGCCAGCATTAGGTTCGTCGTGGCAGGCTTGCAGTACCTCAAGGCAAAGTGAAGAAGGAACGACGAGCAAGTAGCTGCTGCCAGTGGGTGAAAAGTTCCTCTTAGAAAGAACGTCATTTCGCAAGCAGTATGACTGCAGCCCTCCAGCAAATAACTTCGGCACGCTATTCGTTCACTCTTGTAGGTAATTTATGAGCGGTAGCAGTTCAGCATCGTCACGCTGCTGTTGAAAAAAGGCGGCAGTGTACACAATTCCCAGAAAGGTTGTGTCGTCATCATCGTTGTCCGCGGGTGCCGTCTCAACTGGAGGCCGAGAAATACAGTCGGCATTGGTGTGTTGTTTTTCCGACTAGTAGGTAACAGTGAAGTCAAATTCTTGGAGCCAAAGACTCCATCGTGCAAGACGGCAAGACGGATCTTTCAAGTTAACTAACCAACAGAGAGTGATGATCGCAGAAGAGTGGTGATCACTGATAATGGTGAATGGATGGCCGTACAAGTAAGGACGAAACTGCAGGATTGCCCACACTATTGCAAGACATTCTTTCTCCGTTGTAGTGTAAATATCTACTGCTCGGAACAGCGTCCTGCTGGCGTAGGAGATTACCTTTTCGTTGTTGTTCTTTGACTGTATGAGCACTGCTCCAAGACCCACATTACTAGTGTCTGTATGAAGTATTGTGTGCGCGTCGTCATCAAAGTGGGCCAGCACAGGGAATGTTTGCATGCGCTGACGAACCTTTTGAAACGCCTGCTTTTGGTCTTCGCGTCATCTGAAGAATGTATCTTCCCGAGTAAGCTGTGTTAATGGCCATACGATGCGCGTAACATTAGCAATAAATCGCCGGTAATAGGCACAGAGTACCAAAAAGAAAACGTCGCACTTATTGTTTGTCTGATGGCGTTGGGAAGTTCGCCACGGCGGCAATTTTATCCAAGTCGGGTCGGATCCCTTGGCTGCTCACGACGTGACCGAGGAATTGAAGTTCGTAGAAGCCGAAGTGGCACTTTTCAGGTTTTAGAGTAAGACCAGCCAAGCGTATTGCTTCAAAAACTGCTTCGAGCCTTCGTAAGTGTTCCTCGAAAGTCTCTGAAAAGACAATCACGTCGTGGAGGTACACCAAGCAGGTTTAAACCTGCCACGTAAGTCCTGACACAACCGTGTCCAGGATACGCTGGAATGTTGCTGGCGCCGAACACAAACCGAAAGAAAGTACCTGAAATTCATTAAGTCCATCGGGCGCAACAAGGGTGGTCTTTTCACGATCTTTCTCATCAACTTCAATTTGCCAGTAGCCGCTTTTCAAGTCCATGGACAAAAAGTAGCGTGCGTTTCATAGTCTATCCAATGAATCATCAATACGCGGCAGAGGGTAGACGTCCTTCTTTGTAATCTGATTGAGCTTCTGGTAGTCGACGCAGAAACTCAAGCAGCCGTCCTTCTTTTTGACGAGTACTATAGGTGATGCCCAAGGACTGTTAGGTGACCGAATAACACCATTTTCTAGCATAATTTTCACCTGCTGTTGAATTGCCTCACGCTCCTTTGGGGAGACCCAATAGGGATTTTGCCGGATGGGTCTGGCGTCGGAATCCGTGATGATGCGGTGTTTCGTCAGTGCCGTTTGACTAACCCTCGATGTGGATGAGAAGCAGCCATTAAACTTGTTGATCAGCGTGAGAAGGTGGTCTCGCTCGATGGGAGATAACATTGGACCAATGTCGACAGGTGTCGGTGTAGTGATAGTAGACGCTGCTGCTTGCTACACTAAATGACAAACTTCTCTTTGAGAGAGTTCGTCGACATATGCAATTGTAAATAGCCGTGCTTTTAACTATGTGGCGGCGTTCTCTGCTGAAATTTGTCAATAAGAGTACAGCGCTTCCCTCAATAACAGTGATGACAGCCCTGGCATCAGAAATGCCACTAGTGAATGCGAGCTTTCTGATGTGTTCAGCGATGCCAGTAACGTTTTGTAAGATGTCACAGTGCACGGATACGTGGGAACAACTTCGTGGTGGCAGTATGACGTCGTCATCGGCTATACTGAAGCGAGGTGGCTGGTGTTCCTCATTTGTAGCAGTCTCTGAGCTTATAGCGAATGTTACGCTTCTGTCACGGATGTCAATCATAGCCCTGTATTCGAACAAGAAATTCATTCCCAACATGAGCTATTTACAGCACTCGTGAAGAATGACGAGGGTGGCTATAAAAGTGGAACCAGCGAAGAAGAGTCGGGCCGTGCACTTTCCAACCGGTGTCATCAACTGACCTCTTGCAGTGTTCATATTGGGTCCGTGCCATGACATCTTCACCTTACTTAGTCTGTCGGCTAGCTGCAGGCTTATTATAGAAAAGTGGGAGCCGGTGTCTACAAGAGCCGTCACTGGGTTGCCGTCAATGTGAACGAAGAGGTCAGCGCTGATAACGTCGTTTATGTCGGCTGTTCCATTCGTTGAATTAGTCGTTGCTGTCATCGTCTTCGGCATCGGTGGCTTCGAGCTATTATATTTCTGCAATGGGGGCTGTTCGGAAGTTCGATTATTGGCCACCCCACTCCCCGAGGTCGCTGCGTCTAGTTTTCCCGTCGTGGGCTAGGGGACCTGCCCCTGGTGACGTCGGAAACACTGCGACGATTAGGTGCAGTGCCCCGCGCTGGAGATGGAGAACGTGACCCGGGCCTCCTTGGATTCTTTCGGTTATGTGTTCAAAGGAGTGTCGTTGTACGTGCGTCGATCGTCGTACGTAACGTAATCATGGTAGTGAGGAAATATCGAGTACTGAGCGTCGCGTTAACGGCAAACAGTGTAAACGTACCCAGCTTCACCACAAAGAAAGCATACCGGTCGAAGGTCATCGGTACGCCACAAATCGGTTTCCGACGCTGGTAGGTAAGCGGGGACTCACCATTGAATCACGTTGTGGGCTAAACATTTTCGCTAAACGGCCTTCGTCTTGCTGGCGAGATCGGTGTGGTTCGGAAAGTCGTCAGCGGTTTGCAGGGTTGGTGGTGGTACAGTCATTGGAGTCCGCTGTGCCGAAGGCGCGACGACGGGACGTCGGACTGCATCAGCATAAGTAAAATGTCGTCGCACATCATCATAGCCGGATGAAGAGAGAACCTGACGGACATCATCTCGGACAACATCAGCGACAAAAGACAATGCTGGCGTCGGTTCGTTTGGTGGAATGAAACCAAGCTGCCGAAGCTTTTCCCTCAAAATATCCTGGATGACTTCCCGCAGAGGCCTGTCGTTGTTGCAGAGGCTCGCCGCAGTCGTAACAGGACTACTTGGTCGAAAGTTGAGCGGGTTTTGCTGGCGGTATCGTTGCTGTAGGACCCATTCAGTAGCTGTGGCTTGTTTCGTGAACTCCGTTACTGTGGTTGGTGGATTTTTCACAAGCTCAGCAAACAGTTGCTCCTTCACGCGTTGGGCCCTCTGTATACGTGAAGACTGAAAATGTCCGGAACGATCTTGACAGCTCCTCCCCACCCACGTGGTGGAAACGAGGCACCACAAAGAAGCAATGATCTGTTTGGGTGAACAACGTGTGCGCGTTGTACTCAATATAGAGTACCATGAGACTGCACCATTGCGCGAAGTAGCACCAGAGTTCACAGCATTGTAGCAATCCCTGTGAAGTGGGGCATGAATGCAGGGTTAGGCAGCACTGCATTCCATGTTGCGTATTCTTTCACGTATACCTAACTGGATTAATTCCTTCGGCCACATCAATCATTTATAGCGTGAAATAAATAAACCTTAGTGTTCGAAAGAATACCTGAAAAGTGTCATTCTGACGCAACACTGGATGATCTCTCATACAAATGCCCTAGACCAAACTTATTTCATAACGTTTGCATGGTGAGAGCATTCAGTTGCCCCTTAATACAATATCATCATTGTCACTAACGTCAAAAGAATACAATCAATGCTTGCTGCCGATTCAGAAATATTGTGCTGATAAATGAACAATAACAAACCAACCAGAGAAAAACTAAGATCGTGCAACGTGCAATGGAACGCAGATGACGGGAACATCATAATGGTATTGAATGACGGAATAATGGGTTAGAGAAGGGAGAGGACCTAAGGGTATTCTAATTGGTATCTGGCGGAAAAAAATAAATGACCCAGGCTGGCCACGTAGCGTGTCAACCGCACTAACGGGGGGATAGTGAGAGCAGCCTAGTGGTTAACAAGGAATGGCAATTGCAGTGGGTAAAGGGGGAGTGTTAAAGAGAGGAACAAAATTAAGAAGCTCGCCGAGGTAAAATGAAATCAGGTAGCATAGTACAGCATCAACTGAAGATTGCTTGGAGAGGCCTTCATTCTGGGGTGAACTACGGCAGTCTGTGAATGACGACAATGATCTAGCCCTTATCGTCTTTCTTTCCCAGGCCGTGTTGTTACACTACTGATTTCTATTGTACATTCCAATGTAGTGAGAAGCGGCAACAATACCATCATATTGCGAACATATACTCAAGAAATACAGGTAAAGAACATTCACCACAGCGGCTACAGCACAATAGTGTGGGGTGAAACAAGTAGGTAACCCAATGGTCGTTCCTGTAGCATGGCTCCGCATATAATCCCATAGAAAACTGCGTGAGAAGTGGCAGCTTTCGTGAAAGCTGTAGATTTTGCAGTTCATACACACGAAATGCGTCATGTCATGGTAGCTTAGCAGAGTGTGCACTCATACTTACGACCCAGAAGTGAACAGTCGCACAATCTTCAATGTTTTTCGCTTTACTAGATAACGAGCACCATCATCGTCATTACCAATATTGCGAAACTTTTAGAGAAGAAATGAAAACTTATCTAACATTAGGTCACATAAGGTTTGACGCTTTTGATTTTGAGAGTCCGTAGAATAAATGTTGTACGCCATTTGAGCCGAACTGCATGTTTCACTTAAGTAATCCTACATAAAGCACAAATAATCTTTCTTATTAGCGTACTAGGGGCTGTCTTGCACGTAGAAGCGCATCATTGGTGTTTGCTTATCAAAGGCACCTATACAAAGGAAAAAGATGGGCGCAACTGTATTACGGAGTAGCAGCCGCCTTATGCCAGTTAATATAATGTAAGACTGTGTTTGTAAAGCCATTTTATGTGCTTCTATTTCTGTGTTTTTACGTGACATCACTTTGTTTTCTCACTTTACACTGGAAGGAGTCCAAGATATTTTTTTTAGCTTACAACGTGTTTGAACCAATGAGCACCACTTAAACTTTCTAATATCTTTCACTTGGATAAAATGAAATAAAGTAAGGTAAAGCCCGCTTACATACCACTAACCTATGAAATTCCTATACAACAAATGCCGTGTTAAGCAGATATAAATCCACGTAAAATGTTCGTATGCATGCCTTCTCACATTCTCACGTGTTTTTACTCAAAAAAAGTAACAAAGAGATAGCCGTAGTAAAAAAAAAGAAACTGCTTAATTTGCGAACGTTCCCATCGTTTAACTGCACACGCAAAAAGTTGTAAGTAGAAGCATATTCAGGGCTTCAGAAAGCAAGTACGCCAATATTTTAAAAAGAACTGCTTGCTAAGCGTTGTGAGCCCCGACAAGTATTTTGCAACTACCAGACAAACACGATTTATTTGAAGCTTTTATTATCTCGTTTTTTCTTCCTTTGCCTAGATCACCTGCCTCTTCCCACGACGATATTACAACCCACCCCCACGGCAACGTTCAAACATAAACTCAGTGCAGAGGCCCTCGGCTGGACAACGTAGACCAACGTCAAGGGACAGGCTTAGTCGGAAAGAAAAACATCTGCCCAATAAAGTGAGACTGGCTTCCAGGAAGGAAACAATGCCAAGATGCACAGCGCGCAATCTACCCAGTGGAAACCACTCCAGCCGATTTACGTCTATGGCGAGTTCGGGCATTATTTAATGCTTCGCTGCTGCTTCAACCATGAAAAAGCTCCTGTAACATCTAGTGCCAGTGGGTGGGAGGCGGAGGAAGGGGAGAAGCAACGCGAGACTTGAGTTGAAGTATTAGTTATTTTCTTTCTCTTTCGTTCATTATATTTTGCTCAATTTGTTTTCCTCCTTGTAGACTGAGATTTTCAGGATTGCTGGTTGTGATCCCGGCATTGGGCAGTTTAGTATGTGGTGTGTTTGCGTCGGCTGCTGTGTTTTTTTTTTCAGAGCTTTTCTTATATTTATTGTAGTCACTCCCCGGGGCCCGGTCCATAATGTCTATAGTCCTTGTCATACGTCTTCACAAGAGAAGCACGGGAAACGAAATTTTACCTGTAGAAAAAAAGACACTTACCAAAGGCACCTGATAACAGGAAAAGTTCGGCCTAATTTGAGGAGAATACGTATGATTGATGGTACTCGACAAGGCGTCAGTCTTTTACAGCATTGTCTTCAATGAGTGATGGATGCCTTACACATAACTAGAGTGAGGCTGAAAGCTGCTCCATTGAGAGATGTTTAAAAAAGTTATCATTCGCGGTCGCCGTTGAGCACGGACGCACTTCATCTCATCTCCGCAGTTTTCGAATGAGTCCGCAGGAGTTTCACTGCCGTGATCAAAAGGTTGATTCCCACTAACTCTCGAAGGATCACGTGGACCCGGGGATACCAAGTTTCAGGGTGAGCGTGCAATTTCGGACTTTTACGACCACATTTACATCTTATACGCGTGTGAATAGTTCTAGGCCTCTAATGGCGTTCCGGCCAAGCTTGGCCACGTCCACTGTTCGCGGACGCTCTACGGCGAGCCCCACAGCGAAGATCCAATCACGGAGATGAAGGAAACACCTGCCTGCCACCACCGGTACAATCACCGTGTCGTCTTAGCAAAGTGTTGGACGCACTCACTACTTCGCGCAAGTGTCGCATGGTCAGCGCAGCGTGATAAGCGCTTCGGTCCTTCGAAATACTTATGCATGCTTTTTCTAGTAAAACACGAACTTGCAGAATATATACGTGTTGTTATGGTGCCTCAGATATGCGCAATAATTGCTTTTTATTTACAATCGCACACGTATGAACGCTGATCCTTGAGCCACTTTGATAGGCACTGCGGATGAGGATGGCCGTTCGAGGTATCGGCTGGTGCTGTCCCTAGTACCCGGTTCACGGCAACGGTGGACAAACAGACAAATGTACAGACAGACAGACCAAAGTTTTTGCGTCGAAGGTCCCAAGAAGAACTATTGTGTTTAATAATAACTATTTGCCCCGACACTCAAAACTTCCTGGTTGCCAGCACGCTCTACGAGGAGATGGCAGGCAAGTTAGCGAGGATGCGCTCAATTAGTGTTGGGGGACAAGGAACACGAGGTCACTGCTTATGTTTCTATGCCAGAAGAAATAGTCAAGGAAATAATGAGGGACGTCTCGCTAAGTTATACGCAAGATTAGTTCTCTCGGGCACTGATCTCTACGAGGAACCCCAGTCTCGCCTACGCGAAGAGACTCGGAAACACCACTAGTATAATCCTCCTTTACGAAAGAAACAGTCGCGACGTGGGTGTATTTTAGCAGTATTATGATAAGAGTCACACTCTGCCCGAAGCAACTCGATTTTTGTCCAGATTAGTAAAGACTCGTTCACAGAGCTGACGTGTGCTCGAGACCCGAAGTCAAACTCTGTCCGATTTGCAGCACGAAAAACCCCACTACCACGCGCAAGTTCTCGCCCAGGTGCAAAACCTTCGGGGAATCTCACCCTACAGATATCACACAACTAAAGCAAAATACAAGGTTCCGTACGTGGTCAAGGTGAGTAGATGGCTCGCGAAAAGCAGGGATGGACGGGAATATGAAAAAGAGGGCGCACTCACTCCCGAATAGAGTGTGGGAGACCAGTACCCGGCCCTCTCACAGCGAGACCCACGGGAACGTCACTCAAAGAGAAGTCGTTCGAGATCAAGGTCCGGCTCCCGGCAGCGCGACAGAGTCCTTGTCCCCCACTCTTACTCGTCGGCAGTAGAAAAAAGGCCTCGCATTAGAAGCAAAAGCCACAGCCGAAGCCGGAGCCGTACTGGACGAACCTCAAGTGACGCGCCCAGCTTCTCGTCGGGCAACAAGCAGCCTCCACCTGGCGAAAAGCCGAAAGGATCTTGCAAGGTGACTTCGTCACACCTGGTACCTGAAGAAAGCAGAAGCCCGGGAGAGAGCTCACTCCCCGAAGACCTAGGGAAGACCACGAACTCGCCAATTGAGGTTAAATTAGAGAAGTTAGAAAGAGAGAACGGGGAACTAAGGGACTAACTAAACAGGGCGACACAAAAAATCAGAAATCGGCGAAGAAGATTCGGGAGTTGTGAAAAAAGCTAAATGAAATCCTCAAGACCATGGCGGGGCACGCCGCAGGAGCCCCAACCCAGCTTGGGCCCACGTAGCACACCAGTGCGGCGGCGGAGATGAGCTGGACATGCTCGACGTATACGAACCGACAGTTGTGTTCAACCTCAAAAATCTGAGTGGCGCTCAAGCAGGTGACACAGAGAACACGGAAGAATCGAAGAGACCCAGGTAAAGTGGCTAGAATGTAGGCGTGCTTGAGCAAATGATCGACAAGTTGCCAGATAAAACGGAACGCATGTTTGAAATGCTTCTCACCAGACTCAACAAGTCCGACGCCGAATGGAATGCACAACACGCTACCGTAAACACTCAACTTCTGGCTATGAATCAGCGAATAAAAGACCTAGAACGCAGGGAGGCACAGATGCTGCCGCCGGAAAGAGTTGATGCCATACCCCCCGTCACTAGCGTTCCGACAATTGTCAACAAAAGTAATAAAGCCAATGTCACCCACCCTGGAGAGGAAGGAATGCACGCTTAGTCGAGCCCCTCCAACAACCTCGCATGACCATGGCTACGCCTCGCGTGCACAACGGCAGCTTCATAGTCTGGCAATGGAACTGCAGAGGCTTTAAAAACAAATAAAGCTGCATTGATTTAGTATACGAAAACACTTTCTAAAAACTTCCAGACGTGATATCATTAGAATAACCTCATGACCACGCTAAGCTTTCGGGATACGTCACGAACTTTCCGTTCTCCCAGAGCATTGGGTCGAACATCACCATGTGCATCCTAGTAAGAAGGGGAATAGTGTTTGTTGAACACGAGGCGTACGTGGCGATCGACATCGATAACGCTCTAACTTAAGTAATACCGAGTAAGTACAAAACAGCTGGGCTGGTCGTCTTCAACGGTTAGAGTACACCCTCGAAGCACGTTCTCACTCACAACTTTGACTGCCTTTTTCGCGAAGCAATGCTAAAAGCCGCTTCCAAACCTCTGTTGATTTGCGGAGACTTTAACGCCCCGCACACGCACTGAGGATACGGCAACGCCTCGCCCAAGAAAAAGAGGCTGGCCGAACTAATGGACGACCTCGGCCTCATGTTGCTGAACGAGCCAATGTCGCGCACCAGAATCGGGTAGGATGTTTGCCACGACACGACCCCCGATCTCTCGATGTGCGTGAACACAGACGCAGTGAGCTGAAATAATACGTTTCCAGACCCAGGAAGCGATAATCGAATCCACATGTTGGTCGTTGGCGGGAACGCAGAACAAAGCGCTAATCGCAAAGCCATATTCGTCGATTGGAACAAATTTTGAAAAAAATAGGAACAACGAGAAGGAATACCACATCAAGGATATTGGGTCACGGCGCTTGACTACGATTGTCATCAACGCGATGTGACGGCTGTGTCATAGGAGTACGTATGTACTGTTTATATGATTAGATAACCAGCGCTGCAACCACAATTGTCGTTTTACGAACATTACGCTCTACTTGAAAAGCAGTTTCGAGGCCTGGCGTGAATCGGTGGTGGAATACTTGATTGCCACGCCAAATGCTGGGGTTCGATCACTGCTGGGATGATGATATCTATTCTATGCGTTTTTTTTTGTTCAACACTGCCGATGCAAGCTTTTAGGAGCGAAGCTCCTTAGGAATGACCTAGTTGGCGTCCATCACGCCCCACAAAACCCAAACAGAAACGGAACACCTGCACAACAAAATACGAAAACATGCGCGTGAACAACCGGCTTTATAAGTGATCAACTATGCAACTGCACAACACATAATCACACGCCCCGTCCGTCTGTCTGCATGTCCATTCATCCGCCCATAAATCTGTCGTCCATCCATTCGTCCGTTCTACCATCAGTGCAATTGTGCATACCTCCCCCTGTCCATCCGTCCGTGCTTCCGTTCCTACATCTGTTCCTCCATAAACAAGCCGGTAACTTACACGTAAGCATTATACACCTTAGGACATATAAATTTGCCGACTCCTCCTTATTAACTTCGTGGAGATGCACTGCTCCCAATTTAGAACTAAGAATGTCTGTTCATGTCTTTTTGGTTGATATAAACAATCACCTTCTTTACAATGCGCTTAATTACAGTTTATCTTATCTCGACGTGATGGCCGTATATTGTATCCATAAGTAATGTTTATAAAATTAGAGAGTTATCACTGCATCACCAATTGACGCTTAACGAACATTATAGTTTACGTGAAAACCAGTTGCGTGACCTCGCGTGGATCTGTGGTAGCATGCTTAGTTGCCACGCAGAAAGCTGGGATTCGATTTCTAACAGCGTGATTTAACTATCACCCTCTGCGGGATGTAGCCTCCAGCGTCTACGTCTACGTGGGCGTCACCGTCACTCAGCGTATGTGTATACGTATTTATACGTATGAAAATGCAAGAAAGAAAAATCCTGAAAAATACTTGGGCGCGCGGATTTGAGCTTGGGTGTGCTGAAAAGTTAATGAAAGGCGCTAAACGCTGAGACACCGAGGAGAACGTCCTTCATCATTCAAATGGCAAGCTATATATATTCACCACTTACCACTGCTGACAGCAATCTCGGGGGGAACTATCGTGTTTTCCGCATTACCAGCAAGATGACACAATGAGCGCGCTTAGCAACATAGTCGCGACGCAGCGGCCACACTTTCATCTCCCACGGGCACTTTGCCCCGCCAAGAGCAGGGGTCGACGCTCACTCGCGCGCCCTTATCTCGAGGTAGGGAGGATCGTACGTCTTGGCCGGCATATGGATTTTACCAGAACGATTCTGTTTTAGTTACCGGGTGCACAAAGGTCACTGCAATCGTTGCGAAGTCTACGCTGGCGAATAGAGCGTGCTCTAAAGACAACGCGAAGTAACAACTAAAACGCTAATTCACGTTCATCTGTACCTGAGAGCCCGTTTTGTGCGCCATTTGTGCGTGAGAAACGTGGGCAAGTTTCTATCTGCAGGCCATTGTGCACGGGACCTTCTAATTAGTTGCTATCGCGTTCATTGCTTCGCCTTCGCGGCAAAGATGTGACTGTTATTAACATTCATCGGGTCAACGCATCCAATGAGAGTCTTTTTCATAATCTTCATGCGTCAAAATTACATATGTGGGTTCTCGCCGTTCCTGAGTCGATTTGAATTGTCAGTCACCTCTGCCACATACCCCTATACCAGTGGCACATACCCACCCGCGCGTATGTGCCACTGTCTGGCGAAAAGAGTTTGGTTACGTACACGACGGGGTTGTGACATTTTTTGTGTCATAACCAATGAGTAGTATTAAATGCGAAGCATTTCTTCTCGAACATCGGCAACTTCGAGCCAAGTATATGTCACTCTATCTATCTATGTAGTAGCTACGTATGGGGGCTCTCGTGGTTACCCCCTTAACTGGGCGTGAATCAAATCAGCATGGTTGGGTAAGATGTTTGGAAGAATATGACGCGCTGGTTAATACATGAATAATTTCACAATCCTGTCGCGTACGTCCTCAACCACTTCCCGAAAGATGGTGTCACATACCCACGGGCTGGTATGCACCACTAACATGCGGGTATGTACCACAGAGGATTGACACTTAGTATCTACCCTGGAACGACGAGAACAAACATGGGTAATTTAAACACGTGCGCATTAAGCAATACCCGACACCGGTAGCGTCGGCCAAACGAAGGCACTGAATAAATGTCAGTGTTGAAAAACCTGATATAGGCAGCGTTGACACCCCGACGAATGCAAACAATAAATTTCGGGCTCCCAGCAGGAATCGAACGCAAGCCTTGTGCGTGGCAGTCAGGCATTCTACCGCGGAGCTACGCCAGCTCTCGGAGCTACTTTTTAAATAGGCGCTAATCTTTGTGAAACATCAATAGCAGTTGCAGTGCTGCCTACCCAGTTTTATAAACATTACATAAGTGCTTTTTTTAATACAGCCGTCACGTCCGGTTAACGTCAATTGTGATTCAGTGACATGCGTTGAAGTTTATTTATGTATCAGTGTTCAGGGCAGCATCTTCGCGAGCAACAGCGCTTCACACCAGGTTCTGGTCGTGCTAATACACATATTAAAGGTGATATCGTTGCGCAAGTGCAAACAAATGGTTATAAAAACTTCTGCAACTCTTCAACATATGCCTGTGTGTGCAACATTTGTACATATTTTAGCGTCATTTGATGACGTGTCACTCAGTAATAAAAAATTCTAACACGGTTACCTTCCCTTCGCATGCTTCGCATAACGTTGATTTCCTGGTACGTGGAACCTGCCAATCAAAGTGGACGATTAGGCCAGTTGGTGATACATGATCTGAGTGTACTACGCGGCTGAAAACATGGACGGGAAAAAGACAAGGACAAGCGCAGACTTTCAAGTGAAGGTTTATTCAGCAGAAGCGCAGACTATCAACTAAACGTTCATTCATACCGCATTTCATATATATATATATATATATATATATATATATATATATATATATATATATATATATATATATATATATACGAGATTTTTTGTTCTCATATATATATGAGAACAAGAAAAGAGAAGAAAGAAAAAAAAGAAAAGAAGAAAAGACAAACACAAGCGCAGACTACCAATGTTCAGTTGATAGCCAAATTTTTTAACACCATCTTACCCTCCCTCACTAATTTTTGTTTATCCCCGGTTCAAGGGAGATGACGAGAGCACCCAGACATAGGCAGAAAGCTAGCTAGCTATCTAGCTAGATAGATTGATTGATATGTGGGGTTTAACGTCCCAAAACCACTATAGGATTATGAGAGACGCCGTAGTGGAGGGCTCCGGAAATTTCGACCACCTGGGGTTCTTTAACGTGCACCCAAATCTGAGCACACGGGCCTACAACATTTCCGCTTCCATCGGAAATGCATCCGCCGCAGCCTGGATTCAAACCCGCGCCCTGCGGGTCAGCAGCCGAGTACCTTAGTCACTAGACCACCGCGGCGGGGCGAGCTAGATAGATAGATAGATAGATAGATAGATAGATAGATAGATAGATAGATAGATAGATAGATAGATAGATAGATAGACAGATGTCAAAAGTACTTGCATAATGCAAACAAAGATTTCGCATTTAAAACCGGCGTGAGGTGCACACTTGCGCACGAGCGCATACTGCGGTTCCTTCGCGGAGTAGTCGACGCTCTGGTGCGATGACCCGCGTCTGTTATTTACCGTTTATTGGCACGTTTTACTAAGGTCATCCTAAGGTCGTCCTAAGATTTTCGGCTCGCACAGCCTGGGTCATGAATGGTCAATGCAAACTACATGTCGTTGTTAGAAAAGGTTCGGGATCATTGTAGGCCCTTTTGTTAAAATTACCTACTAGACACCAACAAACGATGTTATTTTAGAGCTAGCTTAGGCGAAGACCAGTGATAAAGCTGGAATATTGAACGACACATTTATAAATGCCACCGCACTTCGCCGCTTGTCAATTTATAGACGGCAGACGCTCTACTCACCGGTATCAGTGCCCGTGTCTTGGTGACTTTCCTTTTGCGCCCACAAGTTTGGCCCAATAAACAGTTTGATCTGAACACCCAGTCTGCTCCCATCAACCACGTAACGATGCCATGACGATATTTTAGCGATCGCATTCGAAAACGCGCTCCTCCCCCATGAATTCGACACACGTTTTTTCACCAGGGCAGCATGTAGGTGATTGTTGCCTAATGATTACGGCTGTCGGGCTCAAATACATGGGCGTGGTATAATCCGGCTGCTCATTGAGATCACAAATCATGCCTGAGACCCTTGTGATCGGTAGACAGCTTTAGAACACGCATTCTTCATGCAACTAATGCATGGTTTGACACCTGGCTGAGTCTTACAAAACGCTAGGTGCGCATTCATATCAACCTGCAGACGTGAATACTCAGGGATAGTAGACCACAGTTGGTGCTCTTTAATAGTCGTGAATGAGCCCTACAGAATCATTTGGCTTCTATGAAGTGCGTGAATACTAGGCACATAGCAATGCGTGCCTTCCATTTTGACACCATGCAGCTGCTACACTCTAAGACAAAATTACCCGAAAAAGGAGTAACTGAGCCCAATAGGTGCGCGCGATGCATGGATAGACCGTTGAGGAGCAAGCACAGAGGGAAGCGTGCCGCGCGAAATCACACGCGCCAAAGGGATGAACCGCCCGCGGATTGCAGGCAGCGCGAAAAGCGTTGCCAAGGTGCCCAGCTCTCCTCCTCTCTCCTTCTCTACTGCTGGCCCAGCCTTTCCCCGTATTTTGCCGACGACAATTGGCGTGTTGCGTCGCGCTCAGAGTGCTCGACCACGGCCGCCTGGATTCGACGATCCAAGAATTACGACTGATTGATATGTGAGGTGTAACGTCCCAAAACCACCATATGATTATGAGAGACGCCGTAGTGGAGGGCTCCGGAAATTATGACCACCTGGGGTTTTTTAACGTGCACCCAAATCTGAGCACACGGTCCTACAACATTTCCGCCTCCATCGGAAATGCAGCCGCCGCAGCCGGGATTTGAACCCGCGACCTGCGGGTCAGCAGCCGAGTACCTTGGCCACTAGGCCACCGCGGTGGGGCTCCAAGAATTACGACGTGGCGCCTGTGTGTACGCTTGAATGAGCGTACGCTGCTGCTTTTACGTTTCGTCCCACCCATGAAGTCTGGAGCAAGTCTCGACACGTCACCACGCCACGCTGTATATCTCTGGCTTTAAGATAGTCACGACCAACACACGACAGCAACAGTTGAGAAGGCCAATATGGCGGCCGAGAACACAATAGGTCAATCCGATATATACTTAGGGCAGGAAACAGCGCTGGATTCTAAGCCAAGAAGGTTATTATTCTTTATCCTACTCTACTTGTCACGTGTGTGCTACGGATTGCGCTTGCCGGAAACAGGTTCGGTCGTGTTGTATATCGCATGCACGAAATGCATCGCTGTCAGCTTCGGCGTCTGCAGTTCACCTGTGCTTTGCGACCGCCTGGAAATCGGCCGCCATTGCCGTCGGCCTCCCGTACGCTCGCTCATCGAGTGCTCGCCTGTCTTCGTCGCCGCGATGAGCTCCGGGCTGACGATATCGGGTTGAGTCCTCGTCGCTGTGTTGGGAGTCGTCGAAAACACGTTGCGGGTTCTCGTAAAGAGCTTGGTTGTAGTATGTCGCGTGCTCTAAGTGCACCAGAACGGGCTGGCAGGGCTATCGCTAGCGTCAGAACTCACTGAAAATTGCTCGCCATTACAGTTCGCTTTCCCGTCAGCCAGTCGCAAACAGCTCGGCCGGCTCGGCACCGTCTGTTGGCAGTGGCGACGGACCCGCGTTCGCGCGCTACACTTGCTCGAGTTTGTAGAAAAGGGCTGCATTACCGTCGATTTCTTCTGCGCTAGCTTCAAACCAGCTCGGCGCTGTTCGTGGCGGCGGCCAAGCGTACGCTCGCTCTCCTGTTCGAAGTTCGCTGGCCGCAGACACTCCGCGTGCAGCGCCGTGTTTGGTCTCGCGTTCGCTTGCTCGAGCTGAACGACGTCGCTTGCTTAGGATTCGCCGACTTGTTAGCGGCACGGTGGTTCGCGGAGTTGTGGCTTCGGCCGCTGCTCCTAAGGTGTTGCGCTACGGGGATCGAAATGAGTCTTTGACGATGTGTGACATCACGGTGAAATTATTAGCATGTCATATCTCTCATATGCTTTCACTTCACCTTGCACGTATTTCTCATATGGATTTGTTTTCATTCTCTGTCACGTGTGACTTACTATTTTACATACTTATTGTGTAGCCGTCGGCAGACACCGTGCTGAAGACTGTGTGCGCTGGCAATCTGTGATGCCTGACTTCCATCTCTTTCGTCAGAGCAGCTTCAGAAGGACTGTGCGACATGTGAACATAAAGTTATTTGTTTGTCATACTTTAACGCTTATTTTTATTAATGTGCACGTACTTGTCATATGCGTACATCTTCATCTTCTGTCGCGTGTGTCTAACTAATTTTACTATCTTATTGTACACACAGCCGCGGGAACACAACAGGCAGAAGGCTGCATGCGCTGGTGTCTGCAATGCCTGTCATCTATCGCTTCCGTCGGAGGAGCTACCCAAGGAGTGAACAATATTTGACAACGAGGCTGGACTTCTACACTTCACCATGAATTCGCTTAAATGAATGAAGAAACTTTATGTGCATGCAGAAAAATAAAAGATTTCGATGTGTCGGTTTTGTCTTTCGTTGTTGCCGTGACTGCGAAAGCAGTCACACATAGGTGGCTAACTACTTTTTCGCGTGTTTTCTGCGCAGTTTGTTGCTCACCGCGCAGAAAAACAGGCGAAAAAAAAGTATTAGGCCTGGCGGAAAAAAAAGAAGAAAAACAAGGGTTGAACTGAGGACAAAAAGTTCATCCGATTGGAGTATTTGAGTGGATCAACCGTTCGTCCGGCAAGGTGCAACTGTGAGGACTAACGGTTGCCCCATAAGGTGTAAATGTAAGAATTAACAGTTGCTCTATAAGGTTCAAAAGTGAGGACTAAATGTTAGTCTAATGGTGTGAACTGTGGGAATAACGGTTACTCACTAAGGTGTAAATGTGAGGACTGAATGTTAGTCCCTTCTGGGGACTAACTGTTAGACCCGGTGCGGTTAGTCCTTGAAGGAACTATTAGTTGTGCCAGCCCCATTAGTACGCAAAAGGACGAACCACTCACCCTTTTAACACCCTTTTGCCTTAGAGTGTATGCAATGTTACTATATACGCATATGCCCCATGCTAATACTCGCTAAGAGAAGGCTGGTGCACGAAGGATATGAAATAAAGGTTCAATTTATGTGATGGTCAGATAGCTTTAGGACACCCTTTTCTGACGTATACGACATTGTTCAATACATGACGTCATAGTAGGCAGCGTGAACGTATCATCTGCGCCTGTTACTTCACAGCAACTACGAACGAAATAAAAGACACTGCTCATAATGATATCAATTAAGCTTGTCACATACCGCTTGACGCAATAAACATACATTCACCACAAAGTGTGCATACTAGTTTATTTTAAACAGAGGACTTGGAGCTGTACTTGACAAAAAATGTTTGTTGTGAACATGAATAAAAAGCGACCCCATAAAAAATACATGATAGTGAAAATGCTACGACGTTCAAACAACAGGCACATAAGTTGAGTACACGCGTTTGTGGCGTTGAAACTGCACCTGTTATACACAGATGATCACCACAGTGATTCGTAATGTTTCATGTGATGCAACGGCGTGAGGTTTCCATGTCAGCTAGCCCTTTTGTGTAATCGGTAGCAACTCTCCTCGATTTATTTCTATTGACCCCTGCGGACATGTTCTGGTTCAGGCTAACCGCCATCATGTGATTTGTACACACGAAAAGTCCATCTCTGTTTCTCTTCAATGAGTTCTGGGTGCCTGGGATATTAAAGTCAGAAGAGCCCTCGGTGACTTCTCGCTGGTCTTTTTGCACTGTGAGAAGTGTTTACCGGCCGTCAAGGTACTCCGACTGGGAAATATTGGTTCCATGTCACCCACATTACCATCGCACTGGGCACCCCGATAATCATGATAGCTCTATGAGGAAAGCCCAGACGCTGTATTTCTTTGAGCGGGAAACAGCGCATTCTTCTTACTTTATTGTAGACGCACGCGCCTTTGGACATTCTGAGACAATTTATGACTTCGTAGAGCTCAGCAAAAAGATATCGCGCCATTCATATATTTTTGATCTTAAGTGTGTATCAGACCAATATTACACCATACTTTCTCGTGTTTATGTTTATGAGTATGAGTATGATGCACTTAAGGCACTGAATAGATGAAATATAATAAAGAAGCAGAGACCTCAACATGATTTTTCATGAGCGTAAGCATGTTTCACGTTCAGATAGCATTATCGCTGACGCAGTGAACAATACAAGAGAGCGCCGTAGTACACCAACTGAAAACTGACCTATGCTATTAAGCAGATAAATCTGAAGAACGAAAATTTCTTTCCCATCGCGCATCCACCTGCCCATAACAATATGAAACACTGAACAGTATGTGTAATGGTGATCAAAGATTTGTTTAGATTTTTTTATTTACACATAGTGCAGCCAAACCTTGGCCATAGTAGCACTGGGAACAGTCATCAGCACTCTTCTGGATAAGTTATTTTCGCCGGAAACAATAATCGCTCACCTTGCAATAGGGCTATGTCTACATTGTACTTCATTGCAAAATGTTTTTGTGCCTCATACGTTTCAGCTATGACAACAGTTCTATACCATGAGCGCCACCAAAAACAAGGCCAGGTTTTAAGTACCCGCACCAAGAACCCAAACATTTCAGTGGCAAAGTGCAGGTGCATATAATACGTGGGGTTTTTTCTATAGTGCTGCTTCACAGCAATGCGTGTTGTGCTGTGAAGCCCCTTAACAGTGTAGCGAAGGCTACGGAGGCGGTTTCCGCAAATTCGTGTTGCTCCGCAATTAGCACGGCAGCTTGCGGCTGATTTTGGTTTCCCTTGCTTGCATCGTTGAAGCGTTTAGAAAAACATTTGGGGAGAGACAATACGATTGTTCAGTGTAAAATCTCACTGTCACACCACAAGTATATTTTTTGGACGTTCGCGGCCGCTCAGTAACCCTCCACATGTCCCTACGTCACGGACGCCATGTTTACTTTTGGAAAGGGCTTGCCGAAAAGTGGTGCTGTCTAAGAAAGTTCCATAATAAATAAAGTAAGTTCCATAATAAAAAAGTAGTATTTATTTCAGCAAGGCAAATGAGATGTTATAGTGCCTATAGAGATATTATCACTAAATTAATGTACTACTTTTTAACGCGGTAGCAGGCATGCATTTCAGTTCTGTTGTTTACAGGGTGCTGTTACAGTGTACTAGAAAGGGTAGTGCTGTCAAGTTGTCGCCAAGTGTGAGCGCTCTTTAGCTCGCTGATACCGCTAGTTCTCCACATCTCGACCCATTCGCCAAGCCTAAATCGATCTGTTCTGTCAGCATGAGTAGCGTACGGTGGCAGGCCTTCACGGCACAGCAAAAACTGAAGATCATCGCCGTCGCCGAGGAATTTGGATACCGCGAAGCGGGAAGACGGCACGATGTGGACGAGTCCTGCGTGCGACTGTGGAGAAAGAAGAAAGAGAGCCTACAAGCCGCGCACCGCTTCCGTAGGTCATTTCGTGGCCCCAAGACCGGTGCCTACCCTGAGCTGGAGGCGGAGCTAGTAAAGTTCATCGAAGGTGTGAGAAGCAGGGGTCACGCCGTATCGACCGAGATGGCCCAAGTGGAAGCGCGGTGACTTTCGATGGAGCTAGGCCTATCTCACGAGTTTTGTGTGAGCCGCGGATGGCTGCACCGCTTTATGAAGCGGCCAGGGCTCTCAATCAGATGGCGGACTACAATATGGCAACACTTGCCGGCTTCTTATGAGGAGAAGCTGCTCAAGTACCAGAGATATGTAATTGGCCTGCGAAAGCAGCACAAATAAATTCTCTTGCAAATCGGCAATGCGGATGAAACTCCTGTTTATTTTGAAATGCCGTTGGACACAACGATTGAGAAGACGGGCAGCAGTTCGGTGAGCGTGCTGACCAGCGGGAACACGAAACTGCGCATCACAGTCTTGCTTTGTGCCATCGCCGACGGCACGCAACTGCGACCGTACGTCATCTTGAAAAGGAAAACTCTACCAAAGGTTTATTTGCCTGCCGGTGTGGTGGTGCGCGCACACGAGAACGCGTGTATGAACAGTGACTTGTTCGTAGACTGGATCAAGACAGTATGGGAGAAGAGGCCCGGTGCGATGCTCGTTCTTGACTCGTTCCGTGGTCACACAACTGAGGAAGTGAAGGACCGCCTTTCACGCAACGGCACCGACTTAGTTGTTATACCCGGTGGAATGACCTCAATGTTGCAGCCTCTAGATGTGTCGCTTAACAAGCCCTTCAAAGCGCATGACAAGCGCTATTACGCCTAGTGGATGGCCAAAGGCTGCGATGACTTGACGCCGACAGGACGAGTCTGAAAGCCTGATATTGCCCTATTCTGCTAGTGGATTGTTGAGGCATGGAAGGCCATTCTGGGTGAGATGGTGCGAAAAATTTTCAAGAAATGCTGCATCACAAACAACGTGGATGGAACCGAAGATGACCTTATGCATAATAGTGAGGACTGCGGCTGAAGTGATAGCTCTAGCGAGAGCAGCGACAGTGAGTTGTGACTGGCCTTACAGACAGCGTATTCTGCTTGCTAAATAAAGCTTTTTCTGTCTACATATGTGCTATGTTGCTTGAGCAGTACCTTTTGTACAGCCTTTCCTGTATATCAAAATTGCGGGCAATACGCGAGTATTTTTTTTTCTTTCTCGGTGAGTTGAAAGTGGGGGTGCGGATTATATGCAGGGGCAGGTTATACCTACGAAAATACAATATTACAGAAACATTACAACACTGCAAGATAAATAATGAATTCATCAAACTGAATCGTTCTTGCTTACGTTGGCAAAGCATTCCAAGCCTGAATCGTGTGAAGAAAAACAAAACTACACTCTAAAAAGCTTTTACGATAGTAATACTTAAATATGTTATTCACATGATAATGTGGAGTGTTTTACAGTGCTCAAAATGAAACGTAGTTCTGCAAAAATGACGAGGTAAATTTCGATATTCAAGCAGAAACTTCAGGCATTGTAAGTGGGACATTTCTGAATCGGGATCAGGTAAGTGATTGTGAAGTTAGAACAGGATGATAAATATCTGTAATGACGATGAGACGGATGAACCCAACAGATATTTTCTCTCTGAATTTAACAGATTGATGTCCTTACAGGAGGAGGGAGCGGGGGGGGGGTCCATCAGCAGATGCATGCTTCAATGTCATGCGTATGAGGTTTTTGTGTCCTTCTGTGGAATGTTTCTTCGCTGCAGGTAATTCAAGTGTCGAAATGGCTTTGCAAATATTTAAGTGTGAGGAGGCCAACACATACGTGTAAAAAGGACTCTGAAATATTTATATACAATTATTATGCTTATGATTTATAACTGCAACAGTGCGCTGTATTTGAGTTTGAATGCCACCTTTGAAATGCTAAATGTAGTTGTACTGAAGTTGATGATCATTCGCCAATGTTCGGACCAGGTGCGCAAACATTAAAAAATGCTGTTTAAAGTGACATTGTATGATAGACATTTCATAAAATATATAACGCAGTCATTGGAGTATAAACGTACTTTTGAGAAAAAACAGAAAGAAGCCAGTCATATAAAAAGTAGAACAGGGATAAAGACGGCATCTTTTGTCACCACAACTGTTGGTAACTTATTATAGTTGCAAAGTCCGTACTCTCATCATTGGGAAAGAAATCTAGACAACAAGATGACAATGAAAAATTCCCTTCAAACTTTTGAAGTTTATGCATGGTGCACACAATCGCATATGGTACCTCTAGTAACGTGTCACTGCCCTGTGTAAAAAAAGGCTAATCCCCAAGAACACAAGAAATCTCGCATCTTTTAGAGCTGTAGCAATTGGACTTACTCCTGTTTAAAGATTTGGTAAGTGTTAAAAAGATACATTGAGGTTTTAATATTAGTTATACGGATAACAACATGCGATTAAATACGCATCAGATTGTTTCTGCTCGTGTAGTTTTTTTTCTTGATTTGCGTGAAGTAATATTTTCTGGCTTATGCGCCCTGATTACTTTCCAGAAAGTGAATTGTAGAGATAGTAGAATAAAACTGAGAATGACAACCACATTTTCTGAATTGTCAATTTGGCATTGCAAAAAAAAGTCTTACTCTTTTGGATGGTACTTTTTCTGCCAATTTTGTCATAACTTATCGGAGTACTTGAGTGTTTGCTATATTACCTGTGTTTTGATTACGGAGAAGAAGGTCGTACGTGAGAGCATGACCCTGTACAGCTGGCCAAATCTTCACCTATTGAGTGCAGTGGCGACTCTTCTGTATGTTGGAACCTTATTTGTTTAATTTAACTAGTGAAAATTGCTTTTTGGCCATGTGCTTTGTGTGCATGCACTTATCCTGAACATTTTTTAATGCCATTTAGTAATGCCATGAAGACACACACAAAAAGTTCCACTCGAGCATGATTGTTAAAAGCTTGCGTGACTGAACTTATGATTACATGAACCTGTATTAGACCAACACGCGATTCTTTGCTTCCCTTTCCTTGACACTGAGCCCAATTAATACCTTTCTGTCGAAGTCATTGTGCGAACATGATCAAGGGTCGCCGTTGAACCACGCATCTACTACACCCTAATTATTCGGCAAGTGCCAATGCTGCAAAATAAAACGCTGTCTTTGGATGCAGCCACAGAGACATAGATTCAGAAAGGAAAAAGTATCTTTTCTGCACGTTCTAGCTCCATGTGCCTCATAGCACGCAGTGTGAATGAGTCCCATCGTTTGTTGTTTGGTTTCTCCATAACTCAAAAAAATTCCGCCATATCCACGAAGTGAATGATGATGAGTGGGCGAAGCTCCGGAGGTAAACCTGGTAAATCATGAATCCTCTGTACAATTTGCCCACTCGATTTTATTACATCGCTCCCCCTAGCGTACGTCGCCGCACTAAATCGAACGATTGCCTTCAACCATTGACACGCGCCATATGTGACATCATTCCTATTTTATAAGATCTTGCGTCTTTCATCAACTACAAGTACCGCTTTCTAGTTTATAACATCTTGCATCTTTTCATCATCAGCTACAAGTACCACCATCTAGTAAACACTACAAGAACTAAACGAGAGGTGGCTACATACAGGAGACGGTACCGCCATCTAGTGAACACTGCAAGAACTAAACTAGAGGTGGCTAGATACAGGGGACGGTACCGCCATCTAGTGAACACTGCAAGAACTAAACTAGAGGTGGCTACATACAGGCTACAGGGGACGCACAGCCCACGCCCTAAGGAGCTTCGCCCCTAAAAGCATGTTAAGTACAGTCCGAAAGATGTGTGTCACCATTTTATACCTCTTTCATCAATGTAACAAGGTAGCACTGCCTTGTTACGCTGTTGAGACATGGACAGATTGAGTCACACGGAACAACAAACAGTGTGTCCTTGCAAATTGCATGCAATTCTAGCCTTTCTATTGTACAAGGTTCACCAAAGTACGGCTGTCAATCTACACACCCACGCAAGCAGAGTTGCCAGCCTTAGTCACGATAGCTGCGGCGGCGTCGGCCCCAGCACGTGGCGTTATGGGCCATAAAGAGAAGGAATGCCGGCGAAGTCTTTGACTTATGGGCGAGCGTCATCCGATCTCCCCCGCCTACCCAAGCGTGGCACGCGCGCCTCTCGATTTCGCCCCACCCTGCACTCGGCATAACGAAAGCTGCGGAGCTTCCCAACCTTCCCATTTCTAGCTATCAGGAACGCCGCAATTTTGCGCGCTCCCGATTACACCGGTTAACCGCTTCGGTGAACCGTCGCGTAGGGTGATGTGATGCACACAAAGCCTGAATTAGCAACCGTGCGAGCAAGTTTATTTCGTCCTTCGTCGCGCTCCGCTCACGCGCTCACAAAGCCAATTTCGAAACAGACACATCACCGGAGCCACCGTCGAGCACTTGAACTCTCGCGTTTCGTTACCGGAACCATCTGCATGCAACAGTTTTTTTTTATTTGCCGATAAGCCTCTGATTTAAACGAAGCCTATAAGGCAATGTCTCGCTCTGATAATCATACGTCCCCGTGAAACGTGATGAATACGCTGAACGTTCGGGACTTTTTGTATTCTGCATTCTATTGAATCATTCCTGAGGCACGCATATAGTAAATGGATTGTCGGCCTGCCAGTACCTTTTGAGGCTCGTTGTTGTCGCAACTCCTGGTTCGTTTCTCCTGGTAAATGTTGACTGAATGATGTTTCAGTCACCACAGAGACCGCGCAGTATATTTGGTCACCATAAATCAAGTAAAAAACTAATTATTTGCTTGTGTATTACCACTACCTATATGATAACAAACAGTGGTGCTGAAATGATAAGCAGTAAGAGTCTAATTCACATGGTGTATTACTAACCCCAGCAAGTCATTTTAAGTAAAAGAACACACCAACGAAATGCTGAAAATTGGGTGGGCGGAGCAGTTTTACAGGCGTGGCTATTGGACGACCTGCCGCAGCTCATCAAGAGAGAAATCTCATGGTACTGCCTTTCCCACTCTTCTATTCACACCGCGCTGTCGTATAAGTTTGATGGGTAAATGCGTAATGCATTTGTTCCTTAAGGTCGTATAAAACGCGTCAGTCAGTTCCTGTGTGCGCTGATCGATATGCTTCCATTTGAAAATTATTTTCTTGAGATGGAGCCCCTATTCACTACAATCTACAATCTACGAACTAAAATGGGTGGCCAAATGTCACCAAAGCACACCTTGAACGAGGCAGTTTAACGCTATCGTAGAAGACATTTTTGTAGCGTCGCATTTGACCCATGTGTTCATTGCCGCATTACAGGGAAATGACTGGTTTGGCTCCAGTTGTGCAGGGCATATATTTGTGCACATGACTGATGACATAAGAATTCTCTTTCTCTAGCACATAGGACAACGTTCTCCCTGCGAATATTTTAAATTTTTCTTATTTTATCATAGGCTGACTACAGCACCTTAACGCCATATCGGTACCAGAAGTTTTAAAACAATGCACTGTTTTTAGTGCGTAGGGGTCGACCACATGCCTTTAGATCTTGCTCGGAAATTGGGAATCGGTCTTAGAGCCACCCTGGCTTCGGAACTCACCAACCTTGCGTGATGCATAGTGCTTAAGGTTATACAATATTGCGCGAAACGTTTTTCAATCTAGGCCTGTTAGGTGTTCTCAGTGCGCATCACACTCATTTTCTGTTCCCCCTCCCACCAGAAAGACATTACGGGCGTTTACTTTTCCAGGAGGTCTTGGAGAAGATGCTTTCGCAAAGGTTCGTTTTTTCACCAATACATGGTGTAAATAAAGGGCCAATAACCTAAGGTCTTGAGCTGACAATCAGCTTCTACAATAATGTGGAATAATCACACCAACTTTACTTGACGATATCCAGGCTTTTAAATACGTGACGTTTACACTTCTCGCTTTGGAAAAACGTGAGCACAGTGACGCGACCACTTTCATCATGAAAGATCACGCATCGGTACTTCTCGGGTTCATCTGATGCAAGCTTCTTTATGCAAGGCGAGCAGCCCATTGAATTCGTGCACCCATTTTTCAATGACGCGGAGCCATTTTTGCATTCCTCCGAATAGTGTAGTATCTCACTGACCCGCACTATATAAGGGTAAGGTGAGCAAAGGCAAGCAAGATATTATATGTTGTACTTCCCGAATCGACCACGTTTTCTATTTACGAATGGGATCTTGAAATTCAATTACGCTTTTGCACTTTCGATGCCGTCTCTTTCTTCATCTTTGGGGCGGAACACATGTGCATACCGAGGAAAATTCCCCACTGGAGCACGCGCGCATCCCGCGTGTTCTCAGGAAATGCAGGCCAATTTCGAGCCCCACGCAGAAGCGGTGCTAAAATTCAGGACACGGACTTCTCTAATCTCCCTTTCTATGCAGACTACTTGGAACGCAGTTCACGCACAGCGGCCACTTTCCCACACGCTATCTTCCAACCTTAAGTTACTTCAATGCGCGCGCCGTGTTTCGACGGAGTTGCGGGTATGGAAAACAAACTGCCGTTCAGAGCACAACTTCTACAAGTACAATTACAGGCTCGTATTTTCTCTTCACTGCTGGAGGAGCCATCCATAAACAAAGACATAATCAGCAATAAGTCAGACCAACTGTTGCACATTTATCGGTAAGTGTAAATGCAGATGAGTGTACTAGGATTTCGTACCCTATATGTCACGAACAGAAGTTCTCGACTAAAAGGCAAACGTTATGGATCACGCGCAACATCGTAACGTTCAGTCGCAGCTATTCAACCACTTATGGAGCTTTTATGCGGTAGTTTTTAATTTGATTAGGTAAAGTGTAAAAACCCAATGCATGTCTGTGTCATTAAGATTCTAACACTTCGATGAGTTTTGCATTCAAAAGCACCTGAAAAACATGCTTCGTCTATTTAGACAGTTCAAATGGAAATCAATATAATTGTTGTTTATTTCCAACTATCAACACAACACCACAAAGATATACTTCGGAGGTGAAACCTTAAGGCTCGGGAAAAAATGCGCTAATGTAGCCTTTTGTGAACCGTTGTAATGTCAGACTTGTAAATCATGTCGGCTAGTGTTGGCAAACACTAGCTACGTTAATACGGTGGCGTGTTTGAGAAGAGCTAGCTTGACATTTGTTCTCAATACGCCTAATACGTTGCGTTCCAAAGATCAAACGAAATCAGGTGTGTACGAATAATACGCTACGAGTATGCTGCTCAATAACTCTAATAACTCAATAGGCGTGAACTTACGTTGTAAAAACACTATGACAACTCACTTACGAGGTGCTTGAGTGTAGCTGATAAGGCAATAGTTTCAACTCATCAGCTCGAAAGTGATGAGTGTATATCAAGGAAACTATCCAGGAAAATGACCTGAAGTACTTTCGAAGCGAATACCGAAACAAGGAAAAAAATATGCACTTACTTCCACAAAAGCTCCTTTAAGAGTTCTCGTCGTGGTATTACCAGATGTGAGGCTTGTCAATCCAGGAAGAACTTAATTGCGATAGCAAGTATATGGACACTCTCGGATGAATTTTGCCGCCGGCGTCGGTGTCAACGTCGGCGTCGATTTCATGCACCGTACATGTATAGGTCTCTCCCTCTCTCTCTCTCTCTCTCTCTCTCTATATATATATATATATATATATATATATATATATATATATAAATATATATATATGACAAAAAGGATAGGAAAATTTCAGAGAAAAAGCACTCCGGTGGGCACAATCGAACGTGGGACCTCTTCGTCGTGAAAGCGAGGCGTTAACCACTGAATCACCCCGGAGAACATTATTCACCATTCAAACAGCAAGCTATTTGTATTTACCACTTACCGCTGCTGTGTTTTCGGCATTACCAGAAAGATGGCGCAGTAAGCGCACGTCACTGAATTGCGCAGCAGCGCACGCTCTAATTTACTACGCGTACTTTACCACGCTTAGAGAATGGTAGCTACCCTCTCTTGCGCACGCTTATCTCGCAATGGCGTGGAGGTGAGGATGGTACGCCTTGGCTGGTCTCGGCCTTTACGTGGCACAATCATGCTGTAGTTACCGGGCGCACAAAGGTCACTGCAATCATTGCAGTCTCCGTTCGCGAAAAGCGCGCGCTTTTCAGACTCAGCGAAGTAAAATTGATTGATATGTGGGGTTTAACGTCCCAAAACCACCATATGATTATGAGAGACGCCGTGGTGGAGGGCTCAGAAAATTTTGACCACCTGGGCTTCTTTAGCGTGCGCCCAAATCTGAGCACACGGGCCTACAACGTTTCCGCCTCCATTGGAAACGCAGCCGCCGCAGCCGGGATTTGATCCCGCGACCTGCGGGTCAGCATCCGAGTACCTTAGACACTTGACCACCACGGCGGGGCTCAGCGAAGTAAAAAAATGAGACGCTTATTCGCGTGCATCCGTACATGTGAGTACGTTTTGTGCGCTATTGGTGCGCGAGCAACACGGGGCACGTTTAGATCGGCTTTCCATTCTGGGCGTGACCTTTCGAGTTGGTGCTATCACGTTCATTCCTCTGATTTTGCGATAAAGTTGTGATTTTTTTTCGACAATACCTCTCTGTTGTTGCTTGACCTGTGATATGTGAACGGACTTTTTTCACAATTCGCAAGTGCGCTTTTCTGCACTACATATCTGAATAACTAATGGAGGCACCTGTTGCGCTTGAAGAAGAGATGAGGTCCTAGTAGAATGAGCTGAAGCTTGTATATTATAAGAGTTTATTTCAAGAGGCAACTGAACATTTTACACGTTATTGCGTAAGTGAACCGTGTTTCAAAACGCCATTTGAACTAAATGGCAAGCCACCATTAGTTGTTCAAACTGTACAGAAGGAAAGCTAATTTTAAAATTTTCAAAGCGGTTTGTAGGTCTGTGGTTACGTTCTCATATGCCATTGAAACTTCTGTTTTGCAGGTATATGTTCGCTCTGATCGAAGACACCACCATTTATACATGTATTTAGCGTTTTTTTGTCTACCACAGTGTATTATTGCCGTGTTCCGGCATTGACCCTCACACGTCAGTAGGTTTTACTATTTTAAGGTGAGATGTTCGTGTTAATTCAATAAAGCTAGAAAATTTTCACAAGTATGAGAACAGACACAAAGTCGTGTTCCTTGCTTTATACATTGTTTTTACTTTCAGAACCTTTGAATACTGCTTAAAATGTGAAAGCAATGTTATTTGTGACGCACTGAAGAAACTAGACTGAAACAGTTCATCTTGAAAACCGGAGGTCCTTGAATTAAGGTCGTACGCGTAACAGGCATGCTAAGCGATGCGGGATCAGATACTGTTCTGAAAATCAAGCTGTGTAAGCAAATACTTTAAGGCATAAAATGAACAGGTGCACATGTAACTTGATCTATCTCGCTTCCTACTTTGATTCCTTAATCTTTTCACTCAGTGTGGAGTAGTAAACAGGATACACGCCTAGCTGCCAGCAATGCCTTTTGGTCCTTTTCATGGTCCTCCGTGGTTCCATATGATGAATTTGCTTCGTTTTAACGGGGTATTATGTAGTGAAGTGGCATTATTATTACTAGGTTAGACAGCAGGGTATATATATATATATATATATATATATATATATATATATATATATATATATATATATATATATATATATATACATACACTTACAATGCACAATAGAACACTTATAGTGCAATTTTTTGGGTATTCTTACGTGGCTGTGTAACCGTAGGAAAGTAAACTGTAGCAGACGTTTTTACATAAAGTTCGTCATAATGATCGTCATAAGAAACGACAGCAGTTCAGTAGCCAAGCATCATATTGCTGAAAAAGTAATGTATCTGAAACGATAGCCAGAGAAATGGCTAACAAACGAATATGGCATATTTTATCGAAAAAGCAAATGTTTATTCCACTACTGTTCTTTCTAGATCCTATCACTAGACAAAGTGAAGACTACAATTGCCATGGAGGATGTGAAAAAGAAATGACGCTCCATTAATATCTCAACGTGTCTACATTATTATATTTGTATGAATTATGCGGTTACTCTTCCTATTTAGGAAAAAGCTTTTTTAATTAACATTCTTGTGCATTAAATCAAACATTATAGTTTTCAAAAATCTATAATCTTTTATTATATATACTTTGCTACTCTTAAACTGCATACTATTTCATCAAAACACTCAATTCTTGGCCAATCACCCACAGTTGGTGTGCGCCGTGAGCAATAGGTGAATGAGGACAAGAACTATTCATTTCGATCAATACTTCACAAAGAGATGGCACTCGTTAGGAGTCAGGTACGCATGAACCTCTAGCGCAGCTGCGCTGTGGTGCCTATGGAATCAGTAATGAAATCAATGGCGCCCAATAGATACGAAAATGAAACAATGCGAACGAAAAGATATATAAAATAAAACCCAGAGTCATGTGAGACCTGAAAAGACATTTATCGTTATGTTGTTGGTTTTTCAGCTGGACAAGTTTTGATTCAGGTGATTACTGCCATTCCATCAAGCCCCGGGACAGCCCCTGCTTGTGTTTTTCCTGCAGCATCCGCCAAGAATGAGGTGGTTCATGGTTGTATGCGCTGTCAATCAAGACCACCATTGGTAAGAGATACCAGGCTGCAACAGCACGTATTAGGCTCTCTTTTTATCCAGAGCAGGCTAACAGTAAAATATTACTTAGAAGAGTCAACCGCTTGAAGCTGTGCTAAGAAATTGAACCGCTGAAAAGGCTTCCATCGTCAACTGCTTTCTCCAATTTTTTATTAATGTGCGATCTGTAATCGAAGGATCTGACTAGGTGGATCAGTGGCTAAGGTTCTCAGCTGTTTACCCAAAAGTGAGGGTTTGATGTGGGCCGCAGCCGTCACAATTTAACCCCATAGCGTTAAAAAGTTCTTTTCGCAGAAATTCTGGTGTCAGCGTAGGCGTCGTTGATTGTCAGTGAAAAATTATCATCTTATGCGTGACCGCAAACCTAGAACGATGCAAATAAATTATATAAATGTTACGAATACCCTGTAGCAGAGCGGGGACCAAAACAGGGCTGTTGGGGTGCGAGTGGGGATTGAACCCGGGTCGTTTGCGCGTCAAGCTGATATTCTTACACGCAAACACGCCTCGGCTTGTGGAAACAGTGAAAAGAGCTTCCTCTGCTTGGAAATGCAGTAAAAGTACCTTTCGTGCTTCACAGACACACGTGTCCTGTATTTTTCCTCACAATGCAACATGAAATATTGCAGTAATAATGCGTGTTGAAGCGTCTATTTCCAACGAGCGTCAAAATATGTGAATATCATTATGGCTCCGTTGTTGAAAGCCGGTACCCCAATACAAACGTCACACACGATATTGTGCCTATTAGCTTAAGCCCACGTAATGGGTGCATAACAAATTCGCAAAGATTTTATGCACTAAGTGTTTGAAGTACGCACTACGAACAGAATGTCGCTATCGCGCTCAACTCCTAAAGGCGAAGCTTTATGGTTCCCTAATTGTTTTCGTGCAAGCCAAATGGGAATAGCACGTGTACTGGATTGGGAGCGCGGGGGGGGGGTGCCATGTCAGTGCACGTTCAAGAATGTCAGATGATCAAAACTTCTGAAACCCTCCACTACGGTGTCTTTCATAATGCAATTGTGGTTTTGGAAAGCTAAACGCCCGATATTAATTTTATATTTCACGATGTTTGATTGACCGAGTTGGTGATACATGACTGTTTGACATATATGTGCGATACGTGAACAGGGAGAGCTAGCACGTACAAGAACTTTCCCGTGTCTTATTTGTTCCGGTCTATGTTTCGCACTGACATTTTAAACCATCATATCTCAAAATCTTCCGCTGTCGCGGTGCGGAACATCAGCAGTTTCCATTGCAGTGCGTTTGCTTTTTGTTGTGTAATACTACCCAAGATAGAGCGCGTGTCGTGTATAAGATAAGATGACATGGAAGTGTCTGGCTCTCTGACGTCACTGTTAAGTTCTGTGTTAGATATAAGACCGCCGCGGGTGTGCGGGGATTCATTCCGTTGTATTGCTAGTTGAAATAAACATATGTGTGTTGGCTAGTCGGCTCCCAAGTTGTGAAGACATAACAGTGGCGACGAGGATGGGATCATACTCGGGCACGTTAGCCGGGCCTCGGCTGTAGCTCACGTCACGGCACCAGTATTCTAGGAGCGGAAAGCGTCCTGGTGGATTACCACGACATGGCTTCCTTTGGCCGGTTTGAGCCGTTCACGGAAGAGGGAGACGAAGACTTCGACTCATATGCGGAACGCTTTGAACATTACGTCCGGGCGACCCAGGTCAGTGAAGACTTGAAGGTGTCAGTCTTTGTCACCGCCATTGGAAAACAGGCCTACCGCACGTTGAAAAATTTATTGGCCCCGACCAAGCCGGAAGAGAAAACGTACGACGAACTGCTCCAAATACTGAAAGGGTACTATTCCCCGAAGCCTTTGGTGATAGCGGAAAGATTCCGGTTCAACCGTCGGTCGCAGCGGGAAAATGAGTCAGTTGCCGCATTTGCGTTAGAATTAAAAAGGCTGGCTGGATCGTGCGAGTTCGGGCAATTCTTGGATGACGCCCTGCGGGATCGGTTCGTGGCCGGACTGAGAGATGAAACGGCACAAGCAGAGCTGCTTAAGAAGAGTACCCTGACGTTTCAAGCTGCCTATGACCTGGCGAAAAGTGGGGAACTCGCTCGCACAGAAACCAGAAAAATTCACCCCAAAGAACTCGGTGACGTGAACTTGGTGCGACCACACCACCCCCAACGGTCCACAGGTACGAAAAGGGGCGTGAGCGGTAACGCGGAGCGGCATGCCGAGGCGACGGACTGTTCGCGGTGCGGAGCAGCGCATGACGCCACCACCTGCCCTTTTCGCAAATATCGATGTCGTGCCTGCAAAAAGGTGGGACACCTGGCAAGGGTCTGCAGAACAACGCCACGTTCGGTGCATTCTCTCATCGATGGTACTGGCTTAGAAGACTCTGGTGACTGGGATGATAAAAGTGGTGAGAACGAGGTCTTGCTTAGTCATATTTTTTCATGTCGGAGTAGTCACGGTGGCTACGCTGTGAAAGTTAAGATCGCAGGCAGGAATGTCACGATGCAGGTTGATACCGGAGCCTCTGTGTCTATTGTGCCAGAAAAAATGTACAGACAGTATTGGCCGAATGTACCCCTAGAAAGATGTAGTTTACGGTTAAAAACATATGGCGGTTCCACACTAGCAGTTGCCGGAAAGTTGACGGTGCATGTAGAGCACGACGGGCAAACCGAGACCTTGCCGTTGATTGTAGTCCGGACGGAAAAAAATTGTGACACTTTGTTGTTGGGCCGCAACTGGGAGAGGCTTTGAAGCTGAATTGGGCAAGCGTGTGTAATATCAACTTTGATAAAGCAAACACACATGATAGATCAGCCGCACTCATCGAAAAATTTTCGGAAGTGTTTAATCAATCACTAGGACTGATAGCTGACACGTCGGTCAAACTGGTGCTAAAAGACAGCTGTACGCCTGTTTTCTGCAAGCATCGGCCTGTGCCATTCGCACTCCGGAACGCGGTAGCGTCGGAGTTGCAGTCGCTAGTGGAATCTGGAGTACTGGTTCCAGTAAAACACAGTGAATGGGCAACGCCTCTAGTAGTTGTCCCCAAGGCAAACAACAAAGTGCGAATATGCGGAGACTACAAAGTGACCCTAAACCGTTGTCTGAGAACTGATTATTACCCTCTGCCAACAATGGAAGATACGTTTGTAGCGCTGCATGGATGCAAGTGGTTTACTGTCCTTGACCTGTCGACAGCGTACCAACAGTTGCAGCTGCACCCCGAGTCGCAACCCTTGGTCACTGTCAACACCCACCTAGGCCTTTTTCAATATACACGTATGCCGTACGGTATAACAAGTGCTCCATCCATTTTCCAAGCGGTAATGGATGATATGCTGAAGGGGTGGGACAGAGTGTCATGTTATCTTGATGATGTGTTAATAGCGGGGGAAACGATGGAAGAGTGTTATGATAGGGTGGAAGCTGTGCTGACAAGGTTCCAGGAACGAGGGGTGAAATTGCGGAAAGAAAAATGCAAGTTTTTTGAGAAGTCTGTGACTTATTTGGGGCACGTGATTGGGGAAAGCGGAATCCGCCCTTCAGAGGACAAGGTGCGTGCTATAAAAGAAGCACCGACTCCAAAGAACAAGAATGAGTTGAGGGCTTACCTAGGCTTGTTAAATTTCTATGGGAAGTTCGTACCGAACATGTCAGCACAACTTAAGCCATTGCATGACTTGCTAGCTGTGAATACCAAGTGGGAATGGACGGAGGTCGCCGAAAAAGCCTTCAAAGCATCCAAGAGCTGGTTGCTGAGCACGTCCGTACTCACCTACTATAACCCTTCAAGGGAGCTAGGGCTCGTTTGTGACGCATCTGCGTATGGTTTAGGCGCAGTCCTTTTTCACAAGGTAGGATCAGAAGAAAGGCCAATCGCTTTTGCCTCTAGAACGCTCACTAAAACAGAGCAGGCGTACGCCCATATTGAAAAAGAAGCACTGGCTGTCGTGTACGGGTTAAAGAAGTTTCACAAGTACCTTTTTGGGCGAAAATTTGTAATATACTCAGACCATCAGCCCTTGGCGGGATTATTGGGAGAAGATAGGCCGATTCCTGCGATGTCAGCGGCACGCGTGCAGCGATGGGCTCTGCAGATTGCTGCGTATGAGTACAAATGGGTTTATCGCAAATCACGCGATATAGGCAATGCAGACGCACTATCGCGCCTACCGCTTCGGAACTCTGATGACGTGTCGGAGTACATCGGCTTTTCGATGCTAGACGAGCTCCCACTCTCCGCAGAACACATCAGAAGGGAAACGAGAACAGACAGCCTGTTGTCAAAAGTGTTGTTTTACACGCAGAGCGGTTGGCCTTCAAAAGTGTCTGACGATGCACTGGCGCCTTATTTTGTGCGACGCCACGAGCTTTCTGTTGACAGAGAATGTGTGACGTGGGGAAACCGGGTGATAGTACCATTGTCTCTCCGCGACAAAGTGCTATCACTGTTGCACGAGGGCCATCCTGGAATGGCACGTATGAAAATGCTGTCTAGAAGCCACGTATGGTGGCCTCGCCTTACGCCGGATGTTGAGCAAAAAGTTAAAGAATGTGTAACATGCCAGTTGACGCAAAATGCGGCGCCCAAGGTTCCGGTGATGTCATGGGGAGTGGCGGGGCGCCGGTGGGAGCGTGTGCACTTAGATTTTGCGCATCGAGACCAGCATTGGTTCCTAGTACTTGTTGATTCGTACTCCAAGTGGGTTGAAGTGTTTCTGATGAGGTCAACTAATAGCGAAAAGACAATAGAGAAATTGCGCACCGTATTTGCCGCGTACGGATTACCGGAAGAAGTGGTAACAGACAATGGGCCCCAATTTACTTCGGAACTTTTCGAGACGTTCATGAGTCGTAATGGCATCCGGCACACTAAATCGCCGCCTTATCACCCGGCATCGAATGGCAGCGCAGAGCGTTGTGTACAGACGTTAAAGAAAAATCTTCTTAAGCAGGTCATGGACGAGCAGAAGAATGGGCGGATGAAGTCTCTCCAGCAGCGGATCGACCAATTCCTATTCAATTATAGGAACACGCCAACAGGTGTTACTGAAGAGACGCCGGCCCAGCTGTTCTTATCGTGGAAACCTAGAACCAGGTTGAGCTTTCTCCATCCAGATATCGAGCAAAGGATGAAAGAAAAGCTAGAGCGAACAAGGCAGGCAGCCAATCGGCGACGTGGAGCTTGGAGAGACTTCGAGGAAGGGGAAGACGTCCTCGTACAAGGACTGCGCCCCGGGGAAGGAGAGTGGTTGAGCGGTAAGGTAAAAAAACGCGAGAGTTTAAGCACTTATGTGATAGGGATAGGGAACGAGGAGAGGTACGTGCATGTTGATCATATGAGACCACGAACATTCCAGGAGTGTTTCCCACCTTCGGTTCAGGTGCCGTCTGCAAACTACGAACTTCCCGCATGCACCCAAGACGTTGTGCCTCGCAGGTCTTTAGGTGCCCCTGTACTCATCGAGGGCGCACGAGAGACGGCCGACCCTGATCAAGTCGAGGAGCAGGCAGAAGATACAAACAAAGAACCGGTCAATCTACCGGGCCCTTCATCTGCTGGTGGGGACATAACACTTTTCTTCCTACATTTGTCAAGTTTGAAAATACCTGTGCCCACGGAAGGCCGCAGTTGAAACGTCAGAGTTGTACATTTTTCAGTTGAGTTGAATTTTTCTATACTGAGAGGTCCGTGACCTTCACTTAACTATTCACGTGAGTTTACCTGACTCAAATAAATGTTTCTACGAAGAGTGACAAATCTAGCTGTTATATTTACCCATATAAATATTAATAGACGTTTCTCATCATTCTTGTTAACGAAGGTGTCCATTTCTGCAGACTGAGGTGTGAATTGCTTCTGCAGCGTACACCACCTCTCAAAATGTTAACCATAACCATCGCAGCGAATGCACAATCACAAGTCACAGCTCCGTGGTGGAGCCAGAGTCACAAAACCGACTCCCGGCACGTGCGTCTGAAGTGGCCAGCTTACTTACGGATGTGAGCATGGAATAACCCGAGCCACGACTCTGAGTCACCGAGAAGCTCACGACCCCACACCCCAGCACGTGTCGTTACGGGTCATAAACACGATGCGAGCCAAATCCTGATCGATGGTGAGCGTGCACTGACTTGGGCGTCTATATAGGCGACGGACATGCCCTCCAAGTAAGATGGGTAGCTGTATTTCTACAGATACCTTGTAATTCAGGTTACGTTAATCGAAACTTGAGGCACTGTGAATCTCAAGTTTGCAGCTGCTGATGCACGGTCATTCATTGTCGTCATAGACAAAAACATTATCTTACTTCGCCCCTTAGTCGTTTTGGAATTTGATGCTGAAAATGAGCTTACCACAGAATAAATTAAGATTTACCAACCGGGGCGTTCGTCCAAAAAGTGAAGTATAGAATAGTGTAAAGTCGACATTCAGCTGCCAAATATCATTTGTACATTGTACGTATACATTCCGAAGCTGCTGCATGCATAGCTTGATGCGACAGAATTCACGTACTTGCCTGCGTAGCCATTCCAACGCTAGTGAAGCCCACAGGTTGAGGAAAGCGACAGTCATTACCAGACATTTCTGTCAGAAGACAACTACAATTAACACAGACCAGTAATAATTGACTAGAACCGTAATTTGAAGTGCCCATGACCACGGTGTGCAACTTTTTCTTCCTGTTCAGGTATTGATGTATTTTAACTATCAAGCAGATGCGAAGAAAAATATAACGCAGAAAACACCAGACAGGAATGCAGTGGTGCCTATGAACTTACGCTTAACACAGTAGGTGGAAATGTTTTCTCATTATGCCCAAGATTCATGGCTGACTTTTTCAAGTAAAATTACAAATCACCATTTACTGTGTTTTCATCCGTCCGTAAATCGGTCGTTTGGCAAATACGTGTGTTGGGCAACGTGTCGGCGCTTAGTGGCCTTTGTGTGTGGGCGTTTGGGCATTATCAATGGGATTCACATTGCGTTAGTTTGCTTCTGATTCATTCTCTATCACTTACTGGGGCAGAGCAGTCTACCGCAGTGGTGCGGCAGTTTTGGTCCTCAGCATCGGACCCGAAGGTCACGTGTTCAACCTCGGCCATGGCGGCCGAATTTTGATGGAGGGTAAATGCAAGAGTCTGGTGCATTACTCGATATTAGCGCAGGTTAAAAAAACACCAGATTATAGACATTTTCGGAGACAAACATTATGACTTTCCTTATAACTGTATTGTTGTTTTGGGAAGCAAAGCACTATAAATAGTTATTCCTGTGTTAGAGCAGCTGAGCTATTCAGGTCTCCCTAATCACTTTCTCAGCTGTTTGTTATTCGTTGCCATTGCTCCTTCCATTGAGACTTTATGTATATTTCCACATACAGTAGTATCAACATTTCATGCAAATGTTGCCCTATATTGTGCATACCCTTGCACAATGCTTGGGTTAAGTGAAAACGGAATAAATCCGATTGATATATCTGTTGTTTTTTTGTCAAAATTACCCCCTGTACCAAGTTTGCTAGGAAGGACAATAGTTTTTCTGAGTGTGGCCTTAGTAGGCTTCGAACACGCTATAACTTCTCGCAAGAGCTAAGCCGAAGCACATTTATATGTTAAGAAGGACGATATGCTGAATATCACGAATAAAAAAACTGTGGACTCGAAAAAATTAAGTTCGTGTGACACCCCCCATGCGCCTCTTTCTCCACGTCTTCTAACGCATATAATTCACCAGCATAACCACAACTGCTTATTATACAAGAGAACCCAATTTCTTTACAATTGAGGCAGCTTGCTTGCCAGTTGCATAATTTTTGAGTACATTGCAGTGAGTGTTATGAAAAATGTTGCTATTGGAGGAAACACAAGTAAAATGACGGCAGTTTAGTGCATGAAATACGCCGTAAGCAGCTGTTTACTGTGAAAGGCCTTCGGGAACGTGTTGTAGTCATATATGATACTGAGGGGAACAGCGCAAAAACGGGAAGGAGAAAGATTGAACACACGACCGGTTCCGCTTTTGTGTGGTTCCCCTCTGCATCATGTACCAACTGGCCCTTCAAGAAACCCTTCTGCAGACATATAGGAGCTGCGGTCAAGAAAACCTATATATAAGCTCCTGATTCGTCTAAAAAAGAAACGAGTATAAGTGAAAGGAATGTAAAACTCCCCCTTAGAAGTTGGCGCTTAAGCCGGGGACCTCTTTAGAACGCACGCAGTGTACCCTATGATTCGTTTGGGATGACGTCAGCTGGTGCAGAGGGCACGCGTGACGTAGCCGAGAGGAGGTTAGTGTTTTCTTACTTTCTATGTCGTTTGCCTCGACGACCATGTATCACTGTTCACCTCAGGTTCCTGCCCTAGTTGAAAATGCCATAAATACTTGTTGGACGGCTTTATTTGTCGTAAAAAAAGGCTATCTAAATTCACCGCGGCATGACTCACTCCCCCGTCTCTTCAAACGGTCATTTACAAGGAAGGGGGCCGTTTAGAGCCACGACACAGATGCGTTGAAGGGGAGCCACGGAGAACTGAGTGTAGGAGCAGAACAATTGATGCGGAAAAAATAAAATGAAATAGAAGCAGAATGATTAAACGATCCATAGTATATCTCAAAGTGGTAACGGAAGCATAGGGTGCAGTGATCCCGAGTAAAGCCCACACGGTCTGCGTGAACGCTAATTTGCACGAATTTTAAATGCTTCCTTTTCGTTGTAGACCTTGAAACTAAACAATACTCTTTGCTCATGTCACCTGTATTGCAAGAATTCTGTCACACGTTGATGTATAACGAGGGTTGCAACCTATTTCAGCGTTACCTTGAATGTCACGTTGGCTGCAGGCGGATTTAGCGTGCGTAGGCCAAAATTACAAAATTAGGAAGGTGAAGGCGTAATCTACTAGGCAAGCTGAGCTGGAGATTGTGATAAGGAAGACGAAGCCGCACAAGGAAGTAGTATTACACAATGACAAATGTTTTTTATGAAAACAAAATTTTAACGCCTGTAGAAAGCTTTGAAAAGTGAGAGCTTGTTTGATTGACGCCGGCAGTATCACCAGTGCAAGCGTATGTTCATTTCATTCACCTAAATAATTAATTTGATAAATTTAGATGATGCATATTGCGCAAATTGCGCAACAGCGAAAGTGCAAATGACAAAACAAAGTTGAGTGTGCTAACCAATACTTCCATATTCAACTCTCAAGCGGAAGGAACCTAGAAGAAAAGGGACAATCAAACATAATAATACATTGTCATATGTGCGTGACATGTCCGTTACCGTTTCTTAGGCACGAGAGATACACATAGTCACTTACTTCATTCATTGAGAAGCGTTCAATCACGTTCGTTTGAGAACGTTCCCGTTGGTGGGTCACTAGGACAGCAGCGCTTTATTACAAGCTAAAGTTTACTTATTGTTGGTGCACCGACAATTGAAGATGGAGGAAAACATTGATATATGCAAGAAGGGTAAATGCGCCCTCAAACATGACCTAATACGCTGGCACGCAGGCCCGTAATAGGTTTCAATGGGTAGGGCACGTAGAAGGGCTGGGTTTCAATAGTGTAGAGACGGGGGACTATCGGGGATTAACGGCTTGGGAAGAAAATGAGAATGCGTGTGTGCATATCTTCGCTGCATATCTGAAGAGATGGGGCTTATACCGAGGGCATGAAGAGGGAACACGTAACCTCGGTGACGTCATGAGGCGTGGGCACCGTTATAAATGATTTTATTCTCGACTACGGTGGCCCGTTACTTGGTGCGTCGTTGCTTGCCTCCCCACTTACAAAAACAACACTCGATGCATCAGATGCATAGACGTATGACTTCTCTCGTTCAAACAGCAAGAGCAAGGAATGATTAGAAAGGGTGGTAGACGCTAGCAGGAACAAGGGTGTGTGCGTGAGAACTCGATTCTATGAGAAGATTAACAGTGCACGCTTCCCCTTTGGTTAATAGAGGGGCCCTTTTCAATCCCGCCCGATCTGCCGCATCTGCAAGTGGGCCGTGAAACGAACCATCACTTTACGTATTGGTTGCGACTGTCTCTAGTAAGCGCCTGTTGTCAGTGTTATGCGATCAAAAAGGGGATGAAGGAATCAAAGAGACTTCATATGACGCAATACGTCAGATCACTGAGATCACTGACTCGCTGCAGGACCCATTATCCTACTGTCTGCTCATTACTCTGCAAATATAGGTATGAAAATTGTTTCAGTATTACGCCCCTAAACGATACTGTTCTCATTCCTTCATGGTATAAGGCACTTTGTGAATTTCAGCCACCTGATGGTACTTAGTATGCACCTATAAATAAGTGCATGGGTGGTCTGTACATTTCACCACCATTCAAAAGGGGCCACCGGGACCGGCAATGTTACTTGCGCCCCCTTTTTTATCGAAGAGGCGTTTCACGTGCTAAGCTAACACGTCTTTTACTTTAATGCCGAAACTCAACGCGTAAAAAACACTCAAAAGCGAGAACACTATTCGCACTACAAAAGATAGTTCTCTAAAAGAAGCAAGTGATGGAGAGGTAAAAAAAAAGACAAGGAAAGCGAGACCACTGAGAACGCTTCAGTACTAAAAGCAGCTCTACACGTTCCAACTTTTTGAGAACATTGTCAAGCAGTCAACATGAGAAATAATAGGTAGTACTTATTTGTTTTTTCTAGTACAAAGTAGGGGTTGTGACTGCACATCTATTTATGCTCCAGATTTGCATTCGATTTCTGTTCCTACGCAACGGCATGCCCAATTTTTTCACAGTGTGTTAGAGCTTCGCCTCTACAAACGGCTGTGTAACATTGTCGTATTTTCGAAATATTTGCCTGAAATCATACATGGTTTTCCAAAAACTAAGTTCTAACTGCTAAGTTTTTATTCCCTCACTTTTCGCTGAAATATATTAACACTGTGTCATGGAGGAAATTATGTAAAGACTTTGTGATGTTGCACCCCCTATAACATTACGCTAAAACATCTATCCTGCGGGTCGAGAAAAAAATTTAAAAGCTGGTCAAGTAAGTGATGGTACATGCAGGAATGAAAGCTTCTTTCTTTGAAGTACAAGAACACTTTCTCAGCTGAGACAGTGAACGCATGTTTGCTTGTTTTAGTAGGTGACTAAAATAACAGTCGTGCAGGTACACATGGCCAAAAAAGTGGGGACCCATTCTTAACAGAAAAAAATCAGCAGGTCCCATGCTTTGTGGCAATCGGTTTCTCGCGAATCAGCCAGAAAGTAGGGGTGTATTCTGCGGTTTTGTATTTGGGCTGAGTCTCACAATGTGGATTGACGTGTATTGTTATGAGCAGTATTGTGAACATCGTTGCCTTACCAGGCAAATCGACTTCATTGGCGTTTAAAGAATGCGTAACATCAGCCCCCACGGTAGAAGACGTGCATTGCTAGTATCAACACTAGTGTTTTTTACGCGGCGATGATGTGAATATGCCACGAAAAATTGTTAGTATTCCTCCGTGGTGGATGTAATAATAATAATAATAATAATAATATTAATAATAATAATAATAATAATAATAATAATAATAATAATAATAATAATAATAATAACTTATTCCCACCAGCGCAGGGTTGATGGAGATAATTAGAAAAAAAGTTACTAGCCACTTGACTAAGCCCCTTCCCCTTACCCCCCATCCCAAAGAGCCATCAGGCAGAGGAATCGCTGGCTACGGAACACGTAAAATGATGGCTTGCTGAGTCACAGCAATAAAATGTAGTGTTTATCAGACTGCTAAGAAAGTGGAGGAGCTCTGGAACCACAACTACGTTTACCCGACACCCCACTGGCAACAAGTTAATCATACTAATCGTCAATGCTTTGTTATGAAATTAGATACTTTAGATATGTATATACACCCAGTGAGAACAAATAGTTTATCGTCCAACCACCTGCCGACTTGAAATTCATTCTGATGTTCTCCCAAAATATTCTCATGTTATGCCCGCGTTTCTGTTTTCATTTTTACTGGCCGCATCGCCAACCTGCATAGTACCGATGCAATCGTCAGCGTTATATGCGAGCAAATGCTATTTTTTTCTTCCTTGCCTTGAGAGATTAGGTTTATTTTACGCTTTGCCAACTCTAGTATTTTTCTGTACTGTAAGCATTTTACGGCGCATGTCAGCAGTGGTTCTGTAGTTCTAGTTTGTTATAGAGACTGGCTTCAGCTCCATCTGAACGAGTCGCAGGGTGCTTTGGAAATTTTCCACCAGCCTCTGGCTAGTTGAAATTATCAAGTTCTAGCCCTTCCTCGGTTCCTATATCCGTCATACTTTTACTCGCCACGGAAATACTCCTGACGATCTTTTTATTCGACTCAGCTGTTATTTTTTCGGTTGTAACCTAGTGTTTCATACCCTTCCAATCGATTGCCTTCTTCATCTCCAATATGTTGTTGTATTGTGACAGGCCCGAGGCCCACTGCTCTGTGGGCCTCAGGTTTTAGAGTGGTTTGGTGGATGGAGTCCCAGATGGGTCGCCGAAACGCTTGCGTACTTGGTCGGTGTGTCTGCGAACCACACCTTCTTCTGTCTGAATAGCCACCAGTCGAGCACCCATGGCAGACATGTCTTTACCAGGTGTCCACTTGTCCCCGACTCTGCCGTTGTGGAGGCTAACTGTATCGCCTAGAGTGAAACTGCAGGTATTGTCATAAGTATATTTCCACCCATGGGCTGTCAGGTTGCTGGGTTGAAAAGACAAGTGTAGCCTTGTCCTCAATTTGTATCACAAAAGTGATTCTAGTGGACACAACGCAGAAGGCTGCGGCACGTTCCTGTACCTAAACGAAATTATATCCAAGTCAATCCCGAGATCGACTGAAGTCATTTTCTTTAAGCCGTCATTTAATGTTCTGACAACGCGTTATGCTAATCCGCTGCTCTGTGAATGATAAGGCAGCGTGTGAATATGAACGACACGATAAATTCGCGAAACTCTGACGTGGCGAATTTCGTTCCATTATCCGAGACAACAGTTGAAGCACTCCGAATCTGCTAAACAATGTTTTAAGAGCATTCACGGTGTTGGTATAGATAGATAGGCGCATTGGTATTTCCTCTATCCAATTTCTTTAGGAGTTCACAACAACCATCGACACGCATCTCCGAATCATCTCTGGTTCATTTATTGGGTAAAGTCCAGGGACCTGCCCTCATCTGTGGAGATTTCAATGCGCACAATACCACGTGGGGCAGTACTCATAACGATTCACGTTAAAGAACACTCGAAAAAGCAATTGATCGATGTGGCCTTGTACTGAATGATGAATCAATAACGTTTTTAAGAAATAATAAGTATGCCAGGTGTCTAGATTTGGCTATAGCCTCTCCTGACACTGCACGAGATATGAACTGGTGTACAGACCTCGAAACACGAGGGAGTGATCATTACCCAATTCTTAGGCAAGACCCAAGAATTCAAGTGCAAACGACCACATTGATGACAAAGCTAACTGACTGGAAACTATTTCGTGAACATACTGGACGGGACTTGATGGGAGTCAATGAATTGGATACATTTATATCCTGCATTAAAAGCAGTTACTCCCGTGCGACAAAGTTTACAGCTGTCCCAGCCGGCCACTCCCGTGTAGATGCAGATATGAGCGCCTACGAGCTATTAGAAGGTGAGCAGAACGTTGCTATCGCCGCACTGGGAGGCTTGAAGATTATAAGAGTCAGGCCACACACATCCAATCTAACCGACACACGCAAAAGTTAGGTTGTAAAAAATGGCATGATTTCTACAATTCGTTGACCCTATTTACTCCACTTCCGAAAATCTGGCAAACAATCACTGCTCTAAGTCATCCAGTATCCCAGCGAAACACACTCTTAGCATTGGCCATATCTCTTGGATTATCCGTACGTGATGTTTCTAATAAGTTTTGCACAATGCTGACTGGAACTAGGCTATTGGCTCACAACACTACTGCACGGCCTACGTCTGTAGAGCAGCAAATCCAAGATGCATACACTTTATCACATGCTCAACTGGATAACACGTATTCTCTACTAGAGTTGCGTACTGCTCTCTCACTAACCCGCGTAAGAAAAGCAACCGGTCCCGACAACGTATCGTACAGTGTTCTGAAAAATCTAGGACCCAACGGCATGCCAGTTCTTCTACGAATATATAACGACATGTGGACGAAGGCGTACGTTCTAATGTGTTGGAAGGTCGCGAGGGTCGTCCCACTACTGAAGCCTGGTAAATCACCGCTTTCGCTTGACTCATTCCGACCAGTCAGCCTCACTAGCTGTGTACCTAAAGTAATGAAAAAAATGGTTTACAGAAGATTACAGTGGTGGATTGAAGCTAACAACTCACTTCCAGAACAGATGGCTGGCTTCAGACGACGGCGATGCACCATGGACTGCGTCTTCGACCTCGTTACATTTGTAGAACATGAGATGAGCTGTGGAAACATGGCTGTTGCGGCGTTCATAAATATTAAGAAGGCGTTCGATTCTGTGAGCCACCTTTCTGTGCTGCATGGGCTTACTTCACTAGGGGTTCATGGTCGTATCCTTCAATGGATCGCGAACTTCCTATGTAACAAGCAAATATACATTTCAACCAATAACGGAGACAGTGATCGCTTCAACATGAGCGTAGGTGTACCTCAAGGAAGCGTTCTAAGTCCGCTTCTTTTCAATGCTGCAATGGCAGGTCTTCCAGAAGTACTGCCCGAAGCCTTGAACATATCCATGTATGCAGACGACATATGCATAAGGACGTCTCACAAGTGACTGGAAGTGATCGAACATCGGCTTCAACAAGGACTAGACGCAATAAGTGATTACCTCAAAGAGCGAGGCATGCGGATTTCTCACACCAAATCTGTAGTTCTGCCATTTACGAGAAAAAGAGTGAAAAACTTGAAGCTTCTTGTGGATGGCCAGAGAATTGAAATCGCACGAAAGCATCGCTTCCTTGGCGTTACCTTAGATTGCCAACTCAGATGGAGTCAGCACATTGCTGATCTAGAAAATCAAGTGAACAGCACTATAAATGTTATACGTCGCATCGCGGGAACAAAATGGGGCGGTACATCAGCGTCTCGGCTCCACGTCCAATGTGCACGACTCCGACAAAAAATTGCCTACTCTGCGCCAGTTCTCCACAACATCTCTCAGACGTCGCTACACCGACTTCAGCTGTTACAAGCACGAAGCTTACGCATATGTCTGGGGGTTCCACATGCAACATCAAGTTCTTTGACACTGGCAGAGGCAAGAGAACCCAACTTTATAGTAATTAGAAATGGGGAGACATGTCGGCACCTTTTTCATCTAGTCACGCAACACCCTTCCCATCCGCCCATATCCAACATGTGAACCATGCTGGAGCGCAAATACACCATGTGTACCAACAGTACATTTCCCGGCTTCCTGTGTCGACACATTGGCCACTGGACCAAAACTACCCCATGGCTGCTTGAGCTACCAACTATTGAAACGCCAATAGAAGGACTTCGCAGCAAACATGAAGTGCCAACCGTTGCCGCTCCGCAGTTGGCATCACATCATCTGTTTGACAGGTACCAAGGATACACTCACGTGTGCACTGACGGCTCCGTCACCGAAGAGACAGTGACATCAGCATTCATAATTCCGTAGTTGCACGAAGAATATGCATGTCGGTTGGGCAACCTCTTTTCTTCAACAACGTTGGAGCTCGTAGCAATTTTGCTAGCCATAAGCTTTATTAAACTGTCAACGACACCAAGAAAATGGGTGGTAAGTACAGACTCTCTGGCAGCACTGGCATGTATGGAAAGGGCCACTTCAAGACACATTGAGTTGCATATAGTATACGCTATACTGAAAGAGCTCTCAGAAGCTACGAAGTCGAATCATCGAGTGGCAATTCAGTGGGTTCCCAGTCACTGCGGAATTAAGGGAAATAAAATGGCGGATGAATTGGTGAAAACCGCTCAAAATTCTTCGCAAACGTGCCTCATTCCGGTATCTCAATATGTTGTAAATATAATTTTAAGAACAACAAAACGTTAATTATGCCTGTCTACCTGGTTCACAGACAAAACAAAGGAATCGATCTATATTCTGTTGATCCTGACCTTCAATACCAATTATACCGTGACCTCCCAAGACGTATCGACACACTAATTCATCGCCTACGACTCGGAACTGCTTACACAAAGCACTTCCTACTTCGTATTCATCGTGCAACATCGTCAGCATGTTCATGCGGCCACGACGACGAGGATATCTGTCCCCTCTTGCTCGACTGTCCGAAACACGACACACACCGAAGGCGACTAGAACAAGAACTGCATTGGTTACATCCTGAGCGACCGTTCGGGTTGAATAAAATACTAGGTTCATGGCCATCCAAAACAAACGCCAAAGCAATGAAGGTGCTGCAACACTTCTTCGAAGAAACGAAGATGTGGGACGACTACTGAGCGGACAAAAGGCAAAAGTGAGTGTGTCGTCTACGTGTTTGTTCTGCCCATATAGGAGAACTTTTGCTCTCACCCATTTAGGACTGTATATATGCATATATGCCATTGTTTGTTTTTATATATTCTTATTTGTACTAATTAAGTGGAAAGGGGTAGCCGTCGCCAAGTAACGGTGACAAAAACTCCTTCGTTTATTTTCTATTTCAATAAAAAAGTTCACAACAATGAGAACCATCATATTACTAATCAATCCCACGAAATATATGTACTGTGGGGACCAGTTCTCGTTGTTACTGGGGCCAGCTAACAGGCTCCCATGTCGATGGTGTGTAACACGTGTATACGTTGCTGTGACATTCACTCACGACTTACTGGATAGCTTGGTCAAGACCCAACCACCAGAAACTAGACCTCATGACCGCCTTCATGGTCGAAACTGCCTATTGAGCCTCGTGTAACAACTGTAACAATCTCTGACGAGCACCTTCGGGGAATACTACTCGGTAGCCCCAAAACAGGAAAGTCCTTTGGCGGAGAATTGATGTCGCTGTTTGTATTATTCGGACAGTGCCAAGTTTCCTATAGGACTTCTGCTGTTCTGGGGCTACAGAGTTGTAATTCCCTAAGGTGCCTACAGGGCGCGATGACAGCCAACCAATGATAACACTCCTGCAGAGCCTTCATAGCATCTCGATAGCATCTCGTCGGTTACTGTCAGTGCTTTCACTCCTGGCGTGACACTGCGCAATGATCTCATTTGTCTATGGCGAGTCCCGTGTACTCCCAATTTTCTACGGTTGGTGACGGCGCCTGCAACTGTTCTAGCAAACGTCTCAGAGCATCGGAGTTCAGCATCAGTTTACAGGGTGTAAACAGCAGTTTACACTTGTTAGCACCCAGCAACACAGCCCATCTTGGCAGAGGTCTGATGATTTGCCCATAAAAGACCTATCAAGGCACGGTGATCAGTGATGATTGTGAATTTGTGTCCCTGAAAGTAATCCCTGAACCAAGTAAAACCGTGCACCAATGCTAGGACCTAGCGTTTATTTTGGAAGTACTTCGTTTCTGCTACGGTCAATGTCTGAGTTGTAAATATATTCGGCCTGTTCTCGCCATTTATTTGACGCAAAAAACAATTTCTGCGTATGCGAAAAAGCGTCACATTCCAAGAGTAGCTCATTTGTGCATGAAAGTTGATTAGAAATGGTGCAGCGCACAGAACATTCCTGGCCTCTTCGAAAGCTCGTTCTTTCTTGCCCCAAACTCATTTTGCTCTTTTTTCTAAAAAACAGTATAACGGCTTCTCTGCCGTTCACTCTACCTTATTCTCTCTCTCTTTCGGTATAACAGCCCGAGCAACGTAGACAAATTATCTGGAAATACTTGTTGCAAAATGCGATCATACCAATAATTGACCACAATTCTGTGACATTGCGCGAGGATGGAGCCGGCCTTATTTTATCAATTTGTCTACAAAATGTAATCGCTCTGCGTATACAGTGACGAAGACGGGTTACTGATAACTCGCTAATTGTACACTGTCGTTTTTTATGAAAGGAAACACGCGAACGCATGGCCTGCGCTCTGTGGCGGCTGCCTACATCAACCGACAAGTGAAGAAAGCACGTTTGCTTTACGTCATCTATAGCCAAACAAGATAACAAATTACGGCCGGTAGACAAGCACTGCCAGATTACGTTCCCTGATTGCTCGTGCGGCGAGCGATATCGGTCGACTACTGCAGCTTGCGCCGTGGTCGCGAACAACGTTTGATATGTTGGCAGTGGACTACGCAGGGCAGGCGTGAGTAGAGAGAGAGTGCAGTCTAGCAGCGCTTGTCTACCAGCCATAACTCGTTATTATTTTTTTCAGTAACAGATGACGCTGAAAGCGAACGTGTCTCCTTTGGGTGTCGGTTGATTGTGCTGTAGGCAGCCGTCGCAGAGCGCAGGCCACATGTTCGCGTCTTCCCTTTTATAAAGGACAACAGTGTACATTTGTAGGTGCGAAGATCGATGTCATGCTCTTTAAAATGATGAAGCACCACCTCAATGTTAGCATTCAGGTCACCAGCGGTGTCTGCTGTGAGTACTTCATCTAAATACGTTTGGGTACCTGGCAGACCTAGTAGTACTTTTTCGGTCTTGCCTTGAAGTATAGTGGGTGCAGAAGCTATGCTGAAAGGTAAACGGTTGTAGCAAAATATTCTATTGTGAGTAGTAATAACCACCAGCATTTTTTTGGGCTGACGCGAAGAGAAATTTTATTGTTAGCGTCTCATAGATCTAGAATGCTGAACTTCTCCCCCCCGCAGAAATTGCCGAATATGTTACCCATAATCAGCATTGGGTATTGTTTCGCTTCGCACACATGGCGGAAAGTGACTTTAAATACCCGCGAATTTGTACTGCTTTGTCTTTTTTTCAGCACAGGTACTATGTGTGTGGTGCACTCATAATGAGGAAGAGTAGGAATTGTACCCTCTGCGACTAGTCTGTTTAGTTCTTCAGACACTTCTTTGTGAAGTGCAAATATAACCTTTCTTGTTTTGTAGAACTTGGGGCTGGCTTTGTCCTTGACATGTAGTCGACCTGTTGGGCCTTTCAGCAGTCCAGCTCTGTCGGTGAACAGCTCCGTGGAGTGGTCCAGTAGTGCTGTGGAAGGGGACGTGAATCTGCTTTCTCTTTTCACGTGTAACAAAGAGATGCCTTCTCGCATTTTCTGCAAAAGATTCCACCCGAAAATGCTGGGGCCATCACAATTGAGAACTGTTAGGCTACAGTTTACTGTAGAATAGCGACAAGAAGGTTCATGATGAATACTCCAAGCACTGGCAGCTTGCCTGTGTAACATGACAGCTTTATCTTAGCTTCTAGTTGTGCGGCCATCGTTCACGGTACGTTTAACAAACTGTCCTCACAATTACACAGACTAGCGATCCTGTGTTGATGTTCATAGTGAGTTTGTTGCCACCCCAAATTATACAATTTCTGACAGACGGAATCAAGGCCAGAGCAGCAGTCAACGACGGAATCTGCGAAGTACTAGTGTCGCTATTTTCAGTACCATCCATCGCGTACGCAGGTACTGCTAGTATTTCGTTGGTGGTGGTGCCGGAAAAGGGATCCTTCCACCAGCGTTTCAAACTCCGCAGCTTTTTCAGCCTGCGTGAAGATACTTTGTACCCGCAATTGCCCCAACCTTTACACAGTGCTTTAAGCGTCAACGGTCTTTTTTTCCTCCGAGACTTGTTCACGTCACGGCGATAGTTGCAGTTCATTAGACTGCTCGTTTTCGCCTTGTGAGTCTAACTTAGTGGTTTCTGCGGCAACAGTGAGGGCATTAGCGACAGCCAAAGAGAAGTCATTCTTCGCTGGCAGCTGTTTTTGCAAGCTCTTGGGCCTTACACCACACACCATCCGCTCTTATCATGTTGTTTAACACTGACGCAAATTGTCGATTGTTCGCCATTTGCTTGCACAGGTTCTTCCTCTTGCTGACAGGGATAATAGAAGTTGAATCGCTCGATAATCTCGGGCGGATGTGGGCTATAATAGCTGTTTGAAGAAGGTTGCCGTACGACGTCACAGTAAGTAAAAAAAAAAACTTTGTGCTCGGGGCGCCACTTTTCCACATAAGACTTCAACTGGGGATGTTCCAAGCGCGGTAACAAGCAAGACTCTTTTTTTTCGTATCTTTGATGATACTGTAACCTTCAAGATGCGCTTTAATTTTGAAAAAGTACGATTGTCACTTATCTCTTGTATCATCTGCCGGAAAACTGCCATCAATTCAAACAAATATGTTTCACGAAATTTGGGTGAATCCTGCCATTCACCGCCAGTTCACACAAGACGAAGAAGAAGACAGTTTGCCCAGCAGATGGCTGTGAAGCAACGATGCAGAGCGGACACCCAGAGTACTTAAAACGGCAGGATACTAGGGAACGTGAAAGGCAACGGTGGTGGCGTGACAATACCGAAGCAATTGAAGGCTTACTTCAATGATGCTGAACCCGTAAATATGCAAGAATAGACCTGTTTTCTTTCCTATTCACATTTAAAATCCACAAGTTTCATTTTAAGCTCAACAAAGCATTCCTAGTTGGTGGGAAAATGTAATCAGTAGGACCACGACAAACGAAGCGCCCATCCACAGCTGTACTCCCACAGATTAAGCCGATTCTCGTTAGGAACGCAGCCGCAGATGTCCTCTCGGGAGTGAAGCGTCATTTGTTTAGCGTACATGACAGCTGGAACAGTTGGCTCACGCTTGCCAGGCGAAGCAGATGATGTGCGGTATGGAGGAGCGACAGCTTGTACTCGGGGCCACGGGGCATAGCATCCGGACGCAAGCAAGCCACGAGTGCTAATGAGGATTAACGTGGGGGTGATCCCCGAAATAAGCTCTTTCGTAAACCCTTCTGGGCCCTCATTTTCGCTATCGTGCGCCTGCACTGTTCGCTACTTGCGGCAGTGGGCATAATGCGTATTTGGGTTAGGTTTCATTCAGCTTGAGTGCAGGGGCTCAGGGGCAATCGCGTCAGTGGCCAAGTTCATTTATTGTGGTAAGAATGCTTTCGCTTAACGCAGGTCCTCATGCGCCACTAGAACAGGCATGATGCCGCGGCGTAGTGGCATCGTTCTTGCTGCCATAATGTGTTTTATAGGTTGTGGACAGGCCCTGTGTGACCAGCAAGTTTCCAGCTGATGCTTGTACTTTTACTTAGCTTGATCCTCAGAAGCTTCGACAGCAAGCGCTAGGAAGTTTTTCGAACCATTTTCGAGCACCATCGTCAAGTTCATGGGTAGGCGTGGCAGTTCGAATACGTGGCTCGAAGATGTTCAAAACTTCCAAGCTTAGAGGCCACATATTACAAGCTCTTGTTTTGTCTTATTCCCAATAGTCACGCTGCCACTTTTCGGGGCCATCACGACTTGTTTTACTAAATTCATTGTTCCAAATGAGACATAAAACCTTAAATCAGGAATATAACTTGTTCATTCATCGACGGACACTGCACACTGATGAATGTTATAGAGGTACCGACACAAAATTTCGGAGCCAAGATAGCCTGCGGGGTCGATTTTCGTGAACATTCGAATATCATCTGCAAGATATAAACAGCAATTATAGCTTAGAAGGTATTTTGAAGTAATTTTGAACTTTCGCGTCAGTGGCCAACTCCATAGCGCTATAGACACCCTCGGAGGGGACCCGGAGGGGACTCCGAGAGGACCCCCTACTTCCCTCACGTCACCACTCTGCGGTCAATAAAGCATTCGCCACTACTCTACGAATGCTTTATTATGCTTTCATTCATTGTCATATCTCATATTGCATTGAGTCTTGGGGCGACACGTACACAAATTACCTGAACCCGGTTAGACAACTTCAAAAACGGGCTGTAGGAATCATTACTAATTCCAAGTATAATGATCCCAGCAAACCTTTGTTTTCGAGATTGCTTATTTTGCCTTTCGACAAGCGATGGAAACTATAACTAGCCAGATGCGTACACACAGTTAATAATTACGACCACCCTTTTTATGTGTCGATGTTTTCCGCCCCTTGTCGTTCTACTAGACAACAAACCTTTGGTAAATGGAATATTCCACGAACTAACAACGTATATGGTGAACGGCTCTTACAGTTTGTTGGTATAAAAATCTAGAATGTTATTCCTTTTGAAATAAAAATGTGTTTAAATTTCGCTAAGGCACTACAAAAACATTAGTTAGAAGAATGTACTGATTTATTAATGTCGTGTCATAATTAGTCTGATGGCTGTCTTGATTTCAATATTTAAGTAGGTGTTTATTCCGTTTTCGTTCTCTCGTGCATTGTAACGGTTTAGTGCGGTTATTTCATGCACTGTAATGTTTCTTTGCCGATTCTTTATTACATTAGATTGTAAAAACTTCAGTTATTTCTTTATTGATATTGTATAAGTTTCTAAGTTACACTTTTCCGAAGTGTCTTTATAAAATCTTTCTTTTTTGGACCCAAACTAGCCTATAGCTATGGGTCCACGCAGTGTGTGCAAATTTTTCGTAAAAAGTGTGACCAATAAAATTCAATTTAATTCAAAGTTACGAAGACGCCATAGCCGCGATTTTTCTTTTGCCATGTTAGTTTTGCCAAGTCTAAATTTATCGGCGGCTGGTTGCGAGTGCATGGCCATGGCGCACGCTGAAAAAGTCTTCTGTTTGGCGACATTCAAGTCCCGTTTCTTATTCGAAAGTAATTATTCATGCGAACCATGTGAAAGTGCGTCACTGTTCTGTGTGCTGACGTGGTCAAGAGATGCACACGCTAGGGGGCGTCAATTGCACCAAGTTTTTGGAACCCTCTCAAACCGAAACTGAAACTGATTGATAATGAGGGGCCTGTAATCAATTATCTGTCATGTGCTGCAGCAAACTATGTGTCGTGTCATGACTAAGAGGCCCCCAACATCGCATTGCAGCAAAAAAAATGCGTGTCCAAAGTTTTTGTGTTAGTACCCCTTTAAGGTGTCAGGTTCATTCACGTTGGTAACAAGTGTGACGCTGGACGGGTGCTGGCCTCAGCGCTTTTCTTGTGATTGGCTGCCTTTTCTGGCGGCGTGTATGCCAATGTGCCGAGAGATGCAACGCCAGAAAACACCGGCAAAAACACTGCTCGTGATTCAGCTTTACAGAATACGTAGAGCGGAAAGGCGTGCGAAGAAATACGATGTCTTGTACAGTACGGTCCACTGTTAGGGGGAACACGCGAGCACGCTGTGGGCGGTCCGCGGGGCGCCAACTGCTGGCGAGATTCGGAAGCGCGGAGCATGCGCGCGGAATCGCAAGGGCGGTACTTGCCCGCGTCGTCTGCTACTACCCCGACCTACGCTCGGCTAGCGCTAGCGACAAGCTTACAGTGCTCGCTCCATCGACCATCAATTTCCATGTCTGTTATCAAAAGCGGCTGGCTGGTTCGAACGACTTTTGAAAAGCTTACGATTAGATTTTTGGTGAGCACAAAGATTAGGTTACGCGAGGGATGGGCTTCGTTATCGCTTTCACAGACTTCCACAGCTGGGGGCATATTTATTCGCTGATCACATTTTCGGCGGAGCTAGTTCTTAGAAGCAGCATGGCTAGAGTACCTGAGGACGAAAGGCTTCGAATAGTCGAGCTGTACACCAAAGAATAAAGCCAGCGTGATGTCACTTCCGTCGCGAAATGGCCACTTTCTCATAAAATTTACGAAATGCGGCTTTTGCGAAATCCCCACGAATAGAAATTTTGTGCTGAAAAATACGGCTTGAGAGTAGGCATCAGCGTCAAAGCATTATTTTACATGCTCATTTGTAACAGCAATCAGCCATGATCTCTTGTGGAGGCTGCAGAAATGTGCAGTCTTTCTCTCCTTGGATAAAAATGCTATAAGCACACTTCAGAAGACAAGCCAAGACGGAAACAAATGCGCCCTGCTGTCAACTCTCGCGTCATGGTGCTATTGCTCAGCTTACCCTTTGTCTCGACAGGAACGTTGAGAATAAATTGATGGGAATTTTGATTTCCGCCCGAGCAGCGTTATAATGTAAGTTAGAGCAAGTGTAATGGTGCTCTTTAAATGCACTGACGCAAGGCTGGGCTGCTCGATCGTATAAGATGCGTTATTTGTGCCCCCGTATATCACAAAAAGTAAACAATCGACATGCCTCGTGCAGCAAAAAACTTGACAGGACAGAACTTGAGTCGCAAGTTATTCAACCATAATCGCATCTATAGGCCACGAGTTCATGTCTCGCTCCTGGGATTTCCTAGAGTAAAAAGATTGGTTTCCCGTCAGCCGAAATTTCAATACTGTCACCTGCGACTTCGCAGTGACGCTATAGGCATATACGTGACTCTTCGGCTAACTCGCGCCAACGTCGCAACTACATTTACGGTGAAACGAGGGGCGTATGCATCGTATGTACGGTTGCAAAAAATAGAAGCGTTGACAGAAGGCATGACAAACGTTTGCGTGCCAGATTGGGAAAATGGAAGCACCTCGTGGGAGCTTAGTGGAAATGTGGATCGATGCTGGAAGAACTGAACTTCCAAGACTGGGAACAAGACAGTAGCGCAGCGAAGAAATAGTGGGGTGTAAGTTTTTAGGATGGCCACTCTCTCGTCTTGAAATGTTTATTTTCTGGATTTGTCAGGTTTGAAAAAGCAAGAGAAAACAGGTTGTCTTCATGTCTTCCTTGCATGCTACGCTTTTCTTGTGCAATATCTTGCAATGCCAATTACAAAAGTATAGCCCACGTGACAACTTTACTGACTTGGTTATTATACTTACCTTGAGTAGAGTTAAAGAGAGATGCAAAAATAAGACGGCGAGAAATGAATATATGAACGAGTAGCATGGTGCATGATTCTGTTAGTCAGCCACCTTGAATCTCTTGATCATCACTTTAGCCAGCAAAACAAGTGTATTCTTCACTGTTCAGGAACCATACTGGTGGAGTTCCTGGGTACAAGCTTCTTCAATGCTTATAAAAGTATTGCTATTCGATGTAAAACCGCGTGTCTTTATTATTTGAGATGATAGGGACACCAGAAGGCCAAGCAGCCGATGGTTCGATGGCGTCGATTGATATGATTGGTATGTAGGGTTTAATGTCGCAAAACTACGATATGATTATGAGAGATGCCATAGTGGAAGGCTCCAGAAATTTTAAGCACCTCGGGTTCCAAAACGTGCACCAAGTTTCAGGACACGGGAGCATACAGCATTTTCTCCTCCATCAAAACTGCAGCCGCCGAAGCCGTTATTCGAAACCGTGACCTGCGGGTCAGCAGCCGAGTTTCTTAGCCACTAGACCACCGCGGCCGGGTGGTTTGATGACGTCATTGCTGATTATTTTGGTTACGTTTCGGTTAATATACATTCTGACAGTGAGAAATAGTGTAAGCTTCAATAAATAAGAATATCGTCACAAGTGTTCCTACAGTGCTTAAGAACAAAGGCTCACTGGCGCTGCATACCACAAATTCCGCAACAGCCAGCTTGTCTGAGTTTAGTTCGTAGGTGCTAAATGAGTGGCAAAGTAACAGACATAAAGTATCTATATGCTAAAGCTCCTATGTATCCTAATAAGAAACAGCATTTCACTTAGATTGGGAAGTCACGAAAAGAGAGGATGATGCCTATCTACAATGAAGCTTTTCGATTGAATTTATCAATTCAACTCCATGTTACTACGCATTATTCACTCTCAAATCGATCACTTATGTTCATATACCAAGTTTTGCGATGTCATCATTTCACCAGTGGGTGAACTCCGTGCCTCGCTATAATTCAACTCCACTCTTGACTATTGAAAAAAGTTCCACAGGCATGTAAAAACCTCATTGTCAAAATACATGTTGAGAAGTTTGCTGGCTCTGTGTATGCTATGTATGGATAAAACAGATATTATAAATAAGCTTTTAACACGATAGCGTTAAAGAGCTCGTGTCGCGGAAAACCCGCTGCCGGTGTCGGCCCCGTTGCTTGTGAGCGAAAAATCGTCTGTGCATCTGTAATCGAAAGATCAAGTCACCAAGATAGCTGCTGGAGGCAGCTACTTGTCCAGGCGTGCGTGCACAATCACACTGAGAAAGCCACGCTTTCTTAAAAAAAATGTGCACAAGGTCACGACGCGTGGGAGTTTCTTTGCACTGCCACCCCTCCCTGCTCAGCTTCCTGTGCTTTCATTGGGACGAGAGAATAGATAATGCAATTGCAGCATGCGATAAAGCTTTTTAACTGCACTCGCACTGGACGGATTCTTGAAATTTCGACGGCGATGATTCATGAGGCATTAAGCTCTTCTAGTGAATTCATTCCATGGTTACTTGGAAAAGTGTTTCAGGACACCTTTAACGCATTTTGTTCGACAGGTGTAATGACGAAAACGTACCCATTTGGCGATCATAGCACGTGGTGGTCTAATCTACTGTGTGCGTGTTAGTGTGCGTGCGTGTGTATGTAACAAAACATATGAATAAGTATGCACTTAGCGGTTGGAGGGTGCACTAGAAACCGGATTTCGCTATTACGTTCAACTCCTAAGGGCGAAGCTTAAGGGTCTCCCAATTTTTTTCGATACATCAAGCAATGCAATACCTTGTTGTGCTACTTATTGAAGCGTTTTATATACATGGCGTGCTATTAATAAAAAGCTCAGTTCTCTAGCCGATTGCGTTTGCGCAGATTGAGCTGCGAAAAGCATCTATAGTTCCTTCGAGACCTACGAGCCTTGAACAGACTTTAAGCATTGTTAAAGTAATGTGTTTAAGTATGTGAATTAGGTCTCATCAAACGAGTGAAGCAGTTCTCTTTGTCTGCACACACGCCTAACATATTGTTATTATTGCAGTCAGCGTTCTTTCCACTTGAAAATACAACTTTCAATTCTCGAAGCTTTGAGTGCCACATACAAATGCGTTAGTCATGCCACCACGACTTTTTGGATCTTACGTCGTGTTTGTGGTGACCCGCAAACACGGTTCCACTCAACGTCTGGCTCCCCAGGACAAGAGAAGGCTGAACGCTTCATAAAGCACGTTTTGGGGGCAGCGCAGGGGCAGTAAACAAATGTACGAGCAGACTTGCCGGTGATGGCTCGGTGACCTCACCACCGCTGACGCTCGTACAAGCGAACAGGGTGTATTCGGTGGGGGACAGTGGTCTTTGGGGTCGCAGTGCCACTTAAAGCCGCGCTAACGCCTGTAGCGAGCGTGTTTGCGAGGCAAGATTTATCCTACTGGTCTTCCCTTGTTATTGACTCGATGTTGGAGAGGAGAGAATTCGCGACCTTTCAATCTCACCTTTCCCTCGGAGTCATCATCTCCTCTCAAACACTCTAGGACAGACCTCGGTCGACAATTCGATCAGCGATGAACGATGAGTCACTCTCTCATTCTTGGTCTAATCCCCGTATTCCTACCTCGCTCTTTGAGTCTTCCTTTTCACACGTTCTTCTTTATGTGCAGAAGTCTCTCTATTCGAGATTCACGTAGGTTGAATAATGGGGTGCGTGAATTCGTTTGACACCGTAGCTCTTTCACACATCAGGTGTCATGATCTAACAGATGGCGTGGTAGTGTAACAATCAGTGAGAGGTTACGTTAAGCTCGTCAGCTTCGCGTAACCTCTATCGCTTCACTCGAGGTTGCGCCTTTCAAACGGTAATGAATTTCGAGGCAACACAAAAACTTGTTTTATCTATTTATTTTTCAGAAAAATTCATCGAGTCAGTGTGTTTCCATCGTCATGATAATTCAAATATCTAACCCGGAGCAAAGAAAATAGCTCATAAAGTTTAATCGCACCAGTGAATTCGCGTTTCAGGCGCCGTTCTTGGAATAAAAATAAATAAATAAATAATCAAACTAGCTTTTATTATGACAGAAAGGATTAATGCAAAGTATAAAATATACAGACAAGTGTCCCAAAGTTCGCGACTGAATTCAGTGTAGTTTCTGTAGCTGTTAGTTGTCCCGAAGTCTTGTTGGAGCACGCCACGCGGGTTGATCCCCAGGCGACGTGGGAGCACGTGCGCTCATCGCGCTTCTGCAGAATCTCGTCCTGCGAAGAAATCACATGATTGCTGCAAGAGTGTAACAGGGAGAGGTCATAGACTTTCCTATATATACGCCAGAGGTAACTCTGGCTCTGGTGTATGCGGGAGCTACAACGCACGGTGCCTCAGCAATCGAGCATGGGAATGATGGGTAGTACACTGATTTGTCTAGTCTTTCTACTTACGGCTCAGTTTAGCTTCACGTGGCTTCGAGCTGCTTTGACATGAAACAAAAGTCAGCAAACGTTTAGCGGTTGCACTTCACCATCTTAACCTTTTAGAATAACCATTTGAAATTGGAAAATTTAGTTCGAGACGGTTTGTTCTATTATTCAAAACAAAACGAAAACACAACAATAAACAAGGCCACACGAGCATTCAAAGCCCGCAAGTACGAAGTCATGGCCAATCCGTGTACTACCGATCATTCCCATGGTCGTTGAATCATAGCAGTGCCAGGATGCTTCTACTTTTTTAGATGCGGAAGCATCTTATACTCGCGCCTTGTAGTGCGCCGTCCGCACCGCTTCTCAAACATTCGACAGCTGACGCGCGCGCATGCGCCGTCGCCCACCATCTGTGCCGCGCGCCCTTCTCCTTCGAGAACATTCGACAGCTGACAGCGCATGCGCCGTCGCGCCGTCGCCATCTGTGCCGCGCGCGCGCTTCTCCTTCGAGAACATTCCACAGCTGACAGCGCATGCGCCGTAGCGCTGTATATATATACTCAAGGTCGGCGCTCGCTCGCTCAGTTGCCGCTCGTCCGTTGCTTTGTACGGCGCGTCGACGTACGAAGTCGCCGTGAAATGAATGCCAACGAATCAACAAACAGAATGATCGACGTCCCTTCGACCAGCGCCGGCCAAACTGTTGGCGGAACCGCTTCCGCATCCTCCTCAGTGTTCCCCCGAGGGAAGCTGCGGGCAATTTTTTTATGAGGAAACCCCATGGAAAAGGTCATGGCCTCTTACACCTTACGCAGGACCGAGCGTGCCAGCGCGTTTTAACTAGTGTCTTACCAACAGAGTTTTGCCACAGCATTTTAACCTGCCCCTTACAGGCGGCGGCTGCATTTCCGGTGGAGGCGAAAATGTTGCAGGCCCGTGTACTCAGATTTGGGTGCACGTTAAAGAACCCCAGGTGGTCGAAATTTTCGGAGCCCTCCACTACGGCGTCTCTCATAATCATATGGTGGTTTTGGGAATATAAACACCACATATCAATAAAAAAAACCAGCCTCTTACAGAACGACGGTGAAAACAAGAGCATACGTATCAGTTTCGCGCGCTACAAGGAAACACCACTAATAACTCTACTATTGCTTTGCGAATATCACGAACGTCAAGAACTGAATAGTAAAGTTTAGTTTTACTGATTTCCTTAGCTGTCGTACGAAGCTGAACGGCTAGATTGCTGGATACGGGCTGCTGTGAACGGATTGGGTAAGCGAATTACTAGCTCTCTTCACCGCCGGATGCATTAAAAAATTTGATTATGTGGGCTGTAACTTTGACTGTATAAAGCTTAGCAGAGCCTCTGACCGTGGTTCGTGGCGGCGTGTAACTGTTGAATCCAGACTGGTAACGTGCGTGATAAACATTGCGCGCCCCACTACATCCCATAATCTGAATCGGTGGTCATCACACAGTATCACGCACAAACATTTTGAAGGCTGGAAGTTGCGTTAACTAGCAACTGCTAACACGTGCGTCATACAAGTAAATCGCTTAACTTTGGTCCTAACTACCTTCAGGCTTTCTTGCGCTTGGCCGCGATTGCTGAAGCTATCTCGGTTTCACTCTTGGTTCTGCCCCGTCAAAGTAACAACGCATGCATCCTCACTTCCACTATATAGAGACAGAAGATATCTTTCAACAGTACACTTGAGGAGGTTAGTGAAACAGTCAAACACACAGGAAGAGAAAAATAAGGGAGAATGCAAATGTGAGCAGGAAAATCGTTGGGGTCATTCATGGCTGATCAAGCGAGCTTCGCTCCAGTGATCGTTATATAAATTGCTCGTCTATGTACTTCAACGCCTGGGCAATATTTGTGTACCAAATATATCTCATTCAAGCGCAAATATCACTCATGTCAGAGGGCTTGCCTCTAACTCGACTTCATCCGATTCTCGCTTGCACTGTCGAGTTCCAGCATGCCGAAATAACCAAAACAAATGTTGCATTGTGGCCAAAGTTGCTTTTGATGAGCTTCCTGCTTTTCTGAAGCGCGGGCGGATTGACGTAGGAAGCTTCCCAAATCCTTGATTTTCAGAAACACGCACATCAACACCAACTAAATAGGGTGTAGGGGGTTTTTATAGTCAAAAATACACATTCGCATGCGTACGGCTCTCTTTGCACTACCAAGTTATGACCAGGGCAGCAATGGGAGCGCTAGCGGCGGTGTTTTTTGCAGCGCCACCTGGATAGAGTCTTACGTCTATAGACATCGAATCCCCTGAGCCCCATACCCGCACACTATAGGCCATAGTATGCAGTTATGTAGTTGTTTAAAGAACTTCAAGATAGATAGATAGATAGATAGATAGATAGATAGATAGATAGATAGATAGATAGATAGATAGATAGATAGATAGACAGACAGACAGACAGACAGACAGACAGACAGACAGACAGACAGACAGACAGACAGACAGACAGACAGACAGACAGACAGACAGACAGACAGACAGACAGATAACAGTGGTGAAAGCGGATTCGGTTCGTTCAACTGGCATGCATTACGTAGCTCTCGTGCTCCGACTGCTATAGTAACAGAGGGAACACTCACTAAGTATAACGTGTTGAAAAGATGAAAACTAAACAGTAAAACACATGAACCCCTTCTACTGCACTTGCCATGCAGAGGAAAGCTGCGCGTAAGTCGGCGCTGAAAGCATAGTGGGGTACAGATCGAAGGTTAGCGTTCCGAATTCCCGCAACCACCACCACCATCGCGCTGATGTTCTTGCTTCTAAAGAACCAACTAGGTGACCCACTCTCTTCCACTTTGCCGCAGGAACATTTCGTCCTCATTCGTAACCCAGCAAAGCACAACTTTCTTGCCACGTTCTTTCGCTGAGTGTTCTAAGAGATCTTTTGCCTTGCTACCAGTGGGACGGTGCTTGCGTAATCCCAAAAACCACTATATCGAGCGGCAGTCTCGATGGCCCAGGAGAATAGAGCAAAGTGTTTCTGCTGCTCATAAGTGCAACTGAGCAGAGCCTGCCGGAGGCCCTGAGCTAATTGCTGTCTACGTGGACGAACGGCTCCCAAAGCGAGAGTTTCGTGCGCACTATGGGTCGTTCCTCTTTCGCAGAGAAGCACAGGACTGCCGCTGAGGATGTACCACCGTGTTTGCGTTGGTATGCGAAATGACTGGCTAAGTTCTGGCCGCTTTTCCTGCAAGCCCACACCTACATTTGAGACACACTTTAGGAATGAGTGTGCGTGTGCGAATACACACGCGAAGGGCGCTTCCGTAAGTAGCGTAAACAGCGGAGAAAAGGCGAAGTGCTACATGTTCTGAGTCTTGTTCCTGTCTTTCATTAGTGTTATGTTTCTCAAAGTGGTGTTCATTCCATATGTGGTTAACATGCCACTGTATTCTCACTGACACCTGACAAGACGTTTTGAAGACGAAAAAAGTCATTTGAACATGTCTATCTTCGTTGTTATAACAACTTGTCTGCCTTCGAATTTGCGGGCGTTTGGGTGCTGCGATAACAAAATGAGTTTTGCTCATATGCACAAAGTACAGTTAGCTCAATTACATGAAAAATGCACACAACTCATTATACCACACTGGCTCAAAAAAGTCTACAAATACTTAGCAAGGCCACATTCTCACAAAAAATGAAATAATCAATCAATCGTTCGCTTCATTTTGTTTCCACCTTCAAAAAATTCACATTGGTTTTTTTACAGCTGTGTAGTTCGCACTGAATGAGTGGAATGTCTTTATAAATTATGACCTTGTTCAAGAAAATTCCGAACACAACTATTTAAATTCCGCGCAACCATCATATTCACATTTGCCACTTATCAGCGTTCATTGATATTTCCTGAACGGTCGTCGGTCTGGCATTTGCACATACCAGTAATTGCTGTTTCTAGCTTTTAATATTGTCGCGGTGCAGCGTGAACCAAAGGCAGATAAACGTATAAACGTTCACACAGCGACTCTCAGCAGCCGAACAGCAAGATCGCCTTCTTTATCTTCAATCAGCCAGAGCTCCACTACCTGGTGTCCGCCAAATTCCCTTATTGTTGTTTTGGTCCACCAGTACACACGTGTCATTTGCCCCCCCCCTCTTAATGAGCATCGCCCCGATGCTAAACCAGTAGTGCAGTTTTTTTTTGTCTGTTCTTTAAGAAGTGTCTTGCGCAGTCACTACCTTTCATAAGGCTTCATGCGCACAACGTGAACTAGTTCAGGACGGTGCTGGCGAAGCCTCTTACTATATGAACTGTCAGGGACGACCTCGTACGTAACATCACTCAGTCGTCGCAGTACTAGATATGGGCCAAAGTATCTCCTTAGGAGCTTTTCAGAGAGTCCTCGTTTCCGTAGGGGCGTCCAAACCCATACTCTGTCGCCGGTCTGGTAAACGACTGTTCTGCGGCGAGAATTGTAGCGACTCGCGTCGTACTCTTGTTGTTGCTGGATTCGCAGGCGTGCTAGTTGCCTTGCTTCTTCCGCTCGTTCTGTAAACATCTCGGCGTCTGGTTCGATGTCGTCGCATTCGTGCGCTAGCATCGCATCTAACATGGTTCGTACTTACCTTCCGTGAATTAGGCTGAACGGGGTCATCTGGGTTGTTTCTTGCTTGGCAGTGTTGTATGCAAACGTGATATAAGGCAAGATTTCGTCCCAGTTTTTGTGGTCGACGTCTACGTACATTGAAAGCATGTCTTCAATTGTTTTGTCAGACGCTCTGTAAGCCCGTTCGTTTGCGGGTGGTAGGCGGTGGTCTTGCGATGGGTTGTTCCACTCAGCATGAGGACTTGTTCCAAAAGAGCTGCCGTAAATGCGGTTCCTCTGTCTGTGATTACGACGCTTGGTGCACCATGCCGCAGGACAACGTTCTCAATGAAAAATTGTGCCACCTCCGCTGCTGTACCTCTCTGGATAGCCTTCGTTTCAGCATAACGGGTAAGGTAATCAGTCGCGACAATAACCCAGCGGTTCCCAGCAGTAGAAGTAGGAAGTGGGCCCAAAATATCCATGCCAATCTGGTCGAATGGTGTTCTTGGGACCTGCACGGGCTGCAGGAGGCCGGCTGGTTTAGTCGGTGGTGACTTCCGTCGCTGGCAGTCGAGGCAAGTACGAACATGGTGTTTTACGGCAACGGTCAGTCTTGGCCAGAAGTAGCGCTGCCGTACTCTGGCCAACGTTCTTGTGTAACCTAAGTGGCCTGAAGTCACCTCGTTGTGGCATGCTTCAAGTACTTCGGAGCGAAGGGCTGCTGGGATGACGAGCAAATACGCAGATCCTGTCGAAGAGAAGTTTCTTTTGTATAGTACTCCGCTCCGTAAGCAAAATGATGACAGTGCTCTTACGAAAACAGTTGGTGCTTTCTGAGATCTCCCCTCCAGGTCATTAATTAGGGCAAGTAACTCAGGGTCGCCACGTTGTTGCTGTGCAATAGCGGTTGAGTCAAGCACACCGAGAAATGCTGTTTCCTCCTCATCGGATAGAGTTGCCGATTCAATGGGTGAGCGGGATAGACAGTCGGCGTCCATGTGGCGCTTTCCTGACTTGTGTACGACAGTCATGTCGTACTCCTGCAGCCTGAGACTCCAACGCGCTAATCTCCCGGTAGGATCTTTAAGATTTGTCAACCAACACAGTGAGTGGTGGTCGCTGATGACTTTGAAAGGGCGGCCGTATAAGTACGGGCGAAATTTCGTGACCGCCCATACCACGGCGAGGCATTCCTTCTCAGTCGTGGAGTAATTAGTCTCAGCGCGTGTTAGTGTTCGGCTCGCATAGGCGATTACTCTTTCTGTGCCCTCTTGCAGCTGCACAAGCACAGCTCCCAAACCAATATTGCTGGCATCCGTGTGTAGCATCGTTGGGGCTTTCTCATCAAAGTGGGCAAGCACTGGAGGCGTCTGTAGTCGCTGGCGGAGATTCTTAAAAGCAGCTTCCTCTTCGTTGCTCCATTGGAAAGCAACGTCTTCTCTCGTGAGGCGGGTCAACGGTGATGCGATGCGTGCGAAGTCCGCGATGAATCGCCTATAATACGCACATAGTCCGAGGAATCGTCGGACAGCCTTCTTATCAGTCGGCACTGGGAACTGTGCAACAGCTGCGATCTTTTCAGGATCAGGACGAACGCCTGCGTGACTGACAACGTGGCCAAGAAATTGCAGCTCTTCATAGCAAAAGTGGCATTTTTCAGGCTTCAACGTCAAGCCCGCAGACCGTATGGCTTGTAAAACTGCCTCAAGTCTTTTAAGATGCTGGTCAAATGTTGCGGCGAAAACTACGACATCATCAAGGTAGACCAAGCAGGTTTTCCACTTCAACCCAGAAAGTACGGTATCCATAAGTCTTTGAAAGGTAGCAGGCGCTGAACATAAACCAAAGGGCAAGACTTTAAATTCATATAAGCCATCTGGTGTCACAAAAGCAGTCTTCTCGCGGTCTCTTGGGTCTACCTCGATTTGCCAATACCCACTCCTTAAGTCCATCGATGAAAAGTAACGAGCATGTCGAAGTCTGTCGAGAGAGTCATCTATACGAGGAAGTGGATACACATCTCTCTTTGTCACCTGATTGAGTTTTCGGTAATCTACACAGAAGCGCAGGCTGCCATCTTTTTTTTTTAACGAGGACTACAGGTGACGCCCAGGGGCTTTTTGAGGGCTGAATGACGTCATCTTCTAGCATTTTGTCGACTTGCTCTTGTATCACTTCGCGTTCTTTTGCAGCCACGCGATAGGGGTTTTGGTGAATTGGTCTCGCCGTGTCCTCGGTAATTATCCGATGCTTGGTTAGAGGCGTGCGGCCAACTCTTGATGTTGTCGAAAAGCAGTCTTTGAATTCGGCCAGTAGCTCAAGAAGCCTCTTTCGCTCGTTCTTAGGCAAAGTAGTGCTAACGTCAAGAACTGGTGTCGAATCAAGTTTTGGTGCCTCGTCGACTACTGCCAAGCAGCCTTCTGCGTCTGTGATATCGTCGAAGTAAGCGACGGCCATGCCTTTTGGAAGGTGCCGGCGCTCATCACTAAAATTTGTCAGAAGCAAGTCCGTGCGTCCAGCGGCGACACTGACGATACCTCTTGCGACGGAAATGCCGTGTGTGAATAGGAGCGAGGTTATTCGGTCTGCTACTCCTTCGCCGTCAAACTGGACAGCGGCTGCCACAGAAACAAGCGTGCATGACCGTGGAGGGAGAACCACATCGTCATCAGTTAGACGCAATTCATTCGGTCGCGCCTGTGTACAATCAGGTGCGCCCGAACTGTTGCGGAATGTAATCAAACTGTCTGGGATATTGATGACGGCGCCGTACTCTCGTAAGAAGTCCATACCAATAATTAGATCCTTGCAGCATGCGGCGAGAACGATGAACGACGCAACGAAAGAAGAACCTCCTATGTCAATTCTCGCTGTGCATCTTCCAGATGGCATCAATAACTGACCACCTGCCGTCCTTATTTGAGGGCCTGTCCACGGAGTCTTCACTTTCTTGAGGCGCATGGCGAGGTCCTGACTGATGATAGAAAAGTCGGCACCGGTGTCGACTAAGGCTGTTACTTTCTGGCCGTCAAGAAAAACACTCAGGTCAGCGGTCACAATGTCGTCGCTCTCACGTCTTGTCGAATTTACAGCGTCGTGTAATGGGGGCTTTTCGTCGTCATCTTCATGGCCTGCAACCTTACCCCCGGAGGTCGCCGCCCTCAGTTTCCCCGTCGCGGGCTGGGTGACCTTCTTGCGTTAAGGTCCGCGGAGGTACGTCGGTGTGACGAAGGTGAATGAGCGGGAGAAGGAGAGCGAGATTGACGTCCCAAACCTGGCTGGCGGGTAGGTATTGCCTCCTCGTCAGAAGTACGGTATTCGTAAAAGTGAGAACGGGCTCCATGGAAAGAGGCGTCCTCCCGGCGTGGTATGTATTCTTCGTTCGCACGTCGGTCGTCAGACCATGTTCGAAGTGGGCGGAACGAATCATTGCGGTGCCAGCAATGACGGGCAATATGACCTGCACCTCCGCAGTTGAAGCATAGTGGACGTCGATCGATTGTGCGCCACGCGTCTGTTCTTCGGAGTGGTGGACGTCTGAGCCTCCCTTCTTGCGACGATGTCCATGGTGCTGCTGTGGACGCCTGGTGGTACGTCGGTTGGCTTGGCGGTCGGCTCAGGGTCTGCTCTTGCCGCGGTGACCAAGGGGCCGTCGGCACTGGGTGATATGGCGGCGATGTACCAGATGGTGAACGTCGCAGAGCATCGGCATAGCTCATGGGACGGTGCTCGTCACCAGGACCAGCGGTAGAAAAGGCGTGGCGGATTTCGTCGCGTACCAGTTCAGCGACGGACGCAACGGGGGTTTGAGCAACCGGATTCCGGAACTTTTGAAGTTCTTCGCGAACTATCTCCCTAATGAGGTCTCGCAGGGAGCTTTGATCCTCAGGTATGGCGGCAGCATTGATTGGGGCGCTGCTAGACATTCGATGATACTGCCTGCATCGTTGATGGAGCGCCCGCTCGATAGCCGTAGCCTCCTTGATGAAGTCAACTACGGTACTTGGAGGATGGCGCAGTAGCCCGGCGAAAAGTTGCTCCTTAACGCCGCGCATGAGGTAGCTCAACTTCCTATCTTCACTCATGTTCGGGTCAGCTCGACGAAAAAGACGAGTCATATCTTCAGCAAACATAGTAACGCTTTCATTGGGCTTTTGGACCCGTAGCTCTAACAGCTGCTGCGCACGGTCGCGTCGATCGACATTGGTGAACGTATCGACAAGCTGTTGTCGGAAGTCGCCCCAAGTTAACAGACTGGATTCTCTGTTCTCATACCATATTTTCGCACCGCCGTCAAGGTAGAAATAGGCGCGTGAGAGCTTTTCTTGTTCAGGCCACAGATTATACTTGGCGACACGCTCGTAGTGCTCAAGCCAGTCGTCCACGTCTTCATGGGCGCCGCCACTAAAGTGATAGGGAACCAGTGGTTGAAAGATGGTTACCTGTGAAGGCTGTGTTGGCGGGGGGCCTTGGGGCGCCGGTTGCGGACTGGCGTTGGCCATTTGTAGAGGTAATCGGCACTTGCGAGGTTCCGTGGAAGGCGTGAACTCTGGAGCGAGGCCTATCAGCCGCCGACTGAACCGGTGCACGGGAGTTGCAATGGGTGACAATGCGTCCGAGCTCGATGAACGGCTCCCAGTGGGAGTATGGAGCATTAGGTAGGGTTGCGTACCCAGCACCTCCACCAGTGTCGCGGTGCAGCGTGAACCAAAGGCAGATAAACGTATAAACGTTCACACAGCGACTCTCAGCAGCCGAACAGCAAGATCGCCTTCTTTATCTTCAATCAGCCAGAGCTCCACTACCTGGTGTCCGCCAAATTCCCTTATTGTTGTTTTGGTCTACCAGTACACACGTGTCAATATAAACCTTGAACAACAATCTCGGTCTCTGTTGAAGCTTGCGAGAAATACGCTCGTGCGAACGTGAAAAAACGTTTATGGCTACTCTCTTGTGAACATGTTTTTTTCCTTCTTTGAAGCAAAGGCAACGAGAAAGAGAGAGAGAGAAAAGGAATAAGAAGGAAGATGGGGAGGTTAACCAGGGGTGAGCCTCGGTAGGCTACCCTGCACTGGGGAAAGAGAGAGGCGAAAAGGAAGTTATAGAGAAAGAGCAAAAATTACCATAATTGGGCCAACCCGTAACAGTTTCACGTTTCACATCACAAACGGTGAAGCAGGTTAGTGTCTTTGAGGAAACGCAACATCGCTTTAGTTGTTTTTCGGAACTGGGATAGGCAGCTCCTGGTCAAAATACCTCCTCGACAGTGAAATCACTTTTGTCCAGAGAACAATGTGAAGGTGAAGCCTCTCGATTGTGTACGCTGGGTAGTAACGTAAAATGTGTTTAATAGTCTAACCGACAGCACAGTCGCTGCATTCTGCGCTGTCGGCCATCACAATCCTAAATAAGTAGGCATTGGTGAAGGCTACACTGCAGGTGCTGACGACATCATACTGTGCCTTCTTTCCTGGAAAGACCAGAGGGTAGCCGCAGGTGAAGTTTCGGGTAGTTGGTATTTGTGGGCAGCTGTGGGCACAGGTTAGCCAGATAAGGACAGAGGACGTTCGAGGACAACGAGAGACTTTTATATACACGAAGACGGACAAATGGATACACACAACATAAACTCACACGTATATACACGCGTTCACGGTCCTACGCGAAAGGGAGTTAATGTTCTTGTTGGTCCACTCACATTCTACTCTTGGGGCGTGAACGTTGCGCTTGACCTTGAGCTCTCTTGTAGTCAGGAGGCGGTGTGCCTTGTGCTTGCGGAGTTCGTACCGAGGCGGGGCTCGCTCTAGAAGATAACCGCCAGGGGCATCCCAGTACGGTGGTCAACGCCTGGGCTTGCCTGTACACCATCGAGACCAGCGTACCGCCGACTGCCGCGAACAGACCTGGGACAGCGTCTCGCTCTGAGACCAGAACAGCAGCTGTCCGTGACAAACGTGTCTTCAGACCAACGTGGGGGTGAGGTGGGGCGGTGCCCAGTCCAGGACGCACCCGAGGACTTCAACGCCGAGACGAGGCCCGGACACGGAGGGTCAGAACGAGCAGCCGGGGCGTGGCCCGAACTTGTCCTTGCTCTCTGCACTCCGGGGTTAGCCGAGCTGTCCCCGTGGCTCGGGAGCTTTTCACGAGGTACGCGCACGAGCACGCGCATAGGCGAGCTCATAGTTTCATCGCTATCACCATCATGATGATTCCCGCGCACGCTGAAATACTAAATCGGCCCCGCACACCGATTTTCTATGTCAAAACATGACGTACACTCTCCAGGGCAGCGTTTTTTTACCACGTCTTCCCCCCAGTTCAAGAACAGCGAAACGGTGGGATAAGAAGGGTAGGCATGTTGATATTGTAGACAACCTATTACCCGCGTCATGAGTTCTTTGTGTGTCTATACGAGTAATCGGACACCCTAGTCCGTAGTAAGAGATGTGCGGCTAAGATAGTCGGCACCGACATTATCTGAGCCCTTGATGTATTCTACGTGGAAGTCGTAGTCCATCAAGAGTAGACTCCAGCGTAGCACTCGCGTGTTGATTTGTCGGGCAGAGTTGATGTATTTCAGTGGCTGGTGGTGTGATTGCAAAACGAATGGCCTGCCGTAGAGGTACACATGAAATTTCTGGACACCCCACACGATGGCGAGGCATTCTCTCTCAATTGTAGAATATGCCACTTCACGCGGTAGCAGCTTTCTACTGGCGTAGGACACTGGATGCAAGAGACCATTGTGTTCTTGTAGGAGGACAGCTCCCAAACTCCGTGATGATGCGTCAGTGCGCAAAACGAAAGGCTTCTCGAGGTTAGGTGCTTTCAGTATGGGTCGCCTTGACATCATTGCCTTGAGCTTTTGAAACGCATCCTGATGCTCGTCACGCCAGTCCAGCTTATTAGGACTTCCTTTCTTCGTGAGCTCGGTAAGTGGATGTGAAATCTCGGCATAGTTGGGCACAAACTCTCGGTAGTAGCCGGTAAGTCCGAGAAAGGCTCGAAGCTCTTTCTTACTTTCCGGCCGTTTCGCTGACACGATTTTGTCTGATGTGTCCTTCTGAGGTTGTAGCAGCCCTTTTCCCACAATGTGGCCAAGGAAGCTAGTCGTCGGGGAACCTATCTCGCTTTTCTTCGGCTTGATAGTTAAACGCGCCTCGCGCACACGTTGAAATACATGGCGTAATGTGACCATGTGTTCGTCCCATGTTGCGGTCGCAACAAGAACATCATCAAAGTAGTAATAGACATTGGGAATGTCGCCGACGACTTCTCGCATCAATCGGTTGAACACGGCAGGTGCAGTCTTTATGCCAAAAGGCATAACCCGGATATTGGTATAGGCCCGAGTCACAGGAAAATGCTGTAGCTTCTTTTGACGTACTGGCTATGGGTACCTGCCAATATCCTTTTGTGAAGTCAAACTTCGAAAAGTATTGACGCCCAGTAAGTCGTGCAAACATTATGTTAGCGCGTGGAATTGGTTCCGCATCCGGAACGACCACATTGTTAAGTTGACGAATATCAATGCAGAGGCGCATCGCGCCATCCTTCTTCTTGACAACCGCAATCGGCGCTTGATAAGCAGATGTAGACTTCTCTATTATGCCCAGCCGTAACATTTCCTGGATCTCTTTCTCAATGACTTCCTTAACAGCGAAAGGTATGGGGTATTGTCGGACATGTATGGGCTGAGCGGTGGTCAATTTCAGCTGGACCTCCACAACATCAGTCTTTCCCGGTAAATCAGAAAATATGTCGTGGTAGGCGGAAAGAAGCTCGTTGACTTGGTTTCTTTGTTCTCTATTAAGGCTAGGTGCTACAGCCACATCCTTCCAATTCTGCGTTTGTGCAAGTGGGGCATGTAATGAATTCTCTGTGCCTTCGATTTCCACTTGATGGATTGACGTTACAGCAGCAGCTGTCGTCGTTGACGTGTACGAGGCATTCCGCAGCTTGTACTTTTTGAGCATGTTGATGTGGAAGACAGTTGTTCTGTGACCGAGGTCCACAGCATAATCCAATGGGCTTTTCTTGTCTGTCACAGTAAAGGGGCCCTTCCATGTTAGTATCAGTTTGTTGTGATCGGCGGGTAGCAGCACGAGAACTTTGTCACCCACGCTTAAGTCCCGCTTCCTCGCTTTGCGATCATAGTAAGTCTTCTGACGAACATGTGCATTCGCAAGGTCCTGAGATGCTATTTCACAGGTTCGTTGCAGACGTTCCCGCCATTCTACGATATATTCGTAGGTTGACTTGGTCGCGTCATCCAACTTTGGGTTAGTCCACAAGTCTCTCAATATCGTCATTGGGCCGCGAACGTATCGGCCATAGAGCAACTCGAACGGCGAGTATCCGGTACTCTTTTGTGGCATCTCCCGATACGCGAAAAGGAGGGGGCCGAGGTAGCGGTCCCAATTTTTCGGGCTTTCCCGACTCATTCGGCGGAGCATTTGCTTCAACGTGCCGTTTAATCGTTCCACTAACCCGTTTGCCCTCGGATAATAAGGGGTTGTCGGTAATTGCCTGATAGATAGTAGCCGGCTTAACCCCTTCATAACCGACGACATGAAGCTTGTCCCGCGGTCGCTTACAATTTCGCGTGGTAGACCAACTCGCGACAGCATTTCCATTAGTCCTTCTGCCACGATCTTGCTTTCACTCGAAGGAAGTGCGATGGCGTCTGGATATCTCGTTGCAAAATCCACCATGGTTAGAATGTACCAGTTGCCCTTGGAAGATGTCGGTGACAAAGGACCGATGATGTTGATGCCCACACGTGAAAACGGGGTCTCAATGATTGGCATGGTACCTAGCGGAGCCCGACCAACCAAATGGCGCGGGACAGTCCGCTGACAGATATCGCAGAACTTCGCAAACCTCTTGGTTTCTGATTGAACACCTGGCCAGAAGAATTCGGCAAGAATACGGTCAGTTGTTCGGGATATCCCTTGGTGTCCGGCGAGGATACCTTCATGGGCTAGTTTGAGCACAGCCTCTCGCAGTTGTCTCGGTACGACCAGTTGCTCGAGTTCCTTCTCCGAGAGTAGCTTGTGCTTCCGATACAAGATACCATCTACAAGAAAGAAGCAGGTTTCGCGATTCTTTACTATTAACTTTTTACCAAGACACTCATAACAATGCCGTAACGATGGGTCATTTCTTTGGTATTCCTCAAGCGTCACTTTATCTATGATTGGGGTAGTGGCTTTCAGAACAGGTGGCCTGGTTGTGGCGCGTGTTTCTTTCACTGCTGCAGCACTATCACCTAGTGGTACTTGATCTTCGGGTCTTTGAGGTGTGCAAGTTGTCTCTACTGTCATTGGTAAGTAGCCTGAATCGTTTCCGACATCACTTCGCGTGTCGTCCGCGATGATGGGCACGGGCGAGTTAGCGAGTTTTCTGACTACCTTCCCTCCGCTGTAATCACGATGCCTCTCACGATGCTGTTGAGGCTTGTGCGAATATTCTAGCTCTGTAGATCGGGCACCTTCGATGTTGCCTAGCACGACATCGTATAGAGGGTTCTTCATGCATTTAACTCGCACAACACCGGAGAAGAACGGTGTGTCAATAGAAACGATTGCCTCTGGCAAGTGGTGCACTGTTCCGTCGAGCAGAAAAACCGGACTTGTAGTGCCCGTAAACTTCTCTTTCGGGACAAGCCTTTCTCGTACCACTACCGTGTTGCATCCCGTATCTCGAAGTACAGATACAGTTTTGCCCTCAAGCAATCCTCTCACTACAGGCAGAGTTCCGACATCAGCCACAGTTGAGGTATGCGTCGACGTCATATTCACGATCGGGATAGTCTCCCCAGTCTGGAGTACGACGTACCCTTCATCCGGTTTCTCCGGTGTGTCAGCGTTGTCTCCTTCTTTGGGTGACAGCGTGCACGGCGCCAACTGCTTTTCCTGGGTTCGAGATGTCTCCACAGACGAACCGTTTCTACCACTCGACCAGCCTGTTGCTGACTGGTTATTTCTTGTCCGAGACCAACATTCAGACGCACGGTGCCCTGTATTATTGCACAAGAAACAGAGACTTTGGCCCTTAAACTGGCGCTTAGCAGTTTCTGCTTTACGAGCATCTGCTGAGCTCTCCTTTTACAGCTTGTCCTTGCCCAAATTGAACAAATCTTGGGCTTCCAGAAAGCAGTCTGCGTTCTGCGCTAAAGAGTGCAATTTCTTACAGTTCTTCTCCTTCAGAAATACTCTCAGGGTGGGTGAGCATCCCTTCATGAACTGTTCTGAAATCATTACGTCGCGAAGAGCGTCATATGTTTTCTCGACATTTGCCAGCTCCATCCAACGGTCGAAATGACCTGCTATGCGAGAAGCATATTAGAGCACCGTCTCCTTGTTCTCTGGTCTCGCCTCGCGAAACTTCTCGCGGTATCCTTCAGCCGTATACCGGAATCGTAACAGCAATGTTGCCTTCACCCGATCACAGTCGGTGGCTGAAGCAGAGTGAAGTCGACTAATCACGGATAACGCCTCTCCCGTCAGGCACAAGCTGAGCGAAAAGGCCCATTTGCTCCGAGGCCACTCCTGAGACACCGCGACGCGCTCAATACGCTGCAGATATGCGTCGAGGTTATCTCGGATCTCGTTGAATGGTGGCAATAGCTTGTGCGGGCCACAGCTATCCATTAAAGCTGGGGACGCTGCGTCATCGCTTACCGGTCTCCCTATCTCTCCCGCGTTCGAACCAGTCTTCTGCTCTTGCAACTTTAGCTTCAACAGCAAAACGCGCTCCTCGGCTTGCAGCCGCCTTTCCTCCAGCGCTATCTTTTCTCGCTCCTCGTCGCGAAGTTGCGCACGAAGGTCCCTTTGGATAACGCGCTCCGCGTCAACTCATTCCTGCAGTGCCGATCCTGTTAGACCCATGTCCGTTCCGATCGCGTGCTATTTCTCTAAATCCATCGGTTCGTCCCGCCCGTCTGGCTCTCGGCAAGAAGGTAAGGCCGATCTATCCTGGCAGGCTCGCCAAACTTTGTGGGCAGCTGTGGGCACAGGTTAGCCAGATGAGGACAGAGGACGTTCGAGGACAACGAGAGACTTTTATATACACGAAGACGGACAAATGGATACACACAACATAAACTCACACATATATACACGCGTTCATGGTCCTACGCGAAAGGGAGTTAATGTTCTTGTTCGTCCACTTACATTCTACTCTTGGGGCGTGAACGTTGCGCTTGACCTTGAGTTCTCTGGTAGTCAGGAGGCGGTGTGCCTTGTGCTTGCGGAGTTCGTACCGAGGCGGGGCTCGGTCTAGAAGATAACCGCCAGGGGCATCCCAGTACGGTGGTCAACGCCTGGGCTTGCCTGTACACCACCGAGAACAGCGTACCGCCGACTGCCGCGAACAGACCTGGGACAGCGTCTCGCTCTGAGACCAGAACAGCAGCTGTCCGTGACAAACGTTGCTTCAGACCAACGTGGGGGTGAGGTGGGGCGATGCCCAGTCCAGGATGCACCTGAGGACTTCAACGCCGAGACGAGGCCCGGACACGGAAGGTCAGAACGAGCAGCCGAGGCGTGGCCCGAACTTGTCCTTGCTCTCTGCACTCTGGGGTTAGCCGAGCTGTCCCCGTGGCTCGGGAGCTTTTCACAAAGTACGCGCACGAGCACGCGCATAGGCGAGCTCATAGTTTCATCGCTATCACCATCATGATGATTCCCACGCACGCTGAAATACTAAATCGGCCCCGCACACCGATTTTCTATGTCAAATCATGACGTACACTCACAGGGCAGCGTTTTTTTACCACAGTATCTAATATTATTGAATAGCAAGAATTATGGCATAAGTTTCGCAAAAAAAAAGATGTCAGACACGTCGAGCTATTCACTGTGCCTGAAATGCCAATGGTAAACAGCTATTCATACAGTTTTCACGTGCAACTTCTTTTCAGGCCTGTTATAATTATTTGTTCAACGTTACTCATGGCTAATACTCAGACAGGATTTCGAACTATCTTGTAAATGATAGTCTTTGTCAGCGTAGTTCCGGCCGCGGTTATGATATTTCGTATTCAATATATAGAATTGTATACACGGGTTGGCCGGAATATCCGCGAAAAACTGTTTCGTTGTTATGATAGAGTGAATAGATTCGCTCAGTATCTTTAGCAAAAATGTTTCGCACAATGTGAAAACACAATGCAAAACTTCTTCCTAGTTACCTGCGTATGGCGTCATTTATAAAATGCAGCATGCATACGTACAGTGAGCTTGTACGATACTGGCAAAGTCCCGTTAGGTTATTACGCAGAGAAATAATACCCGTTTTATTATTTCTTCTTCAGGAGTGTAATTATTCTTCTTATGTGCTTGATGCCGGAACTATTATAGCATATGTTCTGCTTACTAAAATCATACCTTGACAAAAAAATGCAATTACTTTTAGGATGCCCTAAATTATACTTTTTTAGGTTCAGCTTGACTCACCTTAAGGGACGAAAAGTGAAAAGAGTGGGTGGGGACCAAAGGGGTGTTCAGAACTTCATACTCCAAATTGAAAAAAAAACACCTGATAATTGGCCAGGCGTGTAGTGCATACGCAAGATAGCGGCTGGTCATCAAGAATAACTCAGTGGATCACAAGAGAAGGCAAACCCGCTAAGGAGAGACAGAAAGTCAGGTGGGAAGATTAAGTTGACAAGTTCGCGGCTTTAGCGAGGGCTCAGCCCGCACAGGTTAGTGTTGTTTGGCAAAACAATGGGAAGGACTTTGCCCTACTTTTGGCAAAGTCAGACTGCTGATGCTGCTGCTGCTGCTGATGTAGATGGTGGTAGTATCTTTAAAAAATAGGGAATAAAGCTGTATCTAGAGTTATGCAAGTTGCAAATAACTTATTACTCAGTGGTGGCGTGATCGTTATTCTCCTTCATCAACATCAAGAAGATAAGGAGCCCTTGCCCTGTGGTTAAAACAGAGAGTTCCTGCACGGTGTTAGTTTCTGATAATAAGCGAGTATCTGAAGACCTGCGTTTACTCGTGACGATAGTGTGAGCCTAGTTTCCGGTAATGCCGTCCAGGTACAGGAACTACGCCATAAAAAACTGAATTGAAGTGATGTTTAGAAAATAAGCCATGGAATAAATGCTGCCATATATTTGGGTGTTGTATCACAGCGTTTACCTACCCTTGGTAGGAAATTCCGTTTACCGCCTAACGAAACATACCACACAAGCTAGCGTGAACTAACGTGACTACTTTTCTGGCGTTATTAGCTTTTCGATTACGGAATCGTGATGCCTTACTTCACTCGCTAACAGTTTATTGAGTTCCTGCTTTTTTCACTGCCGCCTACGAATACAAGAGATCGTCTTTCCACTACAATAATTTTCGTAGCACATTTTTGGTACAATTCTTATAAATAGATCAAGTTCAAGAAAATATACATTTGTAATTTCACTTCTCCATATTAAAACCCTTTCGATCTCTTCTCGCAAGATTGTTAAAATCTATTTTTTTCTTTTTTTACTTAAGCGACCAATCATTTAGCTATGACTTAAGTGTTCATCAAAGAAAAAAGAAAAAAAAAGCTAGTCATTCATGAAAAGTTTTGAGGCACATAAATACAGGACGTCGCTAGCCAGAATATCTATAGTCCGTATATCTGCCTGGGGAACGTCGTCATCGACAGCAATAAAGCCGGAATGCTGCACTGCTAATATTTGCTCATCGCACACAAAACGGGGAGGCATGAGTGCATACGTGCCATCATGAGGGTGGTGGTTCCGTTTACGGTTACAGCCGGCAACAGAACTAAACAAAAATCCTCAGAAATTGGTAAAAGGGCAACGAAATTGGATTGTTCCAAAAAACGGGTCGGAGCAATGTGTCGAGGTGCGCTGGACGGGGTGCTGGATGAGAAGCACGAAATGAAGGGGAAAATTGGTCCTCCTCTCGCTGGGGAAATCGACCCCCGTTTCAGCAGTGCTTGATCCGCCTCTACCAGTACGCTTCACATCCGATGTAACCACGCGCAGCACCAATCACGTGCTCCGGTTGATTCAATAAGGTATACTCTACGCGTGCGACGTTTCTGACCTACTTACGTCCCATCAAGGTTATGTCTTGCTTTACGTAAACAAAGATAGCAAGTAGGACCTAGAATGCGTCGAGCGGCGTGAACGATAAGACGCAATAAGGCAGCGCCGATAGACGATACCCACAGGGAGCCATTTATTTGTGCCGGAAGTTTTTTAGCGTTCTGTCCATTGAGAGGCTAAATTACGGTTCACGCGAAAGAATCGCACGCTTTTGTTGGCTATATGTGGTCTTGGTGGAGACGTCTTGAAAAAATGTGCAAGGAGAAAATCATGGTGTCTTGCACCGGCGCTCAGTAACTGCATCATTTTAAATCATTTACAATGACGACTACAACACTTTGTTCTAGTTTGTGAATGCGATTCTCTCAACTACCAGTCAAGATAAAAATTGAAAATCTACTGATTGTCAAACTACAAAGAGGCAGTGTTTCAAGACCTTAGGAAGAACGGACAGCCTTATCTCTCTAAGATTGTCACTACTATCGACTTTTTTTTGTTCTTTGAAGTGCTCTAATTCTGTGTCTTAGATCTAGCTCTGGCCTTCTGCTCAATATATCAACACTCCTAGTTACAATTATTGATTGATTGATTGATATGTGGGGTTTAACGTCCCAAAACCACCATATGATTATGAGCGACGCCGTAGTGGAAGGCTCCGGAAATTTTGACCACCTGGTAGTTACAATTATTGCGATGTTTATGATAGGGGGGGGTAACTTCGCTCACAGCTTCAACATCTATAGTGTTAACGCACTCGTCAAAATGGCAAACTCCTATATGGTGTGCACATAACGAGGAATAACAAAGCCAATAAAGCATCATGCAGACAAACCTTTTCATTGCTTAGTAAGAGAAAAAGCACTAAAACGGACGATGAAAATCATGTAGAAAAATTAGGCAACCTCTAAGCTTCGCCTTTAAAAGTTCAAGATAGCGATATTGTGTTGCTGGTGCATACAAGCACTGAGTGTACAAAATCTTTTAGAACTTGGCACGCACCCGCTACGTGACCTTAAAGTTGCAGTATTGCGTGAGCTTTTTGTAGCGGTGACTGGCTTAAAACTATGAAGGCACTATGATAATCCCATGCTGTGACTCCCGATGGCAATGTACGCTGGTACCACGCATTATGAGAGCGATATTTTATGTTGCACAGTGAAGCATGAATGCAGGACGCGCATGTTTGTAAAGCCTGAAAGTTACTTTCACTGCATATTAAACTCAGTAGGTTACTTCCATGTATACAAGGAGGAGCGTGGCGGTGTGGGAGCACATCGGTTGCCACGCAGGTTAACCGTGTTCGATCCACACTCATACCGAGACTCTTTATTATGTAGTTTAATTGCATCCTTCCTAATTTTTCGGTCACGCTAAAAAGTAACTTTTCGCTCACAACCAACAACAATGCCGACGCCAGTATTTCTGTGAAACGAGCTCCTTAACACTTTCACGGTAAAATTCTCAAAATGATAAGTGAAACAATGCCGTTATTCACGTTACCGGGCAAACATCAAATGTTCAGAACGCTATGGGGTTCAATCTGGTCTGTTTTCTCAACCAACTTGGGGAAAAGAAACTATAAAAGCAATAAAATAGGGAGAGGGTGACGCTCAACTTGGGAGGTCAAGCTTTCGGAACCTCTAGTTTTCTGTCAACGTTTAGCGCTCTCACCGGCTTCCGCGCTGTGCCGGCAACGCTGACTTATCGCTCTCTGCGCAAAATTTAGGGATGAAGCACCCTAGGGTCTAGGCTTTTCCGTTGTCCGGCACAGCACATGGCACAGCACCATAACTCTGATCAAGTAGGGAAGCACCCACTTTGCCACTATGCCATTCGTCCTTCTGCTTATAAGCGAGGCGCCCACTACACACATGTAAGCGTGATGTGCACTTTGTCATTCTTTGTGCTGCGGCTGAGGATGAATATTGGGCGCCTATTAGAACACACATTATCATTCTGCCATAGACGAAAACGAGCATGAACGTGCCTTCGACGCTCTCTCGCCTGCGAAAGACAACGTCGACGCAGAAAACAAGATACACCAGAGGTGAGAGTTCAGGTCGCAGAAGCAAAGCGGCATGCCGACAACAAGCTTCTATTCTGGTAAATGGCCAGTACGGAATCAAAGGTCTAGTGATCGACGCCCTGATAGACTTTAAGAAAACAGTTCAATGACTTTCTACAACTACACAGCCGATGATGTGGCCGTTGACATGCATATGAAGCGAAAGCTGATAAGCAAGTCCTCGTACGATTCAGACACATAGTCAAGAAACCAAACATTCACGAGTGGTGGGAGCACCTACACGACTCAGCTTGTGCACCTATGTGCAAAGAAAACGTGAACAGATGACGTCTTTGTTAACATCAGGCTGGATCTAATCAAATAACTATCGGCTTTACATTTCTTGGACCGCAAAACAGTGATATTTAGGCCAAAATAAAATGCTAAGCTCAGCAGAACATACGAGTTGTGATCAAAAAACATTATGTATGCTGTACACATGCATGTCAAACAGTTACATGCGCGAGTGGCCGGGCGATATAACTCCTGAGGGCTTCGCCCACTCGTCGTTTATCGCTTCATGGTGATGCATGGATTTTCCACGCATCAACAATGGCTTCCGAGATTAGCTGCGGCACCGCACAGCAAGGGGAATGTTCTGAAAAGCTTCTATTCACGCAATGAGGTTAGAATTGCTCAATACGAAGAGTACACCGACAGCTCACGACTGCTGACCACGCTTTGAAGGCGCACTCGTCGGGTAGTGCCATGGAAAGATGGTAGAGGGAGCGGAGTGTATATTTAAGAGAACGTTTTCTTTGTTTGACAGACTATTGATGACAATGGACGATCATGCCATGGGAAATATAGGTATTGTTAGTAGAAATAATTTGTTGGTAATGTGAAAAAAATAAAAGTGGACGAAAAGATAATTTTGCACTGGCAGGGACCAAACCTCTTACTTCTGAACAACAGGTGCGATGCTCTACCTCTCAGTTATGGTCATTCCTCCGTTCAATTTCTAGAGGAGATCTGTGAATAAATATTTCTGAGCTCCCAGATCGTAATGCAATCACGTGCTATACGTGGCGCAAACAGGCAAAAAAAAAGAATGTCCTACGCTTGCCGTGATGGCTACTAGTTGCGCTGACTGACATTTCCACGCCTAAATTCACGTAGTAACCCTGTGAAGTGGGTGGAGGGATAGGTGGCGCCAAAGCTTAGCCGTAGAACCTCGGGACGGCCTGTTAGAGGGTCACAAAAACAGTCCCTCTCGACGGCATGTTATTTTTTTGCCTATTTTTTCTTCAAATTACCAATACTTTGTTTCCTATAACATCACCTATAGTTTCTTCGGGATTATTGTATTTAATGTCGCAATATTATAAAAGAGACGGTATTATGGCGAGCTTCAAAATTAACCCTTAAAACGCAGAACTATGCAAAGAGCATTCCACTCACTTTGTTATTTTGCAGCTTCCTAAAGATCTCGAACACATGAAGTGATGTTATCGCAAGAACTATTGCGTACCAGCCGTGGCCATTCGTCAATGATATAAAGAAAGACGAATAATCAGAAGAACCTATTTTCAAAATGATGGTGTGTAGAAGTCCCAATATTGGTTGAAACAGGCGATATCTGAGCTATCGAGTACAGGTTATACAACAAATATATACGCCCCGTTTGACAAAATGGTTGAATCAGGTGCTTTTTCATTATAGGATTTTTTCTCGTTATTTGCCAAACTGGAAGCAGTTCAATAGGTGCCCTAAGCGCACCTTTTCGTGGGTAAGGCGTAAGGTGTGGATCAGTAACAAATGGCACTGAAGCAATGAGATTCATCGGAAAGAACAACCCGTGCGTTTACTCTTCGGTGCTAGGGGACCCTCCTGACAAAGGTGCGTCACTTCAGTGGCCAATAACATGACTTTCTTAGGACGCCCAACCAAACGATGTTTCGCCTCCTTATGTATTATTGCTACAGAATCAAAAGTGAGCCCACGGAGTTATTGCTCCGTGGGCTCACTGCTCCTGGTCTACTCTTCTCAGCTATGCTGGAAAGACGTACCAACAGATGTGTGTTGATTTGGCAGTGGACCCTAGGCTCACTATGCTATACGAAAAAAGGAAAAACCGCGGTTTGCGAACTGTGCGGGAATACCGACAGCTGCAGTGCTATGTATAACTCTTAGCCCAATTCTGCCCTCCTAAACAATATTTTAGTGCGCAATGACGACTGATTACAGAAACTCGAATGTGGTGGCAGCTAGAGGGTTCCTGGAATAAGGAACCTTCACATCTAGAATGTCAGTTAGTTTGCATGCTCAGACAGACTCGGAAGGGGGCGTTCACTGCATTGATAGGTTCAGCAGAATCGGGTGCATACGTCACTATTCAAAAAATATTTGTATTTACGAAAAACATACCCTGCCTATATTATCAACGTTGGAGCCCTGAAACGTTGTTTTGTTTACTTAATATTGGCACCCGAATCATGATTTTGTAATGCCTGTAAATCCAGCCTCTGGTGACGATCTGTCGCATAATGGGCACCTTCAAACTCTAGTAACGGTGGCGTTCTAGTATAAATTAAGAACCGCCATCTTACGGCTTGCGTCTGAAAACCGCTCAGGGAGGTTACGCTGTGAGTGCGAGGCAGGTTTTGCATACATTCTTTCACGATACGCGGGCGTGAACACAGGAACACAACATTGCATGAAAACAGAAAAAAACAAAGTAGACTGAAAGAATGCAAACTAATATTTCGGTTCATTTTTTGAAAACTTCGCATGCACCTGGCATATTTGTGTGATAAAGCGAAGATATTTCCAATTTCGTACACACAAGCATACGCACGCAAGTGCGCACGCGCACACACACACACAGCCTGGCAGGTAGGCAAGAACACATACACACGCACACTCACATACACCCACACATGCGCACACGCACGCACTATGACACGACACATACATCGCAATTTTAGTGTTTTCACAATTTTCGTTTTGGTATAGAGCTTTTCCAGGCCGTAGTAGGCTGTCGTCGTCGCTTGGCGGAACACAGACGAAGCACCATGTACTATAACCAGCTATAGCATACTGAGCGTGCGCTAGCGCCAACGAGAAACCTTCTTCCTCTTCTTCTTAAAGCGCCTTCATGATGATAATAACGCAGGAAAAAAACATGTTTAGCATAGCTAAGTACATCATACTGAGCACGCGTGAAGAAGAGTAGTCTTCTTAGTTTTGTTCTTCGAACACCTCGATGGTGATATCAAGTGCGGACATTACTACTGTGACTAGTGAAGCAGAAAAACACAAACCACGTATGAATATTGAAAGCGGCAGCAAGCGAGAAATGAGCAGATAGCAAGATTGAATGATATGTGGGGTTTAACGCCCCAAAACCACGACACGATTACGAAAATTCGACAACCTGGGGTTTTTAACGTGCACTCAAATCTGACCACGCGGGCCTACAGCATTTTTGCCTCAATCGAAATGAAGCCACCGCATGAGGGACCAAGGAAAGAACAATATAAACTAAGAAAAATAGACATAACGAGCAATAAAGAGATAAACGCAGAAATAACTAAACTAAATAGACAAGAAGGAGATGTGGTAAGAAACACAAATCCAAAGAAAAGCAAAGAAAATAGCCCCGACTCTGCATGTCACACTGCAAATGTCGTAAAAAGACATTTGTCTTGCGTCTAGAGAGAGTGAACAAAACATTTATTTGGTGTTTTGCGCTGGGAAATCGGTGAATGGTATTATGGACGCGCTGGGTTAGAGTGCCTTGAGCGCGTAGCGGAGGAGAAGGAGTGCATCGAGGCACGTTAGACACGAGCGCGATCTGGTAGTTACCTTTGAAAACGAAGGCGTGCGTGCCCGCAGAGAAAGATGCGCGCCTGTCTCCGAGGTGATAAGTTGTAGAGCGCAAAGCGACGGGCAGGTGCCACCACCGTGTCGTGGTAGCGAAGCCTTGGGAACACTTACCTTTTTGACCATCGCGTTGCACTGTCAGCGCAGCGCGATAAATGCTACAGTCCTTAGAGTTACTTGTATATACCTCTTCTAGTGTAAAGGCACACATACAAAACATCGACGTGTTGTTACGGTGTCTCAGATATGCGCAATAATTGATTTTTAATTGACAATCGCACAACTATGAACGCTGAACCTTGCGCGATATGGGTGGGCGCTGCGGATGGGGTCAGCCGTTTCGTGCTGTCTCAGGAATCAGTAAAGGCGGACAAACAGACAAAAGTACAGAGAGACAGACTAAAATATTTCCGTCGAAAGTCCCCAAAAAAGACTATCGTCTTTGTGGTGTTATCGCATACGTCCTTTTTCCTTGGAGATGGGCAGTGTTCCCCACTATAGCACTCTTGAGATTTTATTCGTGGTAACAGCACACAGTGTGCATCCAAAAGTAATTTATTTGGAACCTATACGGAACATACCAGTGATAATGAAAGCCTGTAGAGAGTGTTCACATAATTAAAAATATACAAAACTGTCCAAGCGGGCTGTAGTTTGCTATGGACAGCTTCGTTGTCTTCGCTGTAAAGAATTCGCCCGTAGGGAGAATAAAATAAGTCGGAAGTCTTTTATTTGGTTTTGTTCTCAATTACACTGCACTAAGCTATATTTAATACAATTATAACAGGCCATATTTATTTCTTCATAAAGCACGTGTGCAATGTGAGCGCTAAGCGTTGAGCATATCAGGATTTCGAATTTCTTAGCCATACTCCTCTGATTTTCACTTGCGCAATCGGAAACTCACAAAATGCAGCTGAATTACAAGTTCATTGTGCATGATAATCTTACACACGAAAAAAAAGGGGGGTGGCGGGTGGCGAATGCATGACAAAGCAGCGTAGAAAAGTGTTCACAACTCATATTTCTCGTAAATGGACTCTTCTAGAGTATGCGCCTTATTCATGTCACGTGAATCACTGTACTGGCGTCACGAAAAGTGACAAAAGAACGAGAATCGTCAACAGTAAATAACACGCTCTGCAACACCTCTTCAGAAGCTGTTTTAGGGCCCTTACATAGACAGCGCATGTAAACACAGAAACAAGACAGCAGTCACGACACCACATCTGCCGCTCTCAGAAATCCCAAAGCTGCAGAAAATAAGGAGTAGTGACGTATTTTTATGTCCATATTCCCCCGCTCGGGTAAACAAAGACAAACGGTGGCGCACGGCAAATTATTGTGCGGCGGCGGCGGCGGCGTGGTCTTTCTCGAAATTTCGGCGGCGGTGCGAACGGCGAGAGCAAAAACGGGTGGCGTCGGCGCACAGCTCTAGTGCGAATTGGTGCTGGTTGAACTGTGAACGTTTCAGCTTTCCATTTCATTTAGACATCTTTCTATTTCGCGCCACCGTCTGCGAGTTGTCATTGACCATGCCTGCACTGACCGCATCGGCGGTATCAGATGCCCACATGGGTAACCATGCATGTAACCTAAGGATCTATTCGTGACGACCTTCCTGAACAACCCAGTGCGAAAAAAACAGACAACGAAGGCGTTCTACTTCCTAATAAGAAAGCATGCTCTTGAAGAACCACTCAGGTTCCGTCGCGCTTCATACCTGTTACTTCAGTCTAAGTGCTTCCGACAGCCATAAACGCCACTCCGCAAGCACAGACGATGACGTTTTTGCGTGTACCATAGTGGGTGCAGCGTTCCCTCCTTAGGAGAGCCCGCCATCGCCCTTTAATTTCAATTATCGTGCGCTCCACCATGCAAGCGTGCGCCCGCATACCCTGTCACATTTGCTTTCCCGCATCTCCGCACAGGTTGTTTACACGACACGAGAGCTTGCCTCTAGGCGTAACTGCCGAGCGTGTTGACAGTGTTCTGCCTGCTGCACCCACGCTCAGCACCACAACTTCTCCTCGGGTGGAGCGCCTCAATGATTAGCGATGCGGCCATTTGAGGCAGGACACCCTAATCGTCCTGACAGGGAAGCGAGAGCTGGGAGCCTCGCTTGCAGGGGACAAGATCAAGAATACAATTATATACGTTACTACCTTTGACTATAGACTCTCGTCTAAGTAAGACCACATTTTTCAAAGTAATTTCTTCATTATTATTTTACCCAGAAAACTGCCACTTTATGTCCTGTAAAATGTTACAAAAATAAAAATCCATGCATTATCTTGCCTGTGTTCAATCAAGTAGCATTGTTTACGGTTTGGCACACCATTTTTTGGAGTCCTGTTAAAATATACGTATGCCTTTTCAGTGTCGTAATACTGGCTTTGGCATAAAAGCATCGCTTTTAAATGTGAAAGCATTCTTTGCGCAAGCAAAGACACTCATAGTTGATAACTTTATCTATCTATCTATCTATCTATCTATCTATCTATCTATCTATCTATCGATAAGCCTGCGTTCTAATGCTCCTGTGGTCGCCAACGTACTAATGTGATACGTACACACACATTTGCGTGGTGAAACACGAGTGCATGACTACAAGCATAACATGTAAATGCTTTCGTGTATGTCATAAACTTTCTTCTCTCGGGATAAGTAACCCATAAACGCATTCCATACTATATGGTATGCAGATTGGCACCACGCTTGATTGACCGTTTAATGAACCAAGGAATTAGGGGAATTTTGGAAATGTTATAATTAGGGGGCACGTGAAGCTTGCAGTCTAAAGAACCCTCCTGAACCAAAAGCCGATAAGTTAAAGAAGATCTCTTGAGCACTGACGAAGTACTTAAAAAATTGACGGCAGATCTACAAGGTGAATAATGATGAGATTGGGCGAACCTCCTGGAAGTAATACCGTGAAATTTTCTTCCGTTAATTCTCCTGATAAAAACACCTGGCGTCTTTCGTTAAGCAGCTGGCGTCTTCTTTTTGTTTTGCTTTAGAAACATCTGGGGTCTTTTTGTTTTGCTTTTAGAAAACATCTGGCGTCTTTCGTTAGTGTATTTAATCATTCAACGGCGTCTTGAACAAATTTTTTTTATTGTTTATTCACGCACAGGAGAAATCTCACCAGGCACTACCTTGGAGGTGAACAATGGCTGGTACTGGGAATGAGAGACAGCAGAAGTCGGCTTTTAACACTTCTACTTCTACTAATGTTTCCTACTGGAACATGGCAATGGCTGCTAATGGGGACTGAGAGACAGGAGCATTCGGCTTTTAGTACCGCGCACGCCGCGAACTTTTTATTGTTCAACAAAGTACAGTAAAAATCTCCCACCAGCACCACCTCAGAGTTCAAAATGTAACACTTCTTACACACTACGACTACGGCTACGATGGACGAACGGGTGCCGCTTGAAGGAGCTTCGCCCCTAAAAACTACAGACGAAGAGGAAGTGATCCTGTTGACGTCCCTGCGTGTTCCACGTCAGGGACGTCCTCCTTATCTAGCCATGGCGCCATTGACGTCGTGGATGGCGTCGGAGGCCTGCTCCGAAGACGCAGGCCTCCGACGTTGCCATCCCTGCGGGGACTAGTCCGGAGACCGTCGTCGACGCGACGGCCTCAATAGTTGGCCTCTCAGAGGTACACTGCGTTCAGCACATGGGAGGCATGAACTTCCAAGTAACTGTCAAGAGCATCGCTTCCATGACTGTCATCGTCGACGCTGGCTACCTGACCATCGGTGGCGAGCGTATCCCTGTCGTTGCCGTCGGCCCGCAGGTAACTAACGTCGCCTGCCTGTTTTTACCAGCCTTCGTCTCCAACGAGGTACTCGTCCAGGCTTTGTCCCCATACGGCAAGGTATTGACTGTGACCGCTGGCGTCATGAGCGCAAGACGCGGAGTTCTCACAGGCACACGCTATGTCCGGATGGAAATAAGTCCCACAAATCGCGTCCCCAACTATCTTCGCGTTTCTGGTCATCGAGTCACCTTCGACTACCGCGGTCTGCAACGTATTTGTTGTTGGTGTGGCTCTAGTGGTCATTATCAAGCACAGTGCACAGCACAATTATGTGGTCGCTGTGGTGTGCACGGACACGAAAGCGAAGGTTGCGACCGCCCCTGCCGACGTTGTGGAGATAACCACCCTACCACCGTCTGCCCTGTGCGTCGTTCATATTCTGATGCTACTGCGGGGACCTTTCCTGCCCTACCGTCCGTGTCACCAACGGCAACAGATGAACGAGAACCCGGAGCTGTATTAGAAGAACGCCAGAATCCGATTCTGAGAGCTCCATTAAAGTTGAGGAAGTGTGCAGCTTGGCCAACCCGAGCGCGCCACGTCTGCAAATCTCAGCGATAGAAACAGCCACCGCGATTGACCTCGCGTCCGTCCCAGGCAAACATGTCGTGCCATGTTCGACGTCGGCGCAAGCCGAGAAAGAAACACTGGTTGGCACCGAGGCACCGGACTCATTGTAAAACCTAGCAGCTGAGTGCCCAGAAGACGCCGACGTTGCGAGATCTACGGGTGCTGGTGTCTCGCCTGGAACAGAATTGAAACCGAATGAGCAAAGCCCATTGGATCAATCCGAAAGCCAGGCTCGTGACTTCCTTGAACAAGTGGCAAGACGCCATGGGAGTTCTTTACTGACGCATCTCGACAAGCAATCCGTGATTAAGGTCGTTGGAGGCGGCGACAACGTTAACGCTGCAGCCTTACCACCATCTGATTCGTCAGACAGCAGCTTCAGCTTCGAAGTCGACAGTAGCATCGGACTCCCTTCTAGCCCAGACAGTTGTGACGTGGAAATGCAAGCCCCGCGAGAGGTCAAGCGTGCTCACAAGTCTGGTACCAGCTCGGACGGCACCCAAGACAGCCGCTCTGAATTCCAGCAACCGAAGAAACCTCGACCCTCTTCTAGAGGGTCGAATTGTGCTGTGTAGTGTACGTACTCCAGTTCCCCCGGACAGATCCCCGGGTTATACCGAATCGAAAAACACGACCAGGTCAGTCACCCCCTTTTTCAATATGGCTGACACCCTGAAAATTCTTTCTTTAAATGTTCAAGGGTTCCATAACCCAGTAAAGCAAGCCGAGGTTATCAGCATAGCCCGCGCAGAACATTGTGATATTCTGTGTTTACAAGAAAGATTTTTTTCATCATTGGCCACGTTCGTGCATTCAAACGAGCATTTAATTTAGACTGTTATTTTTCCTTCGCGACATCTCGCTTCTCTGGAGTTGGAATTAATATTTTTAACCGCGCTCTTCTGCGCAATCTGAATGTTTTATATGACGCGTTCGGACGGGTATTGGCTTTTGACTGCGTCCTATCATCCTTCAAGCTGCGTGTTTTGTGTAATAATGGGTCAGCTCAAGCAGCGATGTCTAACGATATTTTCCGTGACCTGGACGTGTATTTTCTAGACGGTCGTCATGTCATACTCACTGGATACTTTAATTCTGTATTAGACACGCAACCTGACGTGCAAGGTCCAGGATGGGGTAGCTCTGATTGGAACGCGCGAGGGCTGCGTCGCCTAGTGCAACATTTCTCTTTGATAGATACGTACACAGTATGCATGGACTTGGCGGCGTAGCGCGTCGTCTAGTCGTTTGGATCGTTTCTATGTGCCGAACGCGCTAGCTTCTTACGTAACGCACTCTGATGTAGTAACGTTACCATCATCGCCTGTTTATATATCAGACCACCGACCAGTGACGCTCGAGGCTCACTTTCCCTTTTCATCATCAGGGAAACCTTGGCGTCTTGACATCCGCAATCTGCACGCGCGCGTACACGCTCCAGTTTATCTAGAAGCTTGCGGGCCTCTCTCTTGGGATGCGGTCCGGAGGTGTGGGACGCGCTCAAGACACAGTGGCGTTTACACTGCTCAGTAGCAAGGCGGGCCCTTAGATGCCGTACGTCCGAAGAACTAGCGGACACTGCCACAAAGCTGAGTATTGCTCTTCGGGTTGATCGACTAACTTCCTTGATGCGCGCATGGCAGCGAGAGTTAAGGGGTCGTTTTCAACGCCTCATTGCAGCTTCGTCATTGATGGCGGCTGCTTGGCGTTGCAGACGTAATCCATGTGCTCACCCTGAGGTTCTACGCTTTGCGAAAAGCTCGCTTCTCAACCCGTCGAGTCGACTAGGAACTCCGGCGGTCAGATTCTTACACACTGCGTTGCCGCCGACACGTGATCAATCAGTTTTCCTAGCTGACTTTGCCAACATGGCTCGTACGACAATGTCATCACATCGCGGTACCACCGAGACAGCCACAATGTTAAGTAGGCTACGTCAAATTTCATCTGAAGTAGCTGAACAACTGTGCACAAGTCCGTCAGCTGACGAAGTGAAAGAGGCACTGTCTTCCATAAAGCGTGGCTCGGCCCCCGGGCCCGATGGGTTGCCTGTTGAGTTTTATTTAACGTTTTGGAACGACATTGGTGCTCTTTTCGCCTCTGTTATTTGCCGCTGTTTCGAGAACTTTGATTTTCCTGATAGCTTTCGCGATGGTCGAATTGTTTTAATACCTAAACATGACCCATCGTCAGTTCGCCGAGCAGTGGCGACCAATAACGCTCCTCAACGTTGATTAAAAAATTTTCCCGGCAGTTATCACTCGGCGATTGAGAAGCTTGATGCCCTCCTTAATAAGTCATCATCAAGCTTGCTCTATTCTTGGAAGAGAAATTCACAGTCTTTCCTTTGTTACGCGCGATATAGTTGCGTACACGTTAACAAGATCAGCTCAGGGAGTCTTGGTTTCACTTGACCAGGAAAAGGCATTTGATCGCCTCGAACATAGCTATATATTTAGCGTAATAGCACACACTAAACGAAAATGACCTGAAATAACCTCAAACACTGGGTAAACCATTTGTCCTCTAGCGCACTACCTCTCCTGGGTTTTTTTTACCACCTACTATCGTGGTAAAAATTTACTCTCATGCTAACTGAGCTTTTTAACGTAGGGAGAGTAGTAATCATTTACCCCAGTGAGGTTTTGAGCGAGTATAGAGAGAGTAAACTTTTACAGCCTTCACAAGGTTTTTGAGGTGATTTCTGGGAGTTATTTCCGGAAGTAAAAAAATAAAAATTAACGCCTGCATTCGCCCAGAGTTCACAAATTTATTAAATAGCAGAACTGATTGAATGTATTAAACGGCAGAATTGGTGACACATAGATTCACATACAGACAAACACGCACACACAACAAATGCAGAATAGTACACCACTAGAACAGACTGCACGCGTTGCTCGACTATATATCGACAAACCGGGATATATAGGCACGACTTTTTGACCAGCCCTGTAGGATCGTTAGGAGAGCTCTTTTTTTGCATAGATTAACAACAACGGTTAAAGCTGCAAGCGTACACTTGAGGTGCGCTGCAGGGAATTAAATGTCACACCGAACTTTTATTATAATTCTACCCAATATCACCTTTTTGAGTATCCAATAATTAATTGGCACACCGGGCTCATGGCCCCACGCATGTTAGCAGTGCTGATCCACAAGTCCATAAAATATACATAAGTACGCACAAACCATGGTGGCTCAATGATTTTCATTGAGCGACGGTGCACAAACACAGTAGCAGCACGTACTCATCACAACGGGCGTAGAGGAGCGGTGCACGCCTGCATACAAGCTTCTTATCGACGGCGTACTAGGCCTTTTCGAGGAGCACGGCTGTCCGATGAAACACAGCTGGCGATCACAGAACACATATCTTGTGCGAATTTCGTCGTAATTTCAGACACAAATGAACACGTGACCACTATCTTACGGGGACGGGGCGGTGTATGCATACTTCCTACGAAAGACCACCGTCCGGGTTTTCTTCGTGCTCACCGGCAGCCGCTTGTTGGTTCCGTATGCCTCGTATAGGCTTTGCGCTACATGTTTAAGAGCAGTTGGTGCATGAGGTGGGCAATTTGGGCAGCACTGTACTCACGCAGACATCGCCTACTGTGGAACAAAATATACGCGATGCTTCTTTCACCTGCCCCGGCGACACACTCCCACTGGTCACTGGTGGCCGCGGCTCGGTGCCGACGACAGAGTGAAGCATTTTGCTTATTGCTTCTCCAGTAGGCAAGCACGGACGATGACACCAGATTGATTTTCTTACCACTCACTGATCTTCGCGATTCGGCTCGGAAGCGAGATATCCGCGACGTGCAGGTTTGGAGGCGCTCGGAAGCGCACTGTTGTTTGACGATGTAGGAAACACGTGAGATACATCAGCCCAACCAGACACACAGATACCGAGCTTCTTGCACCGTCTGTCTCCAAGGCACCACCGCCGAGCAAAAGCCAACAATTTGCGAAAATATGCAGGACAACTTTCCACAACAGGTTTTCTTTCTTTTTTTTCTTCTTTTGAGATCCCCCCCCCCCGTATTTTTTTCTTTTTCGTTCACGGAATGCTGTTCTCGCTTGTTGTGCTTATGCTGCCCCCAGTTCCAGTGAAAGTGCGCTGACTCGAGGTCAGTCCTGAGGCACGTCGATGCCAAAGAAAAAAAAAGATCTGTGGTCCTCGCGTACCTTTAGGATTCACTGAGAGCGTCACGATGGGGGTATGGGGTAAAAGCCACCGAAGCAGCTGCACCTTGCAGTCACGTGGTAATAAACTCTGAAACGCAGGTTAAAAATCACGTGATAGAAAACTCCCTACGTGGTAAAACTGCATTTTGACAATCTTTCACTACTTTCCTGAGAGGTGGTGGTAAAACTATGTCATATACCATCTTTTACTCCTACACGAGGTAGTAAATTTAAACGCAGGAGAGTTTTCAGAGGTCTTGAGCCGCAAAAACCCCCAACTCGGATAGTTTTTGCTTACAGTGCAGCATTTGGCTTCTCACAAAACTTCGTTGAGCTTCTCTGAAACGCATACCAAAATATACGCAGCACGTTGTTTCTTGATGGTTTAGAGAGTGCGCCATTTCCGGTTACCCGTGGTGTTCGCCAGGGGTGTCCTTTATTCCCTGCACTTTTTGTACTCAGCGTCGAACCATTCCTTCAATTGCTAATCGCTGACCCTTACGTTAGAGGCCTTCCTCTTCCAGGTAGTGGTACCGTGACAGTGACAGCATTTGCTGATGACATCACGTTGTATTTGAAGAATGAGGACAGTTTATCCCGTAGCCTACGACTTTTTACAACGTATGGCACGATTCCAGGTGCTGCTTTAAATTTTTCCAAATGTGATGATGATGATGATATATAGTGTTTTTGACGCAAGGGCCATTTGTTGGCCAAAGAGCGCCAGTTCATCTTACTAAAAATATGGACAATGATTGTGATAAGCGGCTGTATAAGGGCCATAAAATTCCTCGCGATAAGGCGGGTAAGAACATTCAAGTAATAAAATGATGACCATGCCATGAAAGCTGTGTGTGTGGTGTGAATAGATGACAAAAGTTGGTGATAATAAAGACGATGGTGGATATGTATGGCATTAGCACAAGTGCCTCACTCGTTCGTACCCTTGCGTCCAAGAGCCGTGAGGCAAGTGCTTTGTTGTGTAGCCACCGCAGCAAAAACCTCTCTGGAGAGGTCGTGCTACGGAATGCCCGGGTATATGACATGAAAGCTATGAATTTCTTTTAAACACGCTAACAATAATTTATGACTAAAAAGCGGTTCCCTACCAACGAACATTGCAGGGTGTAAAGGTATATGTTGTCGGTAGGGTAAAGGAAAATGCTGTTTTCTCAGAGATTCAAAGTGTTTGCACTGAATTAACATGTGAAGGACTGTCAATGCTTCACCACATCTGTCACACAATGGTGGATCGCCACCGAGCAAAAGATATATGTGTGTCGTGTATGTGTGTCCTATCCTGAGTCTCGTTAGTATTACATCTGTATGACGCGACTTTCATACTGGCAGCCAATGACCAAGGTGTGGCTTAATAATGTGTAGTTTGTTTTGTGTGTGTGTTTCCCACTTGCTCTGCCAGTATACCCTAAGGTTTCGTTTGAGAGACGGCTTAAGATCAAGGGCCGGGATTGATATGGGTGTAATGGCGGTGCTCTCATGGACGGATGCAGCGAGCTGATCCGCCCTCACGTTGCCTTGCATCTCACGGTGCCCTGGCACCCAGCACACTACAACATGTTGTTTGAGTGTGTAGAGTGTGCATAAAATGGAGTAAAGTGAAACGAGGACCGGGTTTTTTTGTTTTTTAAGACTGTGCAGAGCCGTTACCACACTGAGGGAGTCTGTATAAATTACTGCTTTTCGTATTTGTAATTGTTTGATGTGTTTAGCTGCCACAAGTATCGCGTGGGCTTCCGCTGTGAAGATACTTGTGCCTGGATGTAGAGGGCCAGCATCCAAAAAGGATGGGCCGACAACAGCGTAGGACACAGAGGAGTTGGACTTGGAGGCATCTGTAAAGAACTCAGGACGTGTGTATTTGTGTTGAAGTTCCAGGAAGTATGTTCGGATATGGGCAATAGGTGCATGTTTTGTAACTTCAAGAAAGGACACATCGCAGTCTATAGTCTGCCATTGCCACGGTGACGGATATGCTACAGGAGCCATTAAACTGTGTTCAAGTGAGACTCCAGTTTCCTCAGCTAGACTTTTCAGGCGAACTGAGAAGGGCTGCCTCATCGAAGGCCTGTTTTGAAACAGAATGGAGCTCGACAAATCATTAATAGTAGAGTATGAGGGGTGCTTCTTATCTGCTTTCACCTTAAGGAAATAAACAAAGGACATGTAAGTTCTCTGCCGATGAAGCGACCACTAATTTGACTCCACATAAAGGCTTTCTATGGTGCTGGTGCGAAAAGCACCCGTAGAAAGGCGGATGCCCAAATGGTGCACGGGGTCCAGCATCTTCAAAGCACTTTGAGTTGCAGACTGATAAACAACGGCCCCATAATCTAAGCTGGTGCGAATGAGGCTTCGATACAGATTCATGAGACATTGCCTGTCACTACCCCACGTAGTACGTGACAACACTTTTAAAACATTCATGACTTTTAAGCATTTTGTTTTTAAGTACTTGATGTGCGGTACGAAGGTCAACTTGTTGTCCAATATTAATCCTAAGAATTTATGCTCCGTATTAACCGACAAACGTTGACCGTTCAGTTCAATGTCGGGTTCTAAGTGCATGCATCTCTTTTGAGAGAACAAGACACACGTGCTTTTTTGTGGGTTCAGTCGGAATCCGTTTTTCTCTGCCCATTTGGAGACCTTGTTTAAACTTAACTGAACCTGCCGCTCACACATTGCCAGATTGCAAGACCTAAAGCCAAGCTGGACGTCATAGATATATGTACAATAAAACATATTGCGAGGAATGGTCAAGCGCAAGGAATTCATTGTTATGAGAAAAAGTGTGCAGCTAAGTACACCACCTTGTGGCACGCCTGTTTCCTGGACAAATGTTTGGGAAAGAACCGTGCCCACACGGACACGGAATGTCCGGTTTGACAGGTAACTTTCGATTATGTGAAACATTCTGCCGCGCACGCCAAGGTGGGACAGGTCTCTTAGAATTCCAAAACGCCATGTTGTATCATAAGCCTTTTCGATATCGAGGAACACAGAGAGAAAATATTGTTTATGAACGAAGGCGTTTCTGATCTGTTCCTCGATACGAACAAGGTGGTCTGTGGTGGATCTACTTTCTCGAAAGCCGCACTGAAATGGGTCGAGCAAATTATTTGTTTCAAGAAAATGTACAAGTCGCCAGTTTATCATTTTTTCGGAGACTTTGCACAAGCAGCTTGTAAGTGCTATAGGCCTATAACTCGAGGGTAAAGAAGGGTCCTTGCCCTCTTTCAAATTGGGAATGATAATAGCCTCTTTTCAGGAGGTAGGGTTAGTGCCAGAAAACCAGATAGCATTGTACGAACAAAGTAAGGTTTTTCGTGTTTCGATTGGTAGGTTTTTTAACATTTCATACACCACACGGTCAGAACCTGGGGCAGAAGTACTGCAGGAGTTTAGAGATGTTCGCAGCTCAGCTAGACTGAAAGCTTGGTTATATGCCTCGAATATAGTGCATTTGTGTTCGAGTTTGTGCTTTTCTATTCTTGTTCTGTATTTTTGGAAAGTGTCAGTGTAGTGGGATGAGCTGGACACCTGTTCGAAGTGTGCACTGAGGAAGTTTGCCTGATCTTCCAAGGTATCACCCCGAGTGTTTACGAGTGGAAGTGTGTGTACTTGTTATCGTGCTATCCTACCGACCATGTTCCAGACTTTAGCCTCCTGTGTGTATGAATTGATCCCTGACAAAAACTTCTTCCAGCTTTCTCTTCTGGCCTGCCGACGTGTTCTCCTGCCTTGAGACTTTATTTTCTTGTAGGTGTCAAGATGTTCGGCTGTCGGTGAGTTCCAAAGCAGCCTCCAAGCTTTGTTTTGCTGTTTGCGCGCGTTTCGGCATTCAGAGTTCCACCATGGCACACGCCATTTTCCAGGGTGTCCATTTGTTTGTGGGATGCATTTTGTTGCAGCATCAATCGAAAACGCTGTGAAGTAGTATACAGTTGATAGGACAGTTGACTGTTGATATGTCATTCCAACCTAGACGAATGATGGTATAAAACTGTTCCCAGTCGGCTCTGTTTATGAGCCACTCGGGAACACGTGGTGGACACTCAGTTACTGTAGTTGTGCTCAAAACTACGGGGAAGTGGTCACTTCCGTACAGATTACTGACGACTTTCCAGTAGAGTAGAGGCACAAGAGATGGAGATACTATGCTTAGGTCTATGGAGAAGTAGGTGTTATTAGCGAGATTATAATAAGTTGGTTCTTTTCTATTTAGGAGACATGCGTTCGACGAGAGAAGGAATTGTTCAATCAATCGACCTCACGCATCGCAACGAGAGTCTCCCCATAGCCTGTTATGCACATTGAAGTCTCTAAGGAGAACATAAGGCTCCGGAAGTTCATCAATTAAAAAGTGTAAATCATGTTTTTGCAGCTGATAGCTAGGAGGAATGTAAATAGTGCAGATTGTGATCAGTTTATCAAAAAGAACCGCTCGAACAGCCACTGCCTCAAGGGATGTTTGGAGTTGTAAGTGTGTGCATGCAATTCCTTGATTCACTATGATGGCAACACCTCCGGATGATGTCATGGCATCATCACGGTCCTTTCGAAAAATAACGTACTTACGAAGAAAATTTGTGTGTTTTGAATTAAGGTGGGTTTCTTGTACACACAGCACTTTTGGTGAGTGTTCGTGTAAGAGTTCTTGGATGTCGTCAAGGTTTCTGAGAAGGCCCCTGACGTTCCATTGTATAATTTGAGTGTTCATGGTGAATGTAAAATAGTGCTGTTTAGACGGAGAATTTGAGTTCACTTAACAGGGCCGTCACCAGGCCCTCTTATTTGCTTTTTTGTTTTCTTGGCGCGCTCCAAGGAGCCACGCCGCTCTTCCGGCACCAAGGGTACCGACGTATCCATTGCCTCCTCGGAGGCACTGGACGCCCGCACAAGCGGGCTGTTCGGATATCGGGCCTCGCCTGGTGAGGGGAGGCCTTGAGACCCGAGGACTCTGAAGTCTCCGGTCTCTGTTTGGGAGTAGGCGGTGTAGCCTGGGCTACAGCCGCCTTGGGGGCAGGTGCCACAACCGCCGGTTCCGTATGCGCGGGCCGAAGGAGTGGCGAAGGCTGGTGCGGCGGTGCCCCCTGACGCGCCGCATCAGCGTATGTAGGTCCATAGAATGGAGCGACTCTTCGCCGTGCTTCTTTAAATTATATGTTCTTCTTAACCTTTAATGTAAATATTTCTTTTTCCTTTTTCCAGTATGTGCAGGAGCGTGAATATGCGGCATGGTTTCCTTCGCAGTTTACACAATGTGGCGGTTGTTTGCAGTTCTCAGACACGTGGCCTAGGACTCCACATTGTACACCAGTCTGGTGACCACGACAGGTTTTAGAGCCATGGCCATACCTCTGGCATTGGAAGCAATGACGAGGGTTTGGTATATACGGCCTGAAAGATGTTTTCGTGTACCCTATTTGAATGGAATCTGGTAGTTTACTGGATGCAAACGTGAGTATTAAGTGTTTCGTTGGTATTTCCTTATTATCTCTTCTAATGATAATTCTCTGTACATTATTGACATTTTGGCTCTTCCACCCTTCCGAAAGTTCAGTTTCGGTCAAGTCAAGTAAGTCTGCGTCAGATACCACTCCGCGAGTGATGTTCATAGATCTGTGTGGTGTTACGGTGATCGGTACGTCACCAAACTTTGAGAGGCTGTCTAGCTTTACAAATTGTGCTTTGTCCCGAATTTCTAGAAGAAGGTCTCCGCTAGCCATTTTGGTTACTTTGTATCCAGCCCCGAGAGTTTCCGTAAGACACCTGGCAACTACGAAAGGAGATACGGTCCTGGCTTGCTTTCCGGTTTTTTCACAGTGAATGACGTGGAAGTGGGGAAAAGTTTCTATTGGCTGGTTGAAGAGATTTATATCGTCGGTGCGTACCCGCTTTAGGCCGGTACGATCAGATAGTAGAGGGAATGCGCCATGCATGCCGGTCTTATTTTTGTTCAGCAGTGTTGGCGGCCACCCACCACGGAGCCCAACAAGGGGACGCTGCAAGTTTACAGGTGCTGAAAGCTTGCAGACGTCACCCGTACAACACTGGCATAACCCAATGCGCCTAGACCAAGGTAGGCTATTTGCACAGGGTTAACCCTTGCCGCCAGGAAAATTGGAAGTAAACAGAAGAGAGTAGAAGACAGGACAGATAGTTAGTGAGAGATAAAGACGAAGATGTAGGCAGAGAGAGATAGGAAAAGGCGACTGCTGATTTCCCCTGGGTGGGTCAGCCCAGGGGTGCCGTCTACGTGAAGCCGGGGCCCATGGGGCGTGTTGCCTCTGCCAGGGGGCCTCAAAGGTCCAATCTTCTAGCGTTGGCTCAACCCCCAGGATCTCCTTTTCCCCGAACACGGCAAAGCCACGCACGGCTAGGCGTGGGAGGGAGTTGAAACTCCCCCGTTAGCTCGGGTCCGTGGTGTCGCTACACACCAAACGCCTACTTGCACAGGCGCCCCTGCGGGGTTCCAAATGTCGATATTCATTCATTGGTTCCCCAGACGCATGTCTAAGTTCCTTTTTCGGTCTTCAAAAAAGTGACTATATTCGCATTCTGGGGCTTGATTATACTTGCTACGGCATATCAGCCTCCTTGTGGAATTCAGTAGTCGAAGATGTAAAACGACACGTCCGGGAAGAACAAGAGTATGATTTACCGATGCTCGAAAGAAGGTATTTACAACAGACGGTGTTTTTCGGCCGTGCATGGTACATATCTCATGTCCTACAGCTCCCATTACGAATCACCAGGTCGTTGCAATCCCTCATTAGCTCCTTTTTCTGGTCGGGTGGAACAGAGCTGGTTTGCCGAGCAGCTCTTGGGCAACCGAGAAACTGCGGGGGATTCGCATTCCCATCCGTCTCTGTTCGCTGCCGGCTGCTTGCTCTACGATTCTTACTTCGATTGTTGCATGATGATCAGTGCCCCGCGCGTGATCTTGCCTGTTATTTCTTAGGCACCAAACTACGCTATTTACTACAAGATGCACGGCTTTATTTTGCACCGCAAACACTTAACGTGCCTGCATTTTACTCAACGGCATTAGTATTTTATCGACACGCGCAGCAGGTTTGTCCCGATGTGGACATTCTTGAAAGCCGCATTGTAGATACAACGGCGACTCTTCTGCTTCCTCTGGTTCCTCCAGCCCGTCTAGCACGATCGAGACATGTCTCGTGGAGCGCGATAACGGCATCGTTTTTGCCTGGTCACCTCCGTGACTTTCTGTGGCGTCTTGGATGGAGAGTACTCCCAACACGGGACAGACTGGAGAGGTGGGGCATGGTCCCATCTTCCACTTGCCCTAACTGCCCGTTACAGGAGTCTAACCAGTATATGCTGAAGCAATGTGTCATTGCAAAGGTGTTTTGGAAGTCAGTCGCTTTGTAACATCTGGTCGCTGCTCGCGTAGTCGCTTTGCACGCCTTCTAATAGCTGCGGGAGCCTTTTGTTTATGGCGTAATACGTGCGAAGCTGTTGCGGCAGGTCGTCGTCGTCGTGCTCTTTTTCCGATTCTGAAACGCCTCTACTGTGAACTTTTATCGTTTCTGTCGGAGGAATTGTTCTTCCTTGGGGAGGAAGAATTTCTGCGACAATGGTCGTGCCGCTTTCTTTCCGTAGCTGACAGACGCGTTCGATTAGTCTTCTACCTGGCCTGTTTCCTATAGCCAGGTCACCTTTCAATGTCTGATTGGTGCATGTAATCAGTATGTGTTTACTATTTTATCTGTTTGTGTATGTCCCATATTGGTGTGAGCTCTTCTATATATGCACTTCGTTTTAATGCTGTAAGTTATGTAACTTTTATGATTATTGATACCTCTTGTACATATTTTCTAACATCTTCACCAAGTCTTGTAAATTCTGCACATATATCATCATGTACATTGTCCATATTGTGATTAGTGCATTTATGTAGTGTATGTATAGTTATTAGTACTATGGACTATGGACATCCTACGGACTTGGACACTTTTGTTTAAATGTGTAATGTATGTTGTGCTTTGTCTTTTGTTTGTTATTGTGCCTGTTATACAGACGCTTGTCCCTTAGCTTTGTTGCGTCTCATGAGAGAATAAACTTTTTCTAAACAACAAAAACTACGTACCGTCTCTAAGAATGGAACCCTGATGGGATTAGAAGCAGCAGTGGTGTGCACGGCGTTGACCTGGATGAAAGAGGCATCGACGCGGGTTCTGGAAGAATGGTTTAAAGGGAAACTTGGTGTAGCGTTCACTGGAGTAAACGAATGTTTGAAACGCAAAGACACGGGAGGAGGAACTCGTTGAACAAACTTGCGCTTGGCTTTCTCAGCTCACGTCTCGTCAGTGTCAGTCGGCTCGCGTCTCGTCAGCCATATACAGTTTTCGGTGTAAAACTCACAGTGTCTCGCATGTTTTCGCCTTTGATGAATTGAAAGAAAAAAAAGCCCCATTCTTTGTATATGTGACCTAAGTCGACGCAATGATCGTGCCCTCTCCCTCCGAGAGCTTTTTGCACATAACGTAGTTTTGCACTCCCTGGATCGAAGGCAGTGACAACTTTCGGCACCTCACCTATGAACAACCGTATGCTTCAGTTGAGTTCATATAGTAAAAGCATGAGCGCCTCACCTTGTGGTAGGAGAACTTGGTGCTGGACTGGCCTGAGCTTAGAACCCTGTTCACTCCGGTCCGACACCTAGTTCTGCGACCACAAAGCGAGGCACCAACGCTTTTACTCTATGAACTCAACTTATCCATACAATTTTGGTCTACCGAGGATGTAAAAAAAACTATTGGTAAGCTGGAAACAAACTATGGGCGATTTCTTGAAATGGTTTGTTTGTGGAGTAAAAACGATGTACTCGACAACGCGTAAGGTTGGTGTAAAAAACTGAAAATTTTTGGGCAATAGAGAATGCGAAACTTGAATTCCCCACGGGAGGTTGTCCATCTGATCATTCCATCGCTTGGTGGTTCCAGGGAGTGGTGAAAGCTGCACAGAACATGAGAGACACCAAGTAGACTCTCCCCAGAAACAGCGTTCCAGGGAGGCCACTAGATATAAGTGAACGCTTACAAAAGTGCAGAGTGTTGTGTAATGTCGAAAAAAGAAAACAAAAGGAAAAATACAACGAAAAAGAGCAAAAGAAAAGGTCCGTCGCGTTTCCTCTAAGCATTTTCCACTTTGAGAAACTACTGAATTGTTGCATTTGGAACCGCTATACATTATAAGGGCACTTCGCTGGCAATGGCGGTTAATAGTCCGTTTTACAGAGCTTGTTCTCCTAGTTTATTCAATGTGGCAAATTATTTTCTTACATTACTCTGTTATTAAACGTCTGGTGTGTGCGCCTGTTGGTCAATGCCTTCCTGCTTTGTATTTGACATGCTTTGTTCAGCCGGCATGAACAACCACGCAATACACTCAGAAACACACAATACGTTTAGTGTTCAGAGGACGAGAATGTAGTATGTGGCACGAAACATCTGTTGTGTACATCATTGTAAACTATGAGACACGCACACTGAAACAATGCTGTGTTAGCGAGTTCTTGTTGTTTTCCTCTGCACATGGCTCTTACCCAAAGAGTGGTTTGGCCGATTAAGAAAACTGCGAAAAAAAAGAATAAATAAAAATATTAAAACTCCTCGTCATCACCAGTACAAATAAAGGTTACTGGGTCAGTTTACCTTTGGGAAATTAATATTAGAGGCCAAGACACGATATTAGCTTTGATAATGCACAAGTGCTGTTGACTGGGATGTCGGTCTGTGTGTAAGGGGTGTTGCACAGTCGGCGTATCACGAGGTTCGCCTTACTGTTGAGTCACGCTAGGCGTGAACGAACGACCAGTACACGGTCCCGAATACGCACGGCAGTTCAAAGAGGGATATCATGAAATAAGGCTTACGCATAGGGGAGGTAAGGGGGCCAGGGGAGAAAATACGCGTGCGAGAAAGCAGGGAGCAAATTAACGCAGGCGTCTCGTTCTGAACCGCAGAGGGAGGACTACATCTGCGTGCTGAGTGCGAGGCCCCGTTGATCCCCCGATCATCATCCATCAGCATTTCGCTTGGCTCCTGTGTTTATGGCGCATAGCGACACGTGCTGCGGCTCGGGGGCGGTCGGTGGTGACTAAGACACGCGCCATCACGTATTATCGTGCCTCCACAGGGGCACGTACGATGTAACTGTGTACGGGACCGTAAGAGACCTGACCACGCATGTACAAGTAAGCTTGCGGTGACTCGTAGGATGGGTGACTGTACTCGACGCATTCGTTTATTTTTTTGACCAAACGAAGTTCTCCGCCTTCTGTTGAACTAAATTTTTTTCTGACGTAGAGCTCTCTGGTGCGTCCACTGCGACAGATATTCCACAGCTGTAGACGTACTTTGGAGTGGAGCTTTATTATTAGCTCCATTTATTATTACAAAATTTATTACCCTGTTGCTTTACCTGTGCCCCGTTTCGGGAAAAGGGTTCTAAAGGCTCTCGTTTTTAGGTGCACATGCTCATTGTATAGCTGCTTTCGCTGTCTATTTAGAGGGTTTCAGAATTGGTTCAAATTTCATCCAATGAACAGTTCAATAGAATAAAAGTGATTATTAAAATTGGTCCTGAAGTGGGCAAAGCAGTTTGCATTCAAGTTTTTGCAGCCGGACTTTTAGAGTAGGCGATGTTGAGCAGCGTGATGTCATGAGATATTACGGCGAAAGCTGTTGAGCTCGCAAGAACGCCTGAATTCAGTGATGATGTCAGCCATTGCCGTCGCCTGCAGTTTGCCCGTCTCCGCTATTCCATACAAATGAAAACAAACACTGGTCGAGTGGAACCTTCACGATTTCTAAATAAGTTAAATAATTTATGCTCAAACTCATGCCAAATTCTTTCCTTTGTTTCTTAATATTATTTATTTATCAAAACCTTCAGAGCCAAAATGATTGAAGAGGGGAGTGGTTACAATAAACGAGGTACTACAAAGAAGCAGATAATATGATTTTAATACACAGGCTTTTAATTATAGAGTTTTCACTGGTCAAAACAAGGGAATCCATAGTGTCCACAGAATAGTGATATAAAAAAGAGAGGAGAGAACAAAGGAATGAGGATCCGGCTATACAGTGGTAATCAATGCCCCTCTAAAGAAATGGTGATGGCGAATTGATACGGTGTCATCAGCAAGGTGGTTCCGTTCGATTGATGTTCGAGGAATGAATAACTGAAAAAATTGTTTTTGTGTGGCATGTTTCAAGGCCTACCTTGTAACGGTGGTCGATTCTAGATGATATGTATTGTGGCTGCAAAATTAGTTCCTTCTTGTAAGGTGAATGATGATATATTTTATGAACAAGAGTGAAGTGCAATTTTTTGACGATGAGATAGCGATGTTAGTGAGAGGTAGGATTTTACGGCAGCCACACTTGCGGTACGGTTGTAGTTAGACAAGGTGAAGTGACCTGATTTGTTTCGCACAGGTTATAATGAGATAATTAGTTTTTCAGTAGTAAAATTTATAAAAGCGCATGCACCTTCTAGTTTTCGGCGTACAAGGGTTATATAAAAAGCAGTATCAGGAAAAAAGAGGCGTTCGAAAAGTTACCGCGTAGGTAACAATTAATGCGATGTTCATTCTTAGTCATGTATATGCTGCGGGTGTTTCCAGATAAGTTAGAAGTTATGTGTACGCCTAGATATCGCTATGAGCTAACATATCGACGAAGTTCCTGTGCCACTGTTTTAAATCACCTCGAAACAGTCTCTTAGAGCATCAATACGAATGGGGAGTTCTGTCAGCAGCTACAGATCGCACGAACACACGATTTGGATTGCTTAACAATAGGGTCGTTTAACAACTACCCATGCATTACAAAAGGATCGACTCAGAGAGCGTAATCAGGGCTGGGCGGAGTTACTCATAAAATTATTCCGCAATACAGGTATTGAAATACTTGCACTGGAAGAATAAAAGCAAGATAATGGGATACAATCATAATTGAAATAGCGTTTTTCTTTGTAGAGATGTGCTTTTCTGAGAAGCTTGTTTCGTTAATTGCACTCAGGCACGAGCACCTTCACAGGCAATCGCCAGAAAAATGTCGGTTTGACTTCAAAACAAGACTCATCAACACTCTAAAGGAGAGACTTCGAAGAAAATCTGAGGTTTATATGTTGCATTAAAAGACAGGAACTCCGTGGGCTAGGCTGACAATACTACTTCCAGGATTATACCATCAACTATGTCAAGTGCATGCTATACTTGCGGTGAACCCTTCGCCACTTTTGCTTTGTCACCAGCCAGTGGCATGCCTTCCTTTCTAAGCACAAAAATATTCTTTTCTTTTTGCAGACCCCGTGTGATCATTTCCGGCAAAGAAGTGACGAGGTGCAAACATCCAGCATATATGCCGATAAAGTCGATACATCATAAAAACATGAAAATTATTGCTCTACCAAGAAAGAAAAATTCATTTTTCAATTGTATATCGATAAATCATTCCAGTACTGTAACGTACCTTTAAATACGAGGACGTTGAGTAGTCCCAAAGGCAATACTAAAAATTAAATTAAATACAGTATTTCTGCACACCCAGACCTAGTACAGGATGTGGAAGTAATTCACAAGATCTGATGCAGTGACCATAGAATGGCAAGACTCAAATTCACTTAGTCTTGAGAAAGAAATGGCAGAAAATTATACGAGAGCAGCCGATTAATGAGCTAGCGCTGAGAGGAGAAGTACAGGAAGAGTTTTGCTTCAAACTATATTTGCAGCTCTAACTGATGAAACCGACTTTAACATCGACGCACTGAATGATAATGGGATAAGCATTATTATGAAGTGTCCAATAGAATCTGGCAATACAGTCGTTAGACAGGACACTGGCAGGCTCTGCCATAATAAGAAAGACGTCAATCAGACATGTCAAACCTTTGAAGCCTCAAATAAAGCACAGAAAAGTTAGCTGGCGGAATTTTTGATGTTAATTACCAGGCGTAAGGTAACCTACATAAGAAGGCATAACATGGGCAGACTTCAGCATACTGCAAAGAGTGGAAAAATCCTAAAAGTTGTGAAGACAATGTGCATAGACAAAAATCACAACTAAGACAAGGTCGCAACAAATATGGTGAGGACAGCTGAGGTATCCGAAGAGTTCTTCAGAGGTCTGCACAGCAACCAAGATAAGCAAAATGATATGGTAAGAGGAATAGCCCCCAAAAAATCTAACGTCCGGCAAGTAACAACAGCCTAAGTAAAGAGAGGCCTGGGGTGAACTGAAATAGGCAAAGTCACTGGTGAGGATAAGGTAACGTCATACCTGTTGCAAGCATACGGAGAGATTGTGCAATAAAAAGCTGGCTATTCTGTACACGGAGTGTCTTTGAAGGAGACGGTACCGGAGTCTTGGAATAGAACCAATAACATCTCAATGTGAAAGAAAGGGGACATTAAGACGAGAAAATTTACAGGCCGACAAGCTTAGTTTCCACTGTCTGCGAGCTATTTGCAACAATAATAGCTACTAGGTCGATGACGACATTATAGTTCAGGAGGATTGAAAGATGAAGGAAAAGGAGTTTACAAGTCCTCAGACCGGCTGGCTACCCTGTACATTACATTATACTATACATTATATACATGTACATTATAGTTCAATTTAACGAAGGGCCAAGCAGGTTTTCATTCAGCCCCAATGCTACACCATATTCATGCGATTAATTATGCGATAGAGAAGTGAGTAGAATACAGCCAACCTTTGTATATAGCTTTGATAGGATAGGAGAATGCGTTTGATGCTGCCGGAGTATGAGAAGTCATGCGAGCACTAAGCATTAGGCCTAAACCAAAGCCTATTCGTAACTCCACTAAACGCTCTGCGTGCTCAAAAAACTGGTCGCAAAAACAAAAAATTCCGCCATATCCACGAAGTGAATGATGATGAGTGGGCAAAGCTCCGGAGGTAAACCTGGTAAACCATGAATCCTCTGTACATTTTGCCCACTCGATTTTATTACATCGCTCCCCCTAGCGTACGTCGCCGCACTAAATCGAACGATTGCCTTCAACCAATGACACGCGCCATATGTGACATCATTCGTATTTTATAAGATCTCGCGTCTTTCATCAACTACAAGTACCGCTTTCTAGTTTATAACATCTTGCATCTTTTCATCATCAGCTGCAAGTACCACCATCTAGTAAACACTACAAGAACTAAACGAGAGGTGGCTACATACAGGAGACGGTACCGCCATCTAGTGAACACTGCAAGAACTAAACTAGAGGTGGCTACATACAGGGGACGGTACCGCCATCTAGTGAACACTGCAAGAACTAAACTAGAGGTGGCTACATACAGGCTACAGGGGACGCACAGCCCACGCCCTAAGGAGCTTCGCCCCTAAAATGGGTGCCCTTAACAGGATCAACGTGGCACTTTCGCTTGGTACTGTGCCGAAGTTTCTTGATTTCGGCGTTTGATCGCGTTGCTTTGTCGAAGGTGAAAGAGTGCTGGCCGCGGACCACCTCACTCACCGGCAGAAAATATTTGACTGGTGAAACAGCGGAAATAGTTGCGCTCTGTGCGGAAGCATCGGGCCTCTTCGGTGAAGCACGTCATAGTTGCTTCAAGTGGAAAAAATTCGGCAGATTCCACGTACCTAGGAATCCAGGTTATGTGAAGCATGCGGAAGAAAGGTGACCGTGTTGTATTTTTTTATTGAGCGACATATCATGAAATGACGCTAAATATATGTACAAATGCTGCACGCAATGACATATGTTGAAGAGTTGCAGATGTTTATATAACCAGTTTATGCACTTGCACAACGATGTCAACTGGAACATGCACATTAGCATCACCAAAGGCTGATATGAATCGCTGATGCTCGTAAAGACACTCCTGGACACTGCTATATAAATCAACTTTGCGCATGGCAACTAACCATATCTGACGTTAACCCAACGTGACGGCTGTATCGAAATAGTACATATGTAATCTTTATAAAAAGTAGGCAGAACTGCAACCACTATTAACGTTTCACGAAGATTAGCGTCTCTTTCAAAAGTGGTTCCGAGACCTGGCGTAGCTCTGAGGTAAAATGCTTCATTGGCACCCAGAAAGCTGGGACTCGTCGGGTCGACGCTACAGACGTCGGGCATTTCTTAACACTCAAGCGTTAAATTTGCCTATGCATGTTCTCGTCGTTCCGCGGTATAAACCAAGTGTTAATCACGTGTGGCACATACCCGCATACCAGCGGCACATTCCCGCCCGTGGGTATGTGCCACTGACTAGCGGGAAAAGTTTGACGACCTACAGACCTTTTTGTGACATTATTCATGCCTTGAGAAGTGCGTCGTATTCGTCGAACCACCTTACCCTCTCGTGCTGATTGTAAATGGGGTGACCACGGGAGCACCCTAACGTAAGCGGCTAGATAGATAGGTAGATAGATAGATAGATAGATAGATAGATAGATAGATAGATAGATAGATAGATAGATAGATAGATAGATAGATAGATACGCGCAAGGTCGCTTAAGTTCGCTAAGAAATGCTTGGCATTTAAAACCTGTTAAATGAGCCTGACGTTAAAGAAGGCAACTTTTCTTGTTAGTGGGCGTCTCACAAAATTATATGGTTGTTTTGGTACGTTAAACCCCACAAATCAACCAATGAATTGCTGCATTGCTACAGGCAAGGCCTCAACAGTTTTAGAGGTAGCTATATTGCGACTCGCGCTGCAGGTTGCATACATCCCATTGAGCATTGTTTTCCTGTCAAAAGCTGAATATGCGTGCCGTTCACTTGATTGTGGAACGGAGCTATACCTTGGTGATTATATTATGAGATAAGGCAAATCGTAGTTTGAATTCTCATAGACGCCCTGCTTTCTTTTCGTTTAACGATACAGGTCATTAGGCTTCTAAGAAGTAAGGCCACTTGTTGGTGTTTGCGCTAGCTGATATTCAAGCAGAGATATGCACGCATATATATATATATATATATATATATATATATATATATATATATATATATATATATGTCTGACGAAGGCCCTGTCACGGCCGAAACGTAAATTTATAAAGAAGCTGCTTGCTTTCTCGTACTTGTACCAGCTTCTGTTTTTATACGTACCAGACTCACTATATATATATATATATATATATATATATATATATATCATGAATTCAATAAATCATAATAAATCAATAAAGATAATAAATAGTAAATCATATTAATATTAATCATTAAATCACAGTAAATCAAATGATAATTATTAAATATAATAAATATTAATTCATAATAAATCATGAATTCATTATAATTATATGTTCTGACGCCCGATTGCAATGTAGGTTTGTACCACGAATTATACTGGGATATTACACGCATACCCGAAGTCGAAAATGCCCGGTGAGAAGGATTACAGCAGCTTAATTTGAGAATTGGTTGCACAACTACTTGCGCAGGAAACAAGCATGTGCGGAAATTGCGGTCACGCACGTTACGCAACCAGTTTTCTAAAGTACTTTCGCATGTAAACAAAGCTATACTCGCCGCTTAGAGACCCCTGAGTATTCATAACAATGCACACAGGCAAAACAATGATGTACTCACAAAGAAAAATAGGACGGCCCGAGCGAATTGAATAAACAAACTACCGTAGTGCTCCTCACCTTCTTTCGGATGCGTAAGTTTCTGATTTGCGACGCTCTCCGTTTCGTGTCATCTGCATCCTTTGGGAAGAGATACAACGACACGTTGCCATCTGTCAACCGCATTACCACTCGTTTCAGCGGACTGCTTTGGTCTTTAGCATCCCTATCTTCTTCTTTTAGGGCTGGCGCGTGCGACATGATGAATGATAAAGGAACCATGCGGCCACTTCTCAACGCGCCCAACGTGGTCACATATCTCCTTTCTAGGTTGAACGTGCTAGTACCGTTTCCATGAACACGCTATGTGGCGAGCGCTCAGTTGGAGTCACGAGTATAAACGTAGACGTAGAAAGCTATAGCGGACGCGCAGTCACCATAGTCATCCATAACAATAGCGAGCAAATTCCGATAAATACGAGTGTAAGGCAGGGAGACATGACCTGTCCTATGCTATGCACCACGTGTTTACAGGAGCTCTTAGAACTATAGGGTGCGAAAAGTAATGTTAAGTGGAGTGTATCTCCACAATTCATGATTCATTGATGTCATTGGATTGATGAATCACTGAGGCGAGAAATTACAGCTCACGATTACTGAACTAGACACAGAAGGCAGAATACTGGGCATAAAAATTAATAAGCATAAAACTGATGCACCGTGAAAGTGTTTTGGGAGAGCCAGCGCTTTCGGATAGGTGAAGAGATACTGGATGTTGTAAAGGAATATATGTACTTATGTCAAGTATTAACCACTGAGCCGAGTCATGAGAGTGAAATAACTAGAAGAATAAGAATCGGGTGAAGCATGTTCGGCAGGCATTCCCAAATCACGTATGGCAGTCGGCTAATATATCCCTCAAAGGGAAGGTGTATAACAGATGCATCATACGGGGGCTCACCTACGGAGCAGGAACCTGGAGGTTTACACAGAACGTTCAGCCTAAATTGTCTACAAACCATGCAGCGATCGAATAAAAGATGAATGAGAGGTGTAACATTTAAAAAAACAGGAATACAGCACAGTGGGTTAGACAACAAACGAGAGTCAAGGGTATCTATCCTAGTTGATATAAAAAAAAATTAAGGTACCCTTAAGCTATGCCCTTAAGAGTTGAACGTGATAGCGCATTCTTATTCCTAGTGTGTTCTGAGTTCCAATTGTTTTTTGTTTAGTGAAGCTTTTGCATACAGCTTCATTCTGTGTAATTGGTAGCTTGTTTTAAATCACGTCAGTTGTGCTCGTAAATTATTTTCAAGGTTTCGATGAACCCTCTATACGTGGGCTTAATAGAAAAGGCGCAACAACGTGTGCGCTTTTTGTACTTCGTGGCCTGTTTTAAATCATGAAGTCATTATAATCATATATTCTGACGCCCAATCGCAATGTAGGTTTGTACCACGAATCATACTGGGATATTACATGTTGCATTGTGAAGCATGCATGCGAGATGCGTGCGTTTGTAAAGCATGCAAGTTAATTTGACTGCATTTCGAAGCAGAGAAGGTTGTTTTCACAAATTTTCCAAGCAGTTTCGTGACTTTATGGCAGGATAGTTCCTTGTCACTCAAACTACTCGGATTCTACCATCACGCAGGCCCAGAATTTGTATACTTTCTTTTATTTGCAGCTTTCTCAATTTTACGGTCACGCACCGGATGATTTTCCACTAATAACTAACGACACCACCGTCGACGCCGACACCGGACATCTTCGAAACGAGCTCTTTATTGGTATTGCGATTATTGCGAACGAATGGACATGGGCTGAGCACGTAGGCTGGACAACTGCTAGTTTTTAATTGTAACTGACGGGATTCCAAGAAAAAGCAAATGCGTGAGAGGTGTTGTATACCTATTTTGTTATGATTATACTTGTTAAAAGTTACGTGTGCATTCCAGACGCTTTTCTTGGAAAGCATCAGAACTCCTCGCCTGCTGTAACTAGGAGATGGAGACCGCGCCCCACCACCACCGATATTGCATTGACGGAACGACCTTTGACGGCGGCGTGGACGAAAGAGCAATGTGTTGCTCTGTATATGGTTTGCTTGAGATTGGTGTGCGATTACGTGGACAGGAGGGGATGCACTGCGTGCCTGCGTGGAGAAAGACACTGATAAGATTTTGTAGAGAGCAGGCATGTGTCCTAACGCAGATATTTCCTGTTCTTCCTTTGTGTAACCTCTAAGAATAAAAGCTTTTTGGGTTTCAACAAATCGAACTTTTCTTTTTTTAATCGTTCACAAGAGGAAGAGAAGAAAAAAATCACAGCATATCCACGGAGTAAATGATGACGAGTTGGGCGAAGCGTCCGTCAAATAGTCCATGCTTACGTCCGTGCGCCCGTTAGTTCATGCGTCCGTCCATCCGTACGTGCGCCCATTCGTACGTTCGTTTGTGTGTGCGTCTGTTCGTCCATCTGTCTGTCCGTGTGTGTGTACACCATTTCTGCTCTCCGCGTTTTGTTAACACCGAGGGCACTATAGAACTGAAGCATGCATTTCTCGCACGGTCATACAACGTCTTTCTGTCTCAAACGGGCATACAAGACAAACGTATTCTTGACACAATTTTTATTTACGCTGTTCTTAAAATCACTCTATTATAATTTTGTGTAGAGTGCCTATATAGTGTACACACACTACTTTATTACGGAAGGCCAGCCCATTTGCTGGAGCCCGGCAATCCGAAGAACGCAGGGCTGTGCATCTGTGTCGCGTTTTCTTCACTGGGCGGCACGTCTTCAACGCCTGCGCTGGCCGTCGCCTCTGCCCCTTCAGGTGACCGCACCGTGATGATGTCCTCCGGAGTTGCTGTCTGCTTGTTTTTGACCTTCTGGTTCGGCATCAGGAAGTCTCCCTGTGAGGCGAGGCGGCCAGCGTGGGAGCGAGATCCAGGCAACGTGATGTGGACGTCGGCCACGACTGCTGCCAGCAGCAGGCCCAGCAATAGGCTGGTCATGACGCCCAACGTCGCAGCGAGTGCGTGCTGAGGATTACGGCACCAGTCGAGCTGAACCCACCTGGCAAATGCGGTTGTGTTGTCTACTACACATAACACTTACGGAGGCATAAACACGGGACGAGCTAGTGGCAAATAAAACAATATCGTGCTGTGTGGAGTGCAAAATACGCCTAACGTCGTTAGTGCACGAAGGGTTGAGGCGTGCAAGTGCAGGTGTCAAATGCGAAAAATTCCTTCGCGTACTGCAAGCGCTTTTGGCATCTATCTATCTATCTATCTATCTATCTATCTATCTATCTATCTATCTATCTATCTATCTATCTATCTATCTATCTATCTATCTATCTATCTATCTATCTATCTATCTAGCTAGCTATCTATCTATCTATCTATCATTCTATCTAGCCACCTTTGTCTCGATGCTCTTATGATCACCCCTTTAACCTGGGGTACACCTAACCTAGTACGGGAGGGTAAGATGTGACGAATACGACCCACTGGTCACAACATAAATATTGTCGCAATCTTGTCGTGTACTCCATCATACACTTCCAAAAAAACATTTCACATACCCGGTGGGTAGCATGTACCACTGCCAAGCGAGTATATGCCACAGGTTTTACACATTTTATATCTATGTTCTAAATTTTAGAGCGCACAATGTGCTCAATAAGAAAAAGGCAGATGACGCATTTTGCATGTACCCAGGATCGGTGACAAAACACATGAGTGATTGTAACACATGAGTGTTAAGGAAAAGCTGACATAGGCCACGTTGAGCAGACAAGTGCAAAAAAAGTAAACGTCAGTAACCCAGCAGAAATTGTACCCTAGCGTTCAGCGTGGCAACGAAGTATTTTACCACGTAGCCAAGCCAGGTCTCGAAAGTACTTTGCAAATAGACCCCAATATTCGTCAAACGTCCATTCTGGTTGCAGTACTGGCTATCGAATTTTATAAGCACATCATATATACTCACATAATAAAGCTGTCATATCGGGTTAAGGTCAATTGTAATTAGGCCCCATCCGCTGAGAGTAATTTTTGTAGCAGTGTTGATGGCTACCGTACCAGCAAGCACCAACGCAAACACCAGCCACTCATAGAAGCTTAACGCTTCTGATGTTGCTAATATCAATACATGTTGCTGTTGGCATCGCTACGCAACTACCAAACAACTGTTATTATAAAACGTATGCGGCTGTTTAACGTATGTGTGTGCATGGATTTGTACATATATTGAGCGCTACCTAATAACGTCTCACTCAATAAAATAAACCTTTTTCACCTTGCATCCACATGTTTCGCAGAACATTGATTACCAAAGTACGAGGGATCTGCTGAATTTATCTGTCCTCTGAAGCTCGAGGTATCATACAAGTTCTCCAAACTGAAATAATTTTCTTGGCTTGTTCACTGAGAAGCGCAAAGCATTAAGCAATACATAATTGCATATAGCTGATAAATAAAGCACGTATAGCTTATATGGCACAGTCGTGGATAGTTCAGCGTGTACCTTTAAGTTCATTTAGTAGAGTAGTTGCGATGATTGTTAGCTCTATTACGCAATCTCTGCGGGCATAGGCATTGTTCCAGAACGCCTTTAGGCTAAACCTTCTGTTCTAGGTGAACATCCTATCAAAGAGGTAACTTAGTGACAATGCCCTAGCCGCCTACACTTGATTTATATGTGAAGTACAACATCCCAAAACCACCATATGAATATGAGAGACGCCGTAGTGGAGGGCTTCGGAAATTTCGAGCACCTGGGGTTCTTGAACGTGCACACAAATCTGAGCACACAGGCCTACAACATTTCGGTCTCCATCAGAAATGCAGCCACTGAAGCCGGGATTCCATCCTGCGACCTGCGGTTCAGCAGCCGAGTATCTTAGCCACTAGACCACCGCGGCAGGGCAGCCGTCTACACTTACATCCCGCTGTAAAATGTCTGCCACAGCAATCGATATTTGACGCTCCCTCAAACACGTAAAGCAAACAATTTAGCACAGCACGCATCCGGTCATTCGGCGCAGCAAGCACCCAGCACGCATCGTGTACGCATCCTATTATCAAATTCGAATTTTTGTTGAGCCACTACAGGTTTTCATTTTATACGACGCCGAACTAAAACATATACTTTGACCGACTTCATGCATGTGCGCGCCTTCCATTGTCGACGCAACCTCTTGTGAACGTTTAGGTATAAAAAACACAGGACAAATACCTAGATATCTTAAAGCAAGCGAAGTGTATAGTCGTGCGCTTTACGATCTTCAGACCTAAGGCTGCAGAGTGTTAGATTCCATGTACGTGATGATGACACACATCACAAATCAAGTTTAAAAACATTTACGCGCTCCGCCCCTTCTTGATGCACATGTTTTTTTTCAGTGTAATTTCTTGTTGCTAGTGAACTGGCTAGTCAACATTCGCAGCGATGCCAATATCATTGTACTAACTTAAGTGATGAGGTTGTTATGTGTTTCAGTAGGTCTGCCTTATGCGATAACGAAAACGTGGGCACTTGACGAAAACGTGGCTTGCGAATGAACTAACAAAGTTACGAACAACTACGTCATGTTAGAACCTTTTCATATGATGTTATCGTGACGCCCCGTATATTCGAAATCGCTACTTTCAAAATTTATGTCGTTTTTACACCACGCCACACAATTTAATCATCACGTGATCTCTTATGGGATGCGTTACTAAGTTACCTAATAAAAGTCAACAAATTCATTGTACGAGAGAAAGAGGCAGACAAACAGATCGGCTCTTTCTTGTATCCTGTGAATTTGGCGGCTTTTCTTCAAGTAAGGGGAGCCAACTACCTGAGCTTTCAAATTTTGTGCGATACCAAGTGAGGTGCCGAGAAACTTTTGAGGGGGGATAGGACAACGCATATAGTGCGAACGTCATGGTCAGTTGGTGCATGGAAGTCAAATTGTCACTGGTTGCCAGACCGCAGTTTGTCTCTTGCACGTAAGAATGTCGGTTTGACAACAAATGTACTACAGTGATTGCAGAAGCTTTTTCTCTTTGAAGTGTTGCCATTGTAACAAGCTTCATTTTTTAAATGTGGTTTCTTTTTTATCAACCAGGAGACTAACCTGGACGAGCTGCTGTCGTCTATCGCCGGCAGCTCCCTCTCGAGACCGATTGCGCGCAGCGCCACGTCAGTCTTCCCGCTGCTGTCTTCCTCCTCTTGGGAATGTCTATGGTAGAAGTAGTGCTTGATCTGCTCCGGTATCCAGTAGGGCGCCAGGCTGCTGCACTCGGACGCGTGGGTGTCCGAGCGGCCGTTCTCCTTGGCACTTATTGAGGACACGGCGCCCACAGTCAGCGACACGTTGGACGTCATGTTGGACGTCGACACGTTGGACGTCTTGCGGGTACTGATCTCGGAGGCCTCGGGAACTGTAAGAACCGCAGATGGTGGCTTCTCCTTCTTCGGGCCGCCTGCTACGAGATGCAAGATCACATATTAGTTAAATTAATCTTGAGAAAAGCGAACAGCAAAAGAATGATATGTGCAACGTTTGACATGGCGATATAGTGCCGTCCAGGACAGGAAGAACACGAAGCGCCTTCTATCACTCGTTTATTCGTTGAACTGTAAGGAAATATTCAATGGATCTACATTGCAATCGTGAGTATCTATCGAACTGTTTCTTTTTCAGCTTCTGGGGTAACAGCTTGAGAGGAACGCCTAATTCATCTGCACAACTCTTGAAGCTCTTCCTGGACATGGTGATGTTGAAGCTACTGAATCAAAGCGCGACACTAAACGAAACAAAAAACGGTGTTTGATTATCAAAGTTGCGGCTGCATACTAGCCTGCGCCAGGGTATTTAATATTTCACTGCACATGAGCACCAATGTATATGTGCTCCAGTATTTCGGTAAATGTAAATGATGCTCCCTCTTTTGGTGGTGACTGAGCACCCCACCGTAAATAAATAAAAAGTAGACAAGGAGAGTCAAATCTCGTGAAGAAATATGATATTGAAAACGACTCTCGCTTTGCGATGACAAAAACACACTAGAACGTTTGTGGTGTAGTTCTAACGACGCGTCAGGAAGCGCCTACCTTTCCAGCTAATGTGAAGTTGATACCACACCACCTATGAGAGCTGTGCCTCAAGTCAGTCCCAGTTTGGCCCCTAACTTTGATTGCAAAGCTCATAAAAGAGGCTTCAAAAACGACTCGTGGTTTCAGATTGGCGAAGCAGCGCTCTGTCAATTGATGTTACTTTATGTTCTACCTTGTGCCAAGTAACTATTTTAAGAAGTGCTAGTTCGGTATATAGAAAAAAAAATTCTTCCTTTTTCTTACATGTGAATGTTTGTTTACGTTATTTGTGCTTGTTTCAACAGCAGGTCCCCCTGACAGTTTTCACTTTGTGACCTCCATTGGTAATATTAGCATTTTTTCATTGTATTGTATTGTATTACTATATTTGAAAGTCTAAATCTTAACTTTCTAAGTTTTTGTCAGTCGGATTTGTCTAGTTGCTTCCAGAACCGACATGTGCTCCTGCATTGTATAGGAGGGTGTCGGAGCTTTTCGTGGTACTGCAAATAATTTTTCAATGCAATGTTCGGGAAGATGTGCGCAAGAGAAAGGCGAACAGATCCAGTGCTTCCACGCCAAAAAAAGTCCGCTTGGCCACTAGTATGAATCACGCACGCGCTATTTTGGCTTCTGAAGTGATATCTGGTTACAGCTTGCTTATTTACGTGAATCCAGTTCATGATGAAGAACTAGCACAAAAAAGTGTGATGCGCTTGTTCTGTAGACTCGCTCATTTTGCACTACTATTCTTGGGCTATTTTTATTCATGAGTGAGTAATTAACTAAACAGTCTAACGCCAACTCCTGGGCATGCCCGACCACAACGGTGGCACTAAGGCATCGCTTTCACGTTTGTTGATCTTTTAACTTGAGTACCATGTAACAATATCGAATGCAGGAAATGCATCATGAAACACAGGCTTGTATTACATACATACATACATACATACATACATACATTCATTCATTTATTCATTCATTCATACATACATCCATACATACATACATAGGAAAAATAAAAATAAAAATAAATCAAAATACAAAATAAAAAACAAAATAATAAACATACAAAATAAAAATAAATCAAGAGCAACATACATACATACGTACGTACGTACATACATACATACATACATACATACATACATACATACATACATACATTACCTATAGAAAACTGCCAATGATGTTGTTTTATGAAGGAGATGACAGCCTACCGCCGGCAATTATATTTGCTTCCACTTCCTTCGCATTTACAAAACAATTTTTACTAATAACATCCCCTCTTCTTTTCTTGGCATCATTACTTGTTAGCACTCAGTATTATTGTGCCCTAGAAAGAAAACAAGCCTCCAAGTTCAAACTTTTTTCCTTCACTCACAGTGAGAGCCTAGTTCTGACAGACGTCATTCTTTCAGGTATTATGCGAGAGATAATTGGTAATATGCCAACTCGTGCTAAGATCACGTGCAACGTGACGCAAACCTGCAAAAAAAGAGTGTTTCCCACTCCCAGAATTTGCAACTGGCTGCCCTGACTGACGCTCCCACGTTTAAATGGACATATATACATTATAAAGCGGATGGAGTGATGACCACCCCGGTAGCTCAATGGTGCAGCATCGGGCACGCTTTTCGAAGGTATCTTGTTGGTCCTGGCCGGCGGCAAAAAGATATTTAGCGCACTTCTCTTTCTTCACAATTACTTTACAACTACTCCTTACGACATCACATACCCTAAACTTTCTTTGACATCATTGTCTGTTAAACAATTAAACATCAATATTACCGTGTTAAACAAAGAAAAAAAAGCCCTTCTATTTACGCTTCTTTCAACAAATATAGCGATGTTTCACCTTTCTGGCCTTTGACGTTCCTCTTCAAGAAAGCGATGCGTTCCAGATTCGGCGTGTCAGCTGCAGGCGCGGACCTGAGTGGAGACAAGTCCTGTCTGAGCATGTCACTTCTGACGGGGTCAGGGTTTCCACATCGCACTTTGTTAAATCGACATACTGAATCCTCTTGGTTGGATGTGGAAGGCCGTCGTTCGCGATTTAAGAAAATAGCGCAGCCGAAAACCACGGGGCGTCTTCTCTCCGAGCGAGACGCCATAACCTGATTCGACTTCTTCCTCTTCAAGCTTATAAGTGTTTTGCCACGAGAGGCTCGTGTGGAGTAATATCTATGGCGATGCCTATGCCTTACTATAATTTGCCTTGAAATAAAAACGAGCAGCATGGTCTGTACAATGCACGCACTGTACTTAAACACTAATATAAAAAACAGTAGCCGTCTTTACAATCCCATACGGAACACGAGATCGTCGCATTAGCATTCGTCATCCTCTCTGACGGGGTGAAAAATGTCAGAGAAGCAAGTTTTAGAACGTGCAATGTCTCCCCCGTGTCAAAAAAAATCGTTTAGCACAGAATGAACATGCGCATACTTTTATTTGAAACGAAAGCAAGACAACACGGCTTTCAGTTTTGGTATGCTTACCATTGTTTACCAATAGATTTGTGGACATCCTGCTCTAATCATCTCGGAAAGACGACAGGCGCGTGTTACGAACGAGGGATGGCTGCAGTCGCAACGCAGGCATAGTCAACGCATGTCCCTTCGGGGCACGTGACTGCCGCAGAAAGCTGTAATAAACTGGTGCAGCCTGAGAATGTTCACAAAGCTTTTCATACACGACTACCACGCCAACATCGGTATCAACTGTCTGCATTTTTATGAGAGATATACAGACAAATACAACACTGCCATAATGCGAATTCTGCGCAGTTTTGAGTCGGGGCAAGACTGGTTGTGTTAAAAGTTTTCATTTTCCTCAAGTTATGGACCACGTTCTAAATCATAATTTTTGTGGAGCAGCACAGCACTCCTTGATGATGAGGGTGATGACGATGATGTTGGCCTAAACTAATGGCTCACACCCACTCTGGGGGATTGGCCAAGAAACGAATATTTAGATAGTGAGTCACATAATACATTTAAATCTAATGAATTTTAAACTATGCAGAAGAAATGAAAGTTTACTAATTTAGAGATGTGCAATCGAAACCGCCTTGTTTTGACTAAGAATGTTTGTACAGCAGAACAGATATCCCACTGACAATCAGAGTTATTCAATGATTGAATAACTCTGGGTGACAATGACCAAATTAGAAGGCTCCCAAGGAGAGAATATTAGATATAATGCTTCAATTCAATTCGATTTTCGTCTTTCTTTGGATAAGCGAGGTGCGTGCTACATATCTGTACGGTATTTTGTGCACTTTTTGATGCTCAATGTGGCTGGTGATGGTGACCACTCATGGCTGATCAGGTAGCTGTGGGTGGGACGCACTAAGCCACCAACTTGTTGCCAAATTAGCGTTGTGTGAAACATGTTGTCTTTTTTGCTCTTCTACCACGCTATGTTACATAGGTTAACACGGTTCTTTGGGCAAAATGGCCAGTGTATATGGTCTTTTTGGGAAAGAATATGAAGGACCAGCGTCTCTGTGGTCAAATACTAGTCTGATAGTCGGTGAGCCCTGAGTCAATTTTCATTCATTTCAGTTTTTTTTCATGTGTAACAGGTACGCCATTTAAAGTGACGGCAACACGGACGCCGCCTAATGCAGAAACGCGCTCCTGAAAGTGGCACTATAATAATATTGGATAGGCTACAGTGCAATTCAGGTGAATACCATAGCAGACTCACAAAAAAGACAATTGTTGACTTAAAACTGCGTTTATTTGCACTTGAACAAGTCTTTTTATGCAAAAATATGTTGGCCAACTCGGCCTTCGATATTTAAAAGCGGCAATGTCATCCGCACAAATACTTCCTGTGTGTCAGCACCGAAGCAGCGGTGGCTGTTGTACAAATTGCGGGTATAAGAGAAACAGAATAGCCTATTGTTTGTGAAAGCACGAAACATCTACACCCCAGCTCTTTCAAAGACATCCTTGGGCAATCAGTGGAACGATCGGCATGAGCGAGGCTAATAGCAGGGATGCGGCAATCGTGCGTCCTCTATTTGCCATTTTCTATATACTTCCAGACACACTCTTTTGCTGCGGTACTGAAAGCCTTTTACTTCCTCCCTTTCTTGCTCCGCGTTAGTGCGACCTCCTTAGCGAACGAGCTACATCGTGAAACCAAGTTGTCCCGAAAATCTTACCAGAGTTGCTGTTCTATGCAGTGACGCCTCTTCGGCACTCTGCACTCCACCTCAGTGGAATTGAAATCCCCTTCTGGGAAACCTGTGTGCCGGCAAGACCCGGATATTTCTCTTTGAGCACCTTCCATCCTGCCTGACCGTTTCTGATTGAATGATATGTGGGGTTTATCATCTTAAAACCACTATATGATTATGAGAGACGCCGTTTTGGAGGGCTCCGGAAATTTCGACCGCCTGTAGTTTTTTAAAGTGCACCCAAATCTGAGCACAGAGGCCTACAACATTTCCGCCTCCACCGGAAATGCAGCCGCCGCAGCCGGGATTCGATCCTGAGACCTGCGGGTCAGCAGCCGAGTACCTTAGCCACTAGACCACAGCGGCGGAGCTGCCTGACCATTTCTCTTCTATCCGATCGTATAACGCGCATATATGGTGGGCATATATCTTCAAGCATCATCCTCCCTGAAAGTGCAAGGAAAAGAGCAGCGTAATATAAAGAGAGTTATTTCCAATTGTGCAAACGCAATCGCTATTGGAATGATATTGGAATGATAGCATTGGAATGATAGCATGCACTGTAATGCTCTCACCGGAGAAGAACGGGAAGAAGGGGAAGAAATGAAAGACAGAATGGTCAACGAGACGAGCGTTTTGCTACCCTGCACTGAGGAAAAAAAGGTTCAAGGGAGAAAATGAAAGAAAGGAGAGGGAAAGAGTACCGTCAGGTTACGTGGGCGCCTGTCACTTTCACGCTTGCTGGAAAGATACCGTGTACTTATGGGATGGCTTTCAATAAGCCGCTGATTTCTTACTTATGTGGATTCACTTAGTGCGTTAGTCAATGTATCACTTGTAAAAGCAATATAGCAACATTCCTAGAAAAACAAAATTAGTGTAGTTGCAACACCTCTTCAAAATATTATGCCGCCGTTTTTCTGTGTGCACATCGCCGTTCGGCTAATAGCGGCGAACGACAGCGTTCAACATGTTCTTTTACACGAGATGATACGCTTTGTTGTTTAATATGTTTAACATTGTCCACAATAGATTTCCTATAGGGAAGTGAAAGTCAATACAGTGCCCTGAACGAACATGAGCGGGCGCAGTCGGATGCGATTTTGCTTTAACCGCAAGTTTCGCGACTTGCCGGCAGCTTCGGTAATACTGATGTTGTGCTAAGGGGTTCAGAGATTCGTCTAAATTACCGGACTCAAGGTGGCGACTTTTTTTCGCGAGTACTTGGTCTGCCTCTTTTCTGCCGTATGAACAAGGTGAACCATGCAAACATTTCACATTAATTAACAACAAAAACTTCAAATCAAAGCCCCAAAAGCTGATGAAGTTCAGCTAGAGCGCAGATCTCGCTGATGGGCAATATGCCTGACGCAAAAGCGTAACAAGTACGGTGAACCTTGTATGAGAGCAAGACACATTGTGCGCTTGACGCAAGAGTTGTTCAAGAGAGAATTCATCCCCTTGGACGTTCGTGCATGAGAACGTCTGAAGCAGAGGATTTCCGATAAAACGAGACAGAGTGCTGAAATATTGATACGCCTAGTTCACCACCCACCCGTCTATTTCGTGCTTCGCTAGGCAACGGTCACTGTGGCCCGCGTTCAACCACGCACCGCTGTATTCGCTGCGGAGTGCTGCCGTAATCGCAGGAGACCTTAACCGCCACGCCCCTTCCAGTCACCGGCCTGTCCATGCGTCGGGGAATATTTCTGCACCGGTGCGCCCACATTGCTGTCCTAATGAGAATCCAGCTTCTGAGAATCCAGCTTCTAAAAATAAATTCATTGCACACACACACACACACACACACACACACACACACACACACACACACACACACACACACGCACGCACACGCGCACACACACACACACACACACACACACACACACACACACAGGGATTTTCTTTTGTGTGCACAAATTGAAATACACCGAGAAATTCAGCATTTGGTCTTTAACACCCACGAACGCTTGATACGTTTCGAAATGCTACCTATGTATTTGTAGTTTTTCAGCAATATTCACGTTCCCGCTAGCGAGAATTCTCTGTTACATATTTAATGATGAATCTTGTACGGCTCAACTGCGGCCACTCGCGACACAAAGGTTTAATTTCATAAGTTAAAGTGAATACGAGCGTGGCATACAGGTGAGCATATTTACAAGTAAGTGAATCAGTTGTACAGGCGCTCAAAGTGAATAATCTTGCTATCCAAACGCATGTTTTGTGAAAATATATAGTGCTGATAATACGTGAAGGACATTCGAAATTGCATGCTAACAGCATGATGCTGGAACATGTAGCAAAAACAACCGCAGGAAAAAAATCTCGGCATATCCTGCGTACTTGGGAATCCACGTTATGCGAAGCATGTTGAAGGAAGGTGACCTGTTGCAATTTTTTATAGAGCGATACGTCATAAAAATACGCAAAATATATGTGCAAATGCTGCACGCACAGACATATGTTGAAGAGTTGCAGATGTTTATATAACCAGTTGCTTTGTCTACGCAACGATGTCAACTGGAACATGCGTATTAGCAACACCAGAAGCTGATATGAAGCGCTGATACTCGCGAAGATGCTGGCCCTGCAGACACTGTTTTTAAATCAACTTCAGCGCATGACACTTACCCACAATTGACGTTAACCTGACGTGACGACTCATCAAAGGAGTACATATATAATGTTTTTAAAATTGGGTAGGCAGCGCTGCAACCACTATTGACGTTTCAGGAAGACTAGACTTTACTTGAAAAGTTGCTCCGAGACCTGGCGTATAGCTCTGTGGTAGAATGCTTGACTGCCACGCAGAATGCTTGGGTGAGATTCCTGTCGGGACGCTGAATATTGTTATCGGCATTCATCGGGGGTCAACGCTTCATATGGCAGGTTCTCGTTACCATTGGCATTCATTCTTTGGATTACTCCTGTTGAAGCTACCAATGTCAAGTATTTCTTAACGCTCGAGTGTTAAAGTTGCCCATGTGTGTCTCGTCGTTCCTGGGTAGATAATAAGTGTCAATAACCCATGGCACATACCCGCCCACCAGCGGCACACAACTGTCTGTGGGTATGTGCCACTGTCTGACGGGAAGTGTTGGACGTCGTACGTGACAGGATTGTCCCAATATTTATGTCTTAGCCAGCGCGTCATATTTCTCAAACCATCTTACCCTCCCATGCTAATTTTGATTCACATCAAGTTAAGGGGGTGACCACGAGAACACCAAGTGTAAGTGGCTAGATAGATAGATAGATAGATAGATAGATAGATAGATAGATATATAGATAGATAGATAGATAGATAGATAGATAGATAGATAGATAGATAGATATGCTCAATGTCACCGAAGTTCACTAAGAAATGCTTGGCATTTAAAAAATAGTTGTTAAATAGTCGTTCCTAGCCGAGCGTTATGAGTAATTTCGAATCATCGCATGTGTTTAAACAGACGTTGCCTACATTAAACGTGCAATTTTCGGTTTTTCGCATGTCTAGCTCAATGCCAAGAAAAACCAATTTTGGTAAGACCTGGTGACTCAGTACGCACAGCATCGCAGGCCGATGGAGGTGAAAGAAAACTCCATCAGCATAGCTTCAGGAAAGATGAAGTAGAGAGCACAAAAACAAACAAAAAAGAAATCGAGGAAATACATGTAGGCAAGCTACTTTGCAAGAAAAAGGAAGTAATATGGTTCAGAATGACCTCTACATTCTTTATGCGTTATTTTTCCTGCATCATCAGCCATTGTGGAAGGTCGAAGCTTGAGAAGCGGTGGACCAGGAGGGAGCATTAAAGACGACTGAAATGGTCATTCATGGGGAGAAAGCTCCCTGTGGCGGGGTGGGGACTCGCCCGTGCAGCTGAACGATGGGGAAAGGTGCATTGTTGCCACCTCATTGAAAGGCAGCAATACACGCGATCGGCGGGTGGGGTGGGTTCACAGTGCTCTGTAGTGACGTATACTACGTGCTTTGTTTACATATCTTTTTTTCTAACTAGCTTTGATTGCTGCGGGGCTGTAAGCAACAGGGTTTCCGCAGCAGCGGTCCAGGCATTCTATTAATGGAGCTTTCGTATTGCTATTGTATAGCGACAATGTGACGTCATCCGGCTTCATGCAACAGATGAAAGGCGAAGCCTCACTTCTGCACTTGCAGGGCTTCTTTGACGGTGAGTCTCATGAACTTATATTAGCACCCCACGCCAGTCACCCTACTTCTACATTATCAGCTACTGCATAAATTTGCCTGGGTAGGTTCACTTCCTTTGAAGTTGCCGTTGCATTGCGCACCTGGTAAAGTTTAGTGTACACTGTGATGATCCCTTGATGCTTCCTCAGATATAATAGTGCTCTTGGTGCTTCCTCAAAATCTCTTAGTGCTTTCTCAATTATGATTTCTCAGAAGGATAATGATTGGTATTTAGAGGATAACATTAAAGCCTGTACATACCAATAGAGTTTTTATGTGGCTTGCAATAGGTTGACGTCTATCACTGTTGAGGACTTTCACTGTCACTTGAGGACTGTTCTTTGCAATATTGTCTCTTAGTTCTCCTTGATGCCACTCTTCCTATGTAATGCAAATCATACAATTCAGACACATCGTAAAATATTGCAGTCAGACAAATTAGATACGTTATGTTCAAAAACACCAACCTTGTGGCATATAAGAGCCAAATAAAGTCGTGCGCAGCATGCCCAATTTAGCCAAATGAATGTCACGGTGCTTATATAAGCATAATACTTCAAGGCTGGCACCACTAGTTGGCTCTGGAAAAACTTCGTGCACTCATTATGAAAACAAATAAAGGTGACATCTGGTGCGAATTGGTAATGTGTGGAATAAAATAAATTTCTTTGCCAACTCGATAACTATTGTGTATATTTATTATGTGGAGTTTTGTATAATGTAGTACGGAAAAAGGATCAAATAGTACATAATCTACTGGAGTTGAATAAAACACCTTTGTGCTCATGAGGGACGAGCTGCTTAATACATAGGAGAAATATTGTATTGACACACTACACAGACGTCTGTTTCATCAATGTTGTCAAAGTAGTTCACTCCAGTTTGCTTCTGACGTGCGCTAGGAACAAAAAGTATGCCGTTGTGGTTTTCGATGTTCCTAGCGAATATTCACTAGTGAATAATATCTTACACAAAACAATTGATTAAGGAATAGGAAAGTAGGCAACCACTCATGTGTTGCACGAAGTCGCAAGTACGTGTTCGTATTCCTTTCGTGTCACACACGAGTGGTTGGCTACTTTCCCATTCTTAGCCCTTCCGCTACCTTTCTGGCCTCTGCAGAACTCATTCGCGCACCAATTGAATCATTATGCGCATTTGGCTGGATAACCACTCACTTTTTCTTCTCTTTTTTGGCAAGGTGTTACGCCTGTTAGTATGTATACTGATGCTGCACAAGTATTATTTTGCTGTATTGGTTACCCCTGTTCATACTTGTACCCATCCTGCATATGTATTGCGCTTGTAGCATGTTTCCCACCCCTTATGTAATATCCCCTCTAGGGGGTCTTTAAGGTAATAAAGTGAAGTGAAGTGAAGTGAACCACTGTTAGAAGCATATTCTTTTTTTTAAATTGGCACGTCTTCTAACTTTGCATGCACGTTGACGCAACCCTTTATATTCAATGCCAAAGAGGGTAAATGTTGGTAACGCGGAAGGAATCGGCTTCTTAAGCTCTGAAATTGTTTACGAGATATCCTCGCCATGAGGGCAATCATGTCAGGTTTTCTTGCATAGTCTATTTCACTCGAAATATCACGTTCAAAGGCCACGACACTTGAGGAGCTCGGGGTTCTGGGGTCACTGGTTGGGGTTAAAGTTTGCATTCACTCCGGGAATCGCGTAGTCCTTACTGCGATAATATGAAAAACAACTAACTAGACGAGAAAAATTTGTGGCAGCTAAATAGTTTTATGTCAGACAAATAAAGAGGACCGCTTCACTTCACAAAGTTATCTTTGTGAAAGATGGAGATATGTTGCTCTACCGGGTACAAATGGATGTCAAAGCAAATACTTGACTACACATTTGCCCTTAAAAATTTTCGTGTTTCATCAAACTAGATTTATGACGAAGGCACATAAAATAACCCTTACATTGAAATTTTTCGCGTGGAGTGTCCGAAATTTTCGCTACGTGATTATAAATCAATGCAAAAATCTTGTTTTAACGCTTCTTCTGCTATAACTGCTATTAGGAGCAATTTACAATTTCATCAGGAGAATCAATTTTGTAAAGGCGCAGAATACATTTGTACTTCCTGATTAGTTTAGTATGGATTTCGGGAAGCACTTATGCACAAAAATTATATACAGCTATATCCCTAATGGGTCCCATGGTCTTCAATTTACAGGCAGGTTTAGCATTCGCGCGAGCCCCAGCTGACCGTACGTATTGAACTGGTAAAATCTTGTGTATGTTATGTCACAATGAAGCCTACTTTCTTGATAATTGAACTGCCACTATGTGAGGATCTGACGATGGGATTATTTGAAGCTAAGTAACAAAGTATCTTGCGTCATCGCCCTTGTGTCAATGTTGGTAGTGACAGCACAATCCATTCTTGTGACGCAACTTTTTTTCCTGCGGCCGTGATCCAGGTCGATGCCCAGCTTTGACTTTGAAGCGCGGCATTGCCATTCGCAAGCATGAAGCGTAAAGAGATAAAAAGAAAATATTACCCTCTCCCAATGTGTCGGACAGCGAACTCCACGTAGTCTTGGTAACATTGCCACCTTTCCTTCAGTCCATCTCCCTTTCTTCCCCTTTGAATCTAAATTCAATTTACTAATTCTTCTACATCAAGGGGTATCACATAAAAATGAGTTGTATTTGATGCTTGTGGGTTCTATTTTATGCATTGTATACGCAATAGCATGTTGTGCCAATGACGCTCTTTTGACGAGCATGGTTACCAATAATCTGATGAGAACACAGTCGTTTATCACAATTTACCAAGATGTGCTTGTTAAATACTTCATTTTCAGTACAAACCGATACCATTTATTCTGACCTCAGAAGAGTACGTACCAACGCCGCATCTCTGAGCTGTGTTTATTGCGCAACGTTGCATTAGCTGTCTATCAATATTGTTGCGCTATAGCACCAGCACGATATAGGCGAGTGTAAATTCACGACACAAAATTGAGCACTTCCACGTTACTTACGTTTTAGAATGTATTTTAAAGGGCCACTCACCAGGCTCTCAAATACATAACGAAAACAAGCGCCATATTCTCTGCTGATAATTCTAGACCTTCTTGAACACTTCTCTGAGGCAGACAGTAGTGCTCATAACTTCGAGAGTGTACATCATCTCGATTGGTCAATATACGTGAAAAATCAAATGTTACTTGTCTTCTGCACTGCTTCCTCATGCAGCCGTCCATCCGTTAATTCTTTTCTCGCATGAATAATGTCCACAATCTACCGGTCACATCTTATTTGGGGTGTTTACAACTGCGCAAGCGGTGATAAAAACGTATAGAAGAAGCGCAAAATCATGATAGGCTCTTGTGCTTAAGGCTGACATCGTTCATGTGTTTTTAGGAACTAAGGGGCGAGGAGATTGCACCGCATGTGTGATGAGTAGTGAAGGAGAGAAGAAAACCACCCACTTTTGTTCGAATGCGGAGGGGGAGGGGGGGAGTGAGATTTTTGAACACTCCGAGTGATGCATAGGCACGCGTAGGCTAAGAACATCTGTCTTTGAATACCGAATCATTTCATGTCGTAAAATAACAGCAGGCAGAAAGCAAGCTTGTAAGTCTGCATGAATGTGCTTGTTTCATTGATATGCAACCTATACAGTCAATCAATAATCTATTTTTGCTGCTGCAAGTTCTATATACATCACAAATACCATTCTATTTAAGTATATACTTCAGCGAGCTCCAATTGATAGGTGGGGTTTAACGTACGAAAACCACCATGTGTATACGAGAGACGCCATAGTGGAGGGCTCCAGAAATTTCGACCACCTGCTGTTCATTAACGCGCACCCAAATCTGAGCACGCGGGCCTACAGCAATTTCGCCTCTATCGAAAATGCAGCCGGCTCAGCCGGGATTGGATCCTGCGACCTGCGGGTCAGCAGCCGAGTACCTTATTCACTAGACTATCATGGCAAGGACATCAGCGAGCTCCCTCAAAACGCATTGAACCAGTGTTTGTCATCATCTTTCCCAGACAAACTACCGTCTAGTACATTTATACCGACAAGAATTCGTTCGGTGTAGGAAACACATGCATGAAACGAAGTTGCCTGCCTATATATTACACATACTGCGGAAATACCCATCCCACTCTCGTATTTCTATGATAAAATTGAGGTCACTCCGTACCAAGCGTTGTACTGTCTCAAACATGTGCATTCTTAATTTTTTACCACTTCACTACGTACGTCAAGCACTACATCGGAGTATAACGTGTCACGTGTAATGTGTGAACAATAATGCGTTATCTGTAGAAGAACGGTAGGAATCTACACATGCGCATCCATTTAGCTTAAGTTGTAAAAATGTTCCCACGAACATTGCTTATAGAAATTTTATGGTTATTGTTTTTTGTTTGGTGCTATGTAAACATAGTATAGTCATATGTTGCATCCGACGTAGGTATACTACTTTCGTGTGCCATTTGCATGATTACTGTTGGTGCTCGTTTTTACGTAATGCAGGTGTAACGTGTAACGTGACATATATGCATACCTTACTCGTGTTTGTTTTTCTGTGTTAGCTCTCTTTATGTCAGTACAAAGAAATCTACAGCTTGAGAAAGCTGTGAGATTCGATAGCAATTTCACAGATCCCCATCGGGATGCATGAGTTGTAACATACTCGATGCATCAAAAATAATTGTACCTCATAACAATAAATATATTAAAAAAAGCTGTCAATTATTATTAGTAGGGCCAAATTTAAAAGCTGTCATGAAGCTAATCGTAAAAAAAAAGACACATGGCAAATATGTGCTTGTGTACAGGAACAATTGCGCGAGTGACAGATTTTTTATCGCTTTGAATTGCAGTGCACGCATACAGCGGCTTTACAGCATGGGCCGATCTTTGTTTTCGAGTTTGTTTCATGAAAACTAGTTGTGCAAAAGCTTGCACACCCGTGCAATAAAAATACATCATGGACTCCTTGTACACTCTTTTTCGAAGGTGGATGCACAGGATGTTGGAATGAAAGTTCTTGAAATAAGAGAGAGAGAGAGAGAGAGAGAAAGAGTACACCTTGTATATGTTGAGTAATTATTCTTGGCCATAAGCATGTAACCGGCACAATTTCTTTATCCTTACGAATTTGACCGTTACTTACCAGCGTTGTGTTCATTACAGGTTGTATAGTTTGATGAACATAGATCTCAACTCGGGTAGTGCCTGAGCTTTGTAAGGGGCACAATAGCCTCACGGAGAGCTAAGGATGCGCTAAAAATAAGGGATGCCAAAGTATGCATTGTAAAAGTTTTGTGTGTGTAAAGCTAGAGTGAAGAAGAGTGGAAGGGGAATGGGGAGGCCCGCTATTGTTTGAATGTTCCCCACCATGGCACGCTCGGTGAACGCCCCGTTTTACAGCTTTGAAACGGCGTCGTAGTGGGATGCCGAAGGAACCTCCCGTGGCAGAAGAGCGCTTTCCACAGGCAAGGTTAACACTAATTTATGGCTCAGCCTGGTCGTCTAACTGCCGTCGCATTTACGGTGGCTGCGTGCGAGCGTAAAGCATCACTTTCCTACTGTGCTAGGCAAGCCGACAAAGGCTTGATTTTAAAGCGGAGTGTTGTTTTCTTTATTAGGTAACAACACAACGCCCGAGAAGTGTCTGTACCAGGAACTGTTACCCTCACGTAAATTGCAAAACTCAGTGGTATTCAGCATGTTCCGTTAGTTCACAAACGCAAGGAAATTAAAAACAAAAAGAAGAGGTGGATCATAAGATTACGAACTAAGATGTTAGCCGAAGGACTTAGTTTATGTGGTCTTCAAGCGAATTAGACGCTGGAGCAACAGTCCCATAAAACTTCTCGGATGTCGTTACGTGGGGCAAAGAAAAGTGCTTTACCATGTACCTTGACACATCACGTTCAGGGATCATACTGTAACAATGATTCTGTGTCTCCATAAAAAAGCAGCACAAGCAGACTTATGCCCTATTCCCAGCGTAACCAAACGTTATATAAGTGAGGAGGCGCATATTCTGCAACAAGCAGCTGTTTATTAGTGTATATTGAGAAATTATTTGTTTTAAAAGCCGACATTGCCTAACGGTGCAACACAGAGGGTGTATGCCAGAAGCTTTTTTTTGCTTTCTGAATGTACGCAATATAGAAACGAACACAACAGTTAACGACCTCATTGTTATTGGAACGCTTCGGGGTGATTGGAATAACCTTATGAAGTTTTCAACCGCATTGTACATCAAAGTAATGTTATATAAGCTTGTATTTCTGGAGCTTTCGTGCAGCAAAAGTGTTGCTTTATCTTTATGCATTTAAGTTAATTCTTGCAGTCCTTTCAGAACAAGGAATTCCCGGTTATTTGAAAAAAGAGTTGCATTTGCTTTGCCACAACTGCTCGTAATCAATAACAGTGATCAAAGAAGAAACGGCTACATTTGTCATCGTATGAAAACCCATGGAATCTTACCAAGTCTGACAGGTAGTGTACGAGACAATACTTAGTCAGCTTTGATATCATAAATCTTACATTCAACCAGATGTCTTCGGAGAAAAAAAATCGATGCTCAAGATATCCGCTATTAATGCTGTCATGAGTGGCGCTTCAAGTATAGCAATTCCTTTGGGCACACATAAAACAATACATAGGCGCAGGAGACACTGCCGCAAAAGTACAGCTCCATCGTAGCAGATGCCACGGATTCAGCCCCTTTTGACATTAGCTTTGTTTTAACACTAAAAATGGTGAAAGAAGAAATATAAGAAGGTAGGGAGGCTAACTAGACTACGTCATATTTTATACACTACACGAAGGAACAGGGAAACAAGGGAGCACAGCAGAAAGGGAACTCTGCCTAAAAGTTCTCCACTTCATTTAAAGCTCAATCTTCCACCCTACTCTTTTGTTTGCTTCTAACAGCATTATTCATAAAAAAACTTATTGTGCAACTAAATAACTGGAATCATAAATACTCATCGCTAGAGAGAAGCTCTACAACCAGTGCAATATTGTGGCGTAAAGAAAACGAGAGACACAACGACGTATGTAATTCTTAGAACAAACCCTGCTTGTCACATGTCGTTCTTAGAAAAAACTCTGCTTGTGTTATTTGTAAAGCTTGCTTACGCGCCAACGTGCCCCTTTAACATCACGTGAAGTTTTTTCGATAGGGGTTCATCATCGTAATCAGCCTGACTACGCCCACTACAGGGCCAAATCCTCTCCATGTTCCGCCATTCAACTCGGTCTTGTGCTTGCTGTTACCACTTTATAAGCTTCCGTATCTCATCTGCCCACCTGAATTTAAGTCTTTCCTTTATTCGCTTGCCTTCTCTTAGAACCCAGTCTGTCATCCTTACTGACCAGCAGTTATCTTGCCTTCGCGTTACGTGCCCTGCCCATGACCATTTCTTCTCCTGGATTTCATCTTTGATGTCCTTAACCCCGGTTTGTTCCTTCAAATACTCTGCTCTCGTCTTGTCTGTTCAGGTTGCACCTATATTTTGATTTTTATTGTTCGCTGCGTGGTCTTCAACATAAGTGTAATCCTCTTCGTAATCCTCTAGGTTTCTGCTTCCTTAGTTAAGGACCGGTAAGATGCAGCTGTTGTATACCTTTATACAATACCTCCATCTTACACTGCACACGCTTTAACGATATCCGCTAAATTACCATCTACCATGTCATCGCAAAGGTCTGTTTTCTCGATAACCGCAGAGTATCTTTTCTCAAGTGAGACTGGGAAAACCTGTATATTTTCCCTCTCATTGTTTTCATTTGAGTGGCTTCTTTTAGATCAGTTTCTGTCGTTCGTTTTACAAATCTAGGCGAATTAGAGACCTTACCATGCTATGGTCACTACTTTGTAAGCACTTCCATTTTCTGCTCGATGCCTTAGTGTGTACTCAGAATAAATTCTATTTTGTTCTTACTTTCACCATCAGGGCTCCTACATGTATACTTACGGTTTACTCGTTTTCAGGGAGAGGTTTTCAAGATCAGCAGGTTATTTCGTTCTTCAAATTCTACTAATAACTCCCCTCTGTTCTTTTGATTACCGATGTCATCTCCAGCCTACCCGGTCTCCCGGTTTCTTTTCTACCATCGCATTGAAGTTGCCAATCGGTATGAAATACTGTGTTTTTACCTTACCCACCCCTGATCCCACGTCTTCCTAGAAGCTTTCAAATAATGCACCATCATGACGGGATGCAGGCGCGTAGGTTTGTACCACCTTCATCTCGAATCTCTGAAGATGTTTATTTACTATACCTGCCACCTTTTTTTAAATTATATAGTATTGCTCTATGTTACCAGCTATATTTCAGGGACGAAGCTCCTTAAGGCGTGGGTCTGTCCACCCCTTGTATACATGTAGTAGTACGTAACCACAGCTGGCACATACCCACTCTAGAGCGGGTATGTGCCACAGGGGATGCGAGATGGGTGATGGCGGTACTTGGAGTGTTCACTAGATGAACGCACGGATGGACGTACAGAGAGAATAGCAGGCGGACGGACGGATGGATGGATGCGCGGAAGTACGGAGGAATGAACGCACGTACAGACAGACAGATAGACCGACATATGGTTGGATGGACTCACGGACAGACGCATGCACAGACGGGCGGACGCATAGACGGACGCAAGGATGGTCACGCGGACGGACAGAAGCATGGCAGGGCTGATGGATGCTTCATCCACTCATCATCATTCACTCCATGGATATGCTGTAATTTTTAATGGATGAAGAACTCCACCCCCAGTTCTCTTCTTTCAGCTAAGCGATGATAGCAAAGGACGGGCCCATTATATAGCAATGTGTAGGTCTCATCTGTCGTGCTTACCTCACTGAGCCCTATTAGATCTCATTTCACACCCTCTAGTTCCTCGAATTTCTCAGTGAGATTTGCCTCACTAGATAAGATTCTAGCGTTAAACGCCGCCAAGTTCGGGTTCCAATGGTGGCATCTTTGGACACAGAGAATCTTAACACCCTCTGCGGCATCGCAAGTATGGCCGCCGCGTGGTAAGTTGCTTCGCAGCCGCTGGGGACTGAGGGCTGACGGTTAGGTTGCGCATCCATGTGGAAGGTAGTGGCCAGATACAGAGCAATGCGGCCAATCCATCTCTATGACGGAGTGCGGCACCGGCGGTCAACTTCTGTGAGGCGGCACCCCAGACCTGTTTTAATGCATTCCCACCTTTACGTGGATAATTTTTTTTTATTCGGTGGCGAATCGCATGGCACTGGGCTTCTAAAGACGGACCTCTTGCACGCAAAGGTAATGCTCTAACCACCACGCCATCCCTGCGTGGAAGTTCAAGCTACGATAGTTAGACGGGACACAAGCAAGCGGTCCCAGAATACGAAGAACCTCGTTAAAAATATTTAATTATGAAAGTCTCAAACACAACAAACAAAATAGAACTGGCCGAGCATTTGAAGTTGATTATTACGCGTAAGGTATCCAATGTAGTAGGTATAGAATAAGAGAAACTGAACATACTTTAAATAATGGAAGAAGCATCAAAGCGGTGAAGAGAAAGCTTGGGATAAGCAAAAAGAAAATTTATGCACTAAGAGATAAGAAAGGCAAAGTAACAACCGATAGGAATAGGACATTCAAGTATCGCAGCAGTTTTACTGAAATCTGTACAGCAGCCGCACCAACCACGATCCTAATGTAAGACCTAGCTGTACTCCAGATGACAACTCATGAATAACGGCAGAATAAGTCACTAAAGCCATGGAAGGAATGCAAAAAAACAAAGCTGCTGGTGATGATCAGGTAACATAAGATCTGCTGAAAAACGGAGGAAAAATTAGGATAGAAAAACTATCCACCCTGTTTACGAAGTGTCTCCTGACGGGGATGGTAGCAGAACCTTGGATAAATGCTAACATCATCTTAAGCGATAAGAAAGGGGACGACAAGGACTTGAAAAATTGCATGCCGGCCAGCATGCTCTCTGTCATATACAAGCTATTCACAAAGGTGATAGCTAACATAATTAAGCCCACAGTAGAAGTTAATCAACCAAAGGATCAAGCGAAATTTTGTACAGGCTATTCAACAATCGACAACATTAATACTATTTATGAGGTGATAGAGAAATGCTCGGATTGCACGCAAGCACTATACATAGTCCTCATAGATTACAAGGCTTTTGATTCAGTAGACATATTAGTAGTGATGTAGACGCTCCGAAATCGGGGCGTAGATTAAGCAAATATAAACATCATGGATGAAATCTACAGCAGATCAACTGTCACCACAGTGCTTCATCAAGAAAGCGACAGAATACCAACAAAGGAGGATGTAAGACAAGGAGATCTGATCTTCCCAATGCTATTTACCGCATTCTTACTGGAGATTTTAAGAGGCCTACAATGGGAATTGTTAGGCATATGAGTTACGAAGAATACCTTTATAATCTGCACTTTGCCGATGACATTGCACTGCTGAGTAACTGAAGGGATAAACTGCGATTCAAGATTACTAAATTTGACATAGAGAGCAGCATGGTAAGTCCAAAATGAATATTCAGAATTAGTGTAAAACTACCTCGGAAAAGAGCAGCACTTCGTCATAGGTAGCAGTGTACTTCAAGTTGTAAAAGAGTACATCTATGTATATAGACAGGTAGTAACTGCGGTGCCGCACCACAAGATTGAAGTAGCTACAAGACGCGCTGAGACGTCCATGCGTCAAAGCAACGCAGCGCGGCGCGCGCCAGCGTATATATGGTAGGACCGGCGAGTGGTGTGGCAACGCAGGCGTGACGCGACAAAATGAACGCCGGCCAGCACTCGCCCCACATCATGTCGAAATGTATTTTTGCCTTGCTTTTGGCATGTTCTCACATGACACGCATCTCGTGATTATTATGTTTGCACCAGCCACATACCTACGTCATCTATTGGCGTCACGTAATACCAAATTCGGCATATTTGAAGCTAGCGAAACGCCCGGAAGCGCATCATGAGTTGAGCATGTAGTTTTGTTGTTACATCACACGCATGTCCTATCACATTTGGATGTATCATTTACATATTTCGTCCGTTCGCATCGCGTAATACCGAGTTTGGTACATGTGGAGCTAGCGAAACGACCACGAGCGCATCACGAGTGTAGCACGAAATCGTGTTGTTAAAGGACTCGCATCTAGTGTTTATCATGTTTGCACCAGTATCATAACTTCATCATCCAGGCATGTCCCGGAATACCTGATTTAGCATAAGTGAAGCTATCGAAACGGCTGCGAACACATCACAAGCGTGGCATGTAGTCATGTTGTTACATGACACGCATGCCATTACTTTCATGTTAAAGTCTGGCGCATGTGTTCGCCATGTAATAATGTCTTGCCATACCATTTTTGCAACTTTCCACGCGAGCAAAACTACCGCAACAGCTGCAGAACCATGAAAAGTAAATCATGACATTCATTTTGTACATAACAGGATTATCATGTTATGAGTAGACAAATATGTTTTTCATAAAATCACGTTGTGCCATATAAAGTTTGGTATTGATAACACTGTCAAAACGGCCAGGAGAGCTAAAAGTCATTGGCGGCTAGATATATAGACAGACAGACAGACAGACAGACAGACAGACAGACAGACAGACAGATAGATAGATAGATAGATAGATAGATAGATAGATAGATAGATAGATAGATAGATAGATAGATAGATAGATAGATAGATAGATAGATAGATAGATACGCTCAAAGTCACACTAGATAGATAGATACATAGATAGATAGATAGATAGATAGATAGATAGATAGATAGATAGATAGATAGATACGCTCAAAGTCACCGAAGTTCACTAAGAAATGCCTCGTATATAAAAAGTTACGTCAACAGGATTTGAATCCATGACCTTCCTGTCGGGTACAACACCTACTGGGCACGCATCCACTGCGCCACGGCTTTATACTATGGAAGCTTTCAAAACGCGCCGTTTATATCCACCACTGCCCACTCACAGTGCCCTTGATAAATTGTTATAACGCATCAATACCGTAAAATCCACGATAATATTCTTCAAATAGTTTTATTTCTGCGTTAGTTGCGCAGTTGTGTCACCGCTTTAGCACACTACCAGGTAGTGTTGTGACATTACCCAAAGCGTCGACGTGGCTCACAAAATCTATCCACACCAAAAAATTGCCGCTTGGAGGCCACAGAGTGCTGATGCATGTCGTACCTGCTCCACTTCCTTTGTGTGATTATCAGCACGATATAAAAGTTCTTGGCTGCAATTTGCGCAACAGAGGACGGCGGGAGTTCTGGAAATTTTCTTGACACCACGTTTTCACAGGTGGGTCGATTATATATAGTGTGACAACCGTGTTTTCTGGGGCGCAACGACGACGAGGCAGCTAAGCTCCGCGAACTGGACGCTGGTGTCTCTACCACCAAGGTAGTGTGGAGAGCTCGACCATACGCGCCATCGAAGTTGTTTAGGTCCACCCTTTGCTCATCGAAGGCTCGATAGATGCTGACATGGAGATCGTAACTGTGGATGGAGAATACTCATCACCCGAGGAGTTTGGAAAATGATCATGCTGGTGCGAATACCGAAAAGACGACATGACGCAGGCCAGCCGACAGGCCAGCTAAGTGGGAAATATGCAGCGAAAGGCGCTCTTTGTAGAAAAGGCGCAAGAAAACAAATGGAAGAAGGAGCGGAACGCTCGACAAATCATCAAGGTGAGTCGAGTGCCTAATCTGCCGACAGGATGTTATGAGATCATTGTCTGTCCGTGTGAAGGGCTTAACGTCTCAGAGTACGGAATCGATCGCATATATTGCTGCCAGCGCAACGCTGGGGGGGGGGGGGTCGGCCTTGAGGCGGCTGTGGAAGACAGTATGTGCATCAACAACACGCAGAACATAGTCGTCATTTGTACACCATTCGAGTACCGAGCCCTAAAGTATGGAGCCATTCGCAATATATGAATAGGTCAGCAGGAGCTTGAGACCTGTTCATACAGGGCAGCCAAAGAGAACACGTCAAAGGTACTGATACTAAGTGTGTCCAAGGCGGAGAGCCCAGATGATATTTTAAACAACTTGGTTACTCCACGTAACCCAGGAGGGCTTCATGCGAAAAGGATAGAAAACATGGACAATAGTATTGTACTGTTTGGTCGATTTCGCGTTCCGAGATATGTGAGGCATGGTACAATGCTCGTTAAGTGCACGCTCTACAGGAAACACTTCAATGTCTTCTACAGTTGTGAGAGACTTGGACATAGAGGGGACGTGAGTCCCTATCCTAACGACAAGGTGTACAGGAGAAGTGGAAGTAAGATTCCAGCGCCAGGTCACAGTTGTAAAGTGGAATGCAAGTTATGTTGCAAAGATCTTTCCAATGGAGACAAGAGATGTAAGGCAAGGTACAAGATACCGTATCTGGTTAGGAGATCTCACTGGGAACGTACGAGGCGAGATGAGGAGGAAGCATGGGCAGTGTCCGCTGAAGCCTCCTACCAGCACAAGGAAATCGGCATATGCCATGACAACGGCCACTACACAATGACCAGCTAGCAGTTGGCCAAAGGCACTAATAGGCAAAACAGTGAGAATGCCTCGCACGAGACCACTCCGCATGCTTCCCAATATTTACCGGGGAAAAGAGTAGAAGACAGTCCAGGTCCCGGTTGAAAACCAGATCAAGACCAAGGCCCTACTCGAGAGCTACTCGAGGGAGCAGGAGTAGACAGGTGAACTTTGCAAGTGTGGTCTCCGGCACTGCCTCTTGAGCTTGTGTTATGGGGTCCACCTTAGAAAAGTAAATTATGCAGAATAAATAATGTTAGAACAAATTACTAGAGAAAACCTAACGCTTAAAAAAGAGATCTAGCAACTGAAATAAGAAAATGCGAAGCTTCAAGAGGTGTAGAGCACGGATAGGACGACTAACACCTCCTGTGTTAGTAAAATGCCAGTGCTTAATAGAGCTCCAACATCTGTTCTCACGCGAATCAGCGTGGAGTCATCGACACTCAAAAAAAGGGCGCAGGAATACGCAGAAAAAACTGGTAACTTTTTATTAGTGAGGTTAAGAAATTATTTTAAAAATGTTTGACAAACTACACAACCCAATTTCATACATGTACGTCGAGATAAGGCAACGATTTTACAGACTCGAGCACAGGGTATCAGCGATAGAGAGTACGCCGAAGGACATTAGGTAATCTGGTGCGGGGCCTGTTGAATTCAAAACACATAGCATAACAGCCAAAGTAGAAACCGGCAAGGTCACCGGGGGGAACTCCATAAACAAACATGGCGCATGTAACCGGTACAATATTTGGCAGTGAAACTGCCGCGGGTACTGTACAAAACGAGGGAATTTGCAGCGATTCGTGACAAACAGGGAGGCGCCAGATGTCGTCACCCTGCAGGAGACCGGAGGGACCGCAATGTTATCGGGCTACAAGTCGTATAGTACTTCTAGTGAGAAGGAGACAGTCACAACCTCGGTACAGAGAAACCTCATGGCTGTGGAGCACGGTTTCAGAATGCACAGCATTGAACACGTCTTTATAGAACTAATACTCTCTCGTAAGAGAGAGGGAAGCCTCTTTGCACTTACAGTTTGTCTACTTGAAGGCAAATCATTGAGCGTAGCGGAAAGGCAGGCTCTCGTCATAGTTAGCAACTTTAGCGAACCGCACGTGGATTGGGAATTCATTATCGACAATATAAAGGAACACAACTCATGGGCAGACGCTTAACACGAGGGCTTTACACTAATAACAAATCCTGAGTCACCCAGGAGTATAGGCAACAGCGTTAGTAATGACGCCAAACCGGACCCAACGTTTACGAAGAACGTAACAGACTCGCGATAGGTAAACACGCAGCGGAATATCGGCAGCAATCGTTATATTGTAGTTAAAATGGTGCATGCAGGCCCTCAAAAAAAGAGAGGCGGAAAACCGGCACTTGTTGAATCAGACTATCTCCGCATGGATTTAGAGGAGGGTGCAGAGGATACCATGCTTGATGTAAAAAAATGGGGAGAAGCTCCAAGAGAGTGTCAAGAAAGCCACCAAAATTGTTTCCGAAGAAGCGGGGATGGAGGAGATGGACAGCAAACTATTGCATCCGTGGGACTCAAGAACAAGCATCCAAAGGTGCTAGAATTACAAAAATACAATCGTAAGTTAAGAAAGAAAGTAGCTGCATTAGACATGGAGATTGAGTTCCATGCGATCGGCATACCCAACAACAGTGGGAAGCCACGTGTAACCTGAGGGATAGAGAAATAGGGATGTTGAAGACTTAGAACATTATCCGGAGTCTTCTAGGCCCGCAAAGTACAAGAAATGCACAGAGGCATAAGCTGCAACAAGTAATACATAACTATTCAGGAACAGAGAAAAAGATCTTCAAGAAGCTATGAAAAAAGTACTCTGGTACACAACAAAGTAACCAGTTCCCGCGTACAGGGGACACGGCAACCTTATACTCAATGCTGATATAATTGAGGCCGACCTTAGATTTGAGCTCACTCGACTAAGCCCGAGGTCTGCTCCGGGATCCGATAAAACAACTAACAAGACGCTCAGAAGTTTCGACGACGAATCCATTAAGGCCATTACTGAGTACATCAATAAGTGTTAAGAGAGCGGGATCATTCCACGTCAATGGAAGACTGAAGAGGTCATTATAATTCGAATGCCGGAACAGAAACCACAGTTAGAGAACCTTAGACTATTTTACTGACTTCATGTATGGGCATACTCATGGAGCAAATCATCCTTGCGCTTCTGTCTACCTACATGAAGGACAACAGACTCTACCCACATACCATGACCGGTTTCAGACCTAAATGATCAACGCAGGACATCATGTTACAGATTAAGCATCAAATACTCGACGTGGGGACCTGATCTTTAGGCTGTAGTGTTACGCTTTGCTTCGTATCACTAAGGTCTTTCATACCATCACACACACACAGTCATATTAAAGAATCTTGAGGGACCGGCGATAGTACAGCGCACCTATGCATATTTGAGAGACTCCCTATCCAAGCGCACTGCAAGAATTGCGATCGCGAGGCAAGGTCTGAAGAGATTGAATAGGGCAGTAGGTGGACGCCAAAGGGTTAGGTCCTGTCTCGCCTGTGATTTAGTGTGGCTATGATTGGCCTGCCCGCAAAACCTCAACAGATCGAGGGCCCTCGACATAGTGTGTATGCGGACGACATCACCCTCTGTGTGACGGGTGGGAATGACTGCAACATTGGAAACATATTACAAGAGGCTGTTGACACTGTAGAGAGATATGTAAAAGGTAAAGAGCTGAATGTCCTCTAAAAAAGTCGGAATTGCTAATTTATAGGCTCAAATGTAGGGGACGCAAAAACCTACAGTAAAGGCCAGACATTGCGATTTTCCCAAGGGGATGTAAAATATTCATGGTAGCAATCGTACGAGTTCTCAGCCTTCGTATGTCTGAGAATGGGCACAATCGAGAAATTATTAGGCTAATATAGAACAGCATTCACCAAACAATCAGACTGATCAAACGAATACCCAACAAAAACTATGGTATGAAGGAACACCACTTCGTTTATTCCAGGTTTTTGTCATTAGCCGCCTCATGTACGTCGCCCCCATATCCTACTACACGCAGCCGAACAGAGCAAAATAGATTGCATTATTAAGAAAGCATATGAACAAGGAATAGGTCTACCGTTAAGTACGTCGAACGAATAGTTCACGACTCTAGGGCTACATAACACGCTCGCAGAGCTAGTAGAGGCCCACACGGTATGATCGGTTATCCCATAACCCCACGGGCACGCAATTTCGGACAAAATTGGCGTCACGTACAACGTGTAACATGGCGTCAAAAAATAAATTCCGTGAGTGTAAAGGGGCATATCTTGGTGACTTCATTACATAGAAATATGCATCTTGAGTATTACCACGCTAGAAAGACAAAAAGGGTGAAAACCTTACATCAAATGTTCAGTGACGCCCGGGGGTCGTCTATGTATATGCAGCAGAATACGAGTGTGGCTGAAACATGGTAATTTAAGCTACGTATATTGAAAAAGATTCCAACGTCAGTGGAAGTGTACTTACAGATAGGGCAGAAGTGGCGAAGGAGGCTGCTATAGCACTAGCACTAGCCTCCACAAAAGCCGAAGTCGTGATCACCGATTTCGAAATCACTGTAGCTCTGCCTTTCCTTGGCGTTTTCTGTTCACGCTTGCCGCGCGAAGAATTGCGGCCGGTCAACGGAGAAGACAGAGCGCACTGTGTTTCTCTTTTATTTGTACAGTGTCATTCAATAACTGTCACACTGCTTCTTTGGTTACGCTCTCACCGCTAACTACTGCAGCTACCACAGGCATTCATCACCTTAGGGGCCTGTTTATTCATTATTTATTCATTACACGTATGTATAACTAAGCATCAACGTAGATGAACTTTCGAAAAACGGTGCTTCAGGTGTTGAACACCAACACACTTTCTTTAGGCTCCCTTATATAAATGTACAGTAAGCCCTAAACTACTTTTGTAAATAGACCTTGAAGGAGCGAAATTTTTTTTAGTCTGGAGCAATCCCTCGTCTTTCCGATGTACCCAGTAGCATGTCCCTTATCATACAATAGATAGCGCTGTCCCACAGATATGCTTGAGAGATGCAGTTGGGTGACATTATACTAAGTGGCGCTACACGCATTTCGGGTTGTCATCCCCCTTTATTCTCTAGTTTCCTGGATGGCACTTTCCCATACAAATGTTTGCAATATGGCGTTTGGGTGAATGAGCAGTTGATGGTGATTGAGGTGCCGCTGCTCTTCGATTGGCTGCTGTGCAGTCTGTGCGGGGCTGCGCCGGTGTGCCTGCTATCTCTCATTCTCCTGGATTGTCATCTTACGTCTGGGACTGCGCTTTGCGGCTTGACACGCTGCCGTAAAGCGAGGAAGGCGTTATGTGGGTGCCGAGACGATGCACGCCGAGGATGTCACTACAAAACGTGCGCAACGAGTAGCGGACCCCGGAATGAGAAAGCGGGAAGTGGCGGTGTTGGGTGGACCCAGAGGCTGCTCGTCGAATGACACACGGTATCACGAAAAAACCTCCGGACCTTCACCCACATAACAATAATGCCCTCCATGGAGATGCTGGAATTTTTCATTTGTGTGTTATACCGATTCCTATGACCGAGGGATCTGTAGAGGCGCTTGAGCGTATGTAACGAAGACCTATGTTTTTGTATCTTTTGTATATGATGTAGCATTTTTGTTCTTGCTGTTTTACACCTGTGTGCAATGTTATGATATTTGCCCCTCCTGCTGGAGCCCTTAAATGGGCCTGCAGTATTTTGTAAATAAATAAATAAGTAAATAAATAAATAAATAAATATGTTTTCCTTCGAGCCAAGCTCATATGTGTGGACTGATGTACGAGTACATGTATGAATTGAGTAGTCGCGCAGGTATCGTGTGCTTTCAATCACGTGGACTACATCGACGCCAAGCGCTGGCACTCGCCTAATGGCAGAACAATCAGTGCTATCTCAATGAAGTGTAGGCTATGGTGCCATCACGAGCATGTTTAATAAGCTCGTTATTAGATGCGAATGATCTTATAAGCAAGCTTCATTCAGTGACGTCTGCCGTTCATATTTCACGTACCTGCACTCTCTCTCCCACTCTCCTACGTTCTTCCCTCCCGCCTCGCAAGGCTGACGCCGGCATCGTCGGCAAACCTAGACTCGCTCCTACTCTCGCTCCTTCAGACACACTTCTTCGAGGCGTTACACCCCGTTGCTCATGCGCGTCTCTTCCCTCTCTCTCACCTCGCAACGCTGACGTTGGCATCGTCTGCTAGCGAGTTTTTTTTTGTTGAAACAAGTCAAAATTTCCGCACAAGGCCGAAGCTATGAATGCGATAGCAACACATCGGGCTGTTTGTTATACGAAGTATGGTTAGAAAATTGAGAAAACATACGAAATGTCACTGTAGCGAAAAAGACAGGACACTGAGCAAAAAGATGACAAATTTATTAAAAGACGTTTCGGATACCACAGAAAAGCTTTGTTTACTAAGCAGAGAGGCCGAAGCTCTCAGCCTAAATTCACTAAAGTACTCGCTTGAGGCATTTTGCATACGTCAGCGGATAATTGCTGTAGTTGTGGTTAAACGTCTCTCTTGTTGTCTGGATAGTCAAATATTATTTTAGTGGATTTAAGTTGGAAGCTTCAGCCTTTCACCTTAGTGAACAAGGCTTTCGTGTGGAAGCCGAAACGGCTCTTATTATATTTCTGATCTCTCTTGGTCAGCGTCCTGTCTGGTCCTTTTTACAACGCCATTACTTTCCCATGAGACGACATTTCGTACAAATCTTGACTTCACATACGAAATGTAATAAACATGGTCGATTGTGCTTGAACTGACAGTAATGAAATAACCATGACATCTAAACAGGTGTTGTTGTGAATAATTGACTGTGTGACGTCCAACTGGAGGAGAAGTCCAAGTTCAGCGTCGAGAAACGTGACAAGCCACTGATTTTCACATCGAAGTACATTATCGGTGAAGTTTGCAGTGGCTGTCACCGACACATCCTGCAGCAACACCACTAGGAAGTTTGGCAGCAAGAAGTCAATAACAGCAGTGCGCAAAGTTCCTAGTAAGAAGTACACTGCTGTGAGACGAAGGCAGGTGATGCTTTAACCACGCAATCATCACCACAACTCATGTGGAGCAGCGGCTTAAGTTTGTCCGTCCAATGTGATAGTGGCAGCACGAATTTAGATGGGAACCTAATTTACAGTCACGGCTGAACCAGTAACTTCTCGTAGAGTCGTGGACTTGATGCGATCAATTCTTCCGGATGCTTCAGAATGAAAGTGGAACCAAAGACCTTTTGGAATGTTCCTTTCATCTTACTGTACGTGATTCAGTGAACCCATCCCTTCATTGATGACGCCAGCTGATACGTCAATAGTTAGCGAAAGCATGTACGGCTTCCCAAAGCACATGCTTTGTTCAAGACTGCTTGTTTTAAGTCTATTGAGAGTAAGCCAGTGGCAAGTAAAGATTATACATAGCTTGCGCTATTGGGACGTGCAGTATGAGTGGCGTAACCTATTTATTTACTTGTAGGTGCTGCAGTTAATGCAGCACGCTGAGTAGCGATGGAGCTCTTGTTCGAATCTCGGGTGGGTGTGTTGAAATTTATTCATCTGAATTATTTTTCATTGTGCACTCTACTACTATATACACGCATGTACATATCTGGGAGTGTAAAGGTAACAATAACGGCAAATAACAGTGTCTCTAGAGTGCCCATATAATTGATATCGCGATAAAAACCGTTTGCTCGCCCTCCACAACCGTTAATTGGCCACCCCGTATATACAGGCACCGGATCTAAGCCTCCAGGTAGTGCCGGTGGGAGATTTCTTTTCTGCGTTGTTGCACAATAAAACAAAATTTGCTGCGTGCGCGTTAACTGAAAGTGTACTGCGAGTATCTGTGTCAAAGTGGAGTATTTTGTCTGTCATAGCCCATCATTAGCGATTGGCATGTTCCAACAGGAAACACAGGTCCTTCACAGCATGCTTGCACCTCGCGAGGTTTATCTCCTGCACAACGCCAGGAAGAGCGCCATTGTCATCACCACCGCCAGAGTAAACGTTAGGGCTCGCTCGTTCACATGTACACATGGTTTGATTTTGCAGGAGATGTATTCTTTTCGAAGACCTAAATTGTATTCTGCCTGCCCTGATATGCCTCCTGTGATAATATGTATTGCGTGGACGCCGAAAACAAAACTGAAAAACAACGCTAGTGTGCCATTAGGCTGCAATCTTTTGGGGATTGTGAGCGCATGTACGTGCAGCGCTGATGACATCGGCAGGTCGTGAAATGCGACCTTAAAAAAGCGACACCCGTGCTTGCGACTGCGTATGGCGGTCGCGTTCGAGGCCCTCGAGCAGCGTTCGTGGCAGATAAAGACTCCGGCTGGCTAGGTGACTGGCTCAGCGGGCAGGTGATGCACGGTGGTTCCCGCTGCCGTTACTGAGAGCTGTGCAATCGAAGAACGAGGTCTGAACTCCCGCTAGGGGAGTGGCTCAAAGAGCAGGTGATGTGGCGCTATTTGTTCTGCCATCCCCTGCAGTTCATCGGTCACTGTTACTGCTGGGATGTGCTGCTGGGATGAAATGTAATGGCTGAGTGCTGCTGCTGAGCAACAAGTCCCGAGTTTTGCTTCTGCTGCTGTTGTGGCAGAGGACCTCATCTTTGCGAGGGCCGACAACGTTGAGGACTGCAAACTAGCTAGGTGGCACACCGTCAGAAAGTCCCCGACGCCAGAGTCAATGTCAGAGACACGGCCTCAAAAGCATTCTGCTTCGAAACGCAATCAATGCGAGCATGCGTGTGACGACCTATTTCCAGTCACAGGCCCACATATGCATCTTAATCCGCTTCACCTATGTTGAGTGTTATTGCATATTTGTCCATGCGTGAAGGGAGTATGCAATATGTGAACGTGTTTTTGTTCACTGAAATACAGTCTGGCTTTCTGGGAGGCTGTGCTGCCCAATTACCATCGAACTGCATTTATCGTCAGTAACACCAATTACTACATCTCGAATTCTAATGTCGAGCGACATTTCGAGTTTTCATGATTCGCGTTTCCAAGGAAAAAGAACATAGTTTCATCAAAATTTAAATTCTATTTAGAACTGTTGGCCGTTGTAGAACATAACATATGATTTTGAGCGGCCTTTTCAACAGCTTGCTTTGGCACATTCTTGTTAAAAAGTATATATCGATTAAATTTGTTTAAAGAAATTAAGGAGCATTTTAATGCAAACAAAATTTGTCACGAATATAACGTTTAGAGTGGAAGTCTTGGACCGCGTGAGTACTCTACTACGTGACTTTGTATTGCTTCGCGCGTCTTTTCAACTTTGCAACAGCAGCTATTACGAGAGAAACGAGGAGCACACAGCGCCAAGCGTTGGCACTAGTCATTTCTTACATGCATGTGATAATAACAAAGAAAAGTCGCCCAGGATGCATACAAACGAAATGCATCTTTCCGCAAAGTTATTCTACTTCCTGTTTATCTTGCAGAGGTGACAACAAGGAAAACTGAATAAGCGTTGCATTTAGAGAAACCAACAAAAACTGTTTGTTCACAGGGTTCACAGGGGACCCTTTGTAGTCCTGTGAGCAAACAATTTTTGTTGGCCTCTCTAAATACAACGCTCAACAAAGAGCGTAGTAGCCGGCCGGGTGGTATATAACAATCATTACAGGCGAACACGGACTCGCCTTGGTACTTTAGCGCTTTATAGGACAGAAAACTATTCAAGCCTTTTCCCTGGCGAATGTTCTAATTTATCTTCATATAAGAATTCCAGAGACATTAAAACCGGTGTATGTTATTCGCGAACAGATAACGCATTTACAAGTTGTCAATACGAAAAACAATTAAACGAAATTGCTCTCTTTTTGCAACTAGTAATAAAGTACAATGACAAAATGTTGCAAGTTTCACCAATTGGAACTGACAAGCAGGCAGGCCTATACGTACGTCGGCGCTTTTGTAAGGATTAAGCCTAAGTAACACTCGTCGTAGGGCCTCATAGCTATCGGTTATTGTATTGCAACTGTTTTAAAGACGTAATTCACAAGCCTAGTAACAGGCTTGCGATAACTAGTAAGTAGTTCACAATATTATTAGAGATCAGTAGAGCTTGTGTGTCGCTCGGTACAATGGCGATTCAATGCGGTACGTTATTTTCCTGAGAGTTAACTAAAAACATACGGCTAAAAGAATTCAGTTTGCTTCTCCTCTGCCGCATAAAATGAATTAACGAACACACAATCACCACACACATTGTACAATTTGCAGATGTTTCATATTTAATGAGTTTTGTTGGCTGCAAAGCACTCTTTTTCTACATATGTCGATCAAGATATCCTACGCACTGAAAAAAATTACTTCTTTGCAAGAGATGAAATATACATGACATTCTTGTGGCCAAATTAAAATAATAGTCACGAAACTTATTGTTCGGATTCTGTTGCACCACCAGGACTTCAATGGAATGTAACGTGTCTGTGGGATGTTACGCTATTCTCACTGGTCTTGTGTGTTTCACTAGTGTGTGTGTTACGCGCAAAGCGGTTAATAAACCTACCAAAAAAGGTTTTCTGTGAAGGGTTAACAGTATCTTCTTTACGTTTATCGTGAATGGAGTTGAACAGAACGAACATTCACGCTTATGCTCACAATGTTCTAAAAAAGAGATAAATAAAGACTCCTTTATTGGCCTCCAATATGCGATGAAAAAACAGGCAGCTAGAATTTACGACTTTGGTGTAGGAAAAGAATCTGTCCCACCCCCGTACAGTCTCCCATCTCTGTAAAATTTGAGACAGAATTTTAGATACCATCGACTCAGTTAACAGGAAAAACTTCTGCACTGAGGAACAATATTAGGGCTCCCCTCAGCAGAAAAATTTACCGTGCACCCTGCCAATGTGTGCCCTTCTAGCGACAGACATCACCATGGGGCAATATTTGAAGCCTCTATACATTGCAGAACACCCCCTCGCCTCGATCGAGCCATAGAGCGAAGAAATAATTAAACTGAACAAAATAAAGGCTTCCCCCAAATGTGCTTCGCATCGACGGCTGAATGCGGACCACCAGAGGCAGACGCCTGCGCAATCTCGAGCAATCACGCCCGTCCCACCTGATGCCCACAGCGATGACCCATCGCCTGGGAAACCCATTGAGTTGAGGTGATTGAGCGCGTGGTTTCATCGATCTTTTTTTTTGTTTTTTTTGGGGGGGGGCACCATAGTCCACAGTGTCCTAATGAATACAGAGGACAGCCAGCTTCTGGCATAGGCAATTCACCCCGTTAATTACGCTTGGCGGGTGCATATAGCAGTTTGGTCTGCCCGAGCCAAGATTGAGGCTGTTAACTATATTCGCTTGTGCTTTGACCCTCCACCCTCAGCGCCACCAATTCGATGAACTTCGTACCCTAGTCGACGTGGTTTCTTTATCTCAATTTTTTTTGCTAGCACACCATTCTTTTTTTTTCTTGAACTTTTTAGTTGGAAGAGCTAAGGTTGCTGAAATGATGGCGAAAATCTCATTTCTTCTGGCCAATGCAACGAAGAAGCACATGTGATATAAATTTTTAGAGCGCCACAGTACTCAGCTGCTGACCCAAAGGTGACGAGTTAGATTTCCGCCGTGGCGGTCGCATTTCAGTGGGGGCGAAATTGTAGAGGCCCGTCTATTGTGCTATGTCACTGCAAGTTGAAGAACACCAGATAGTCGAAATCCCCGGAGCTCTCGACTGCAGCGCCTCTCCTGACCAAATCGTAGCTTTGGGACGTAAAACCCCAGGTATTGGTATTATATGGTAGATCTTTTCAAACAATGATTTCAAATGGTTGGTTCTGTTGCACGCAGTGCTTGTTTTTTTCCCTTGTGGCTACTCTGGCTTTTTCTGTTGAAGCGAATGGAGGCGCCTTACACGCACAAATCCCAGCTTGAACGTCAAATATCTATATTCATAAAGTAGCTACAGCAACTCTTGAATTATCTATTCAACATATACGCGTGAATAATATTAAGCACGCGACTACCTTAAGTCATAACGCATATATTTGGCACTATGTTGCGCATGATCTGCACATCCAAATACCGGAGGGCGTCTCAAAACTCTTTATCTCTTCAGTAAGTTCGCTGAACACCTGCTGTTCGGTGCAGATAAGAAAGATCGTCGTATTGGGCAATTGATTAAAAAACATTTTTTACACCTAAATTATTTTGGTTCACCACACTTCGTGCTTTCATACATTAAAAAAGCGAACGCCACGAATACCGACGCTTCTAATCCCACCTACTTTGCGTCGGTTTGCCTCTTTCAGGATACGCAGTGTGGATGAAATAAATTTCCAGCCTCGTTTTGTGTACCTGTCAGTTTAGCATAGCATCTCCAAGTAATGAGACCAGACGGATAACACGTAGACCTATGCCCGCTGCTGTGTGTGTGTGTGTGTGTGTGTGTGTGTGTGTGTTTGTGTACGCCTTTCTACTTGGTATGATTGAAGCACTGGAAAGAGGGCGTAGCGATACGTCTCATTTAAAGACTACAGGTAAAGTCGCTGCAGCTACGCGAAATGTAAGAACATAATACGTCGAACTTCATTATTCAAATCCCCCTCGTCATAGCAGAGAAGAAAAAAGCAAGGCATAATAGAATGACATTCCGTACATTAGGATGTACAAGAAGAAAAACGAAGCAATCAATCACAAATAAAACGAAAGGGCACTGTGAATGTTGGCCACTGTATGCTTTGTTGATCCCCTTTCCTTTATCCTCATTACCAAGCTTAGCGAACATACAGAGCGATTGCACACTTGATTTAGAAGCGGATTCACTGCCCCAGAGGCCAAGAGATTACAGTGAAAAACACAGACCGGACTTCTAGGCAAAATTATCGCATTTTGGGCGTCAAAAATAGGCAGGCAAAACACAGTTTTAGGCACACGAAGTCATAAAAGTAGGCGCAATGAATTTTTTCGAAAACACTTGTCATCCGTTCCCTTCGCAAAGCATTACATCTGTTGCCACCGAGAAAAAGCGAGTGTCAGAAAATGAGGGAGTCAGGCGCGTGATTTCACCATTTGATAGCTTAAACAAAAATCATCGTGAAATAAACAAGAACAACTTCATATGCAGCACGATTTCTACGGTCATCGCCTATGTTTTCAACAGGTGCTGGTGAAGCCTGAAGTCTATTGCCGACTCTCAGCTTGAGCCAGTGTGACATGCTTGAAAAATGCGGCCGGTGGTTAGTTGCTTGAGCTGTTTGTGTATTCGTGGACGGATTGTTGGGGCTTTAATATCCATCTGCTCAGCTCTGCTTCTTTTTTCTTCTTCCTTCTGGCTTCTCGTTGATTGATTTATTTGTGGGGTTTAACGTCCCAAAACCACTTCTGATTATGAGAGACGCCGTAGTGGAGGGCTCCGGAAATTTTGACCACCTGGGGTTTTTCAACGTGCACCCAAATCTGAGTACACGGGCCTACAACATTTCCGCCTCCATCGGAAATGCAGCCGCCACAGCCGGGAATCGAACCCGCGACCTGCGGGTCAGCAGCTGAGTACCTTAGCCACTAGACCACCGCGGCGGGGCTTCTGGCTTCTCGTATCGGCAAGAGTAGAGCCGAGTAACTGAATGGTGCTTCTGGGCTCCCATTCAGCTTCGGGCGTAATTTTGGCGTTGCACACGGCAGTGATCGCCAGGCAGCGTTGTTACTGATAGACTAATTTGTGAACTGTTCGGATGCAGCTCACTCCCGTTTAGTGATGCCAATTGCCATGTTGCCAAACGTGACAGGTTGTCTTCGACCACCACTACTTATATTATATAAAGTACTCTGGTTGTAAATGACGGCTACATGTTAGAGTGTACTACGAAGATTTATTAGGAGACTTATCTTTCTGCCTGATTACTACAAGCACGCTCTCCCCAAACACCAGAGGAAGCTGAAATATCACAGAGCTGCCGCCGTACAATGCATTAGGCGATAGCTTTAAGTGCCTCATCAAAAGCAAGAATTGATCGCTGGTCACAGCTGATGTCTGCTCGTGTCGGCGGCATGAACACGAGTGATGCAAGAAATTATCATTACGTGAGAACGTCCTCATATGACGTCCAATATCATAAATGTTCGTGACGTATGGGAAGGTCACATAACTTGTCAGCATCATTTAATGTCTTCGATTAGTTGAAATGGCCGATCGTGAGGGCAGTGCATAACCTGCTGAGGGGCACAAAGCTAGCTTGGTCTTCAATCCTTGAGGCAGTAAAAAAACCATAATGAGCGCAGAAATATCCCGGAGGGAATTCGGAAACATTCAATGCTATGAATCGGAAGAAAACTAGGATAGTTTTTGCCTTTAAGTCGTCTCAAGTGAATCCTTAAGGTAACTGGCGAGTTTTTTTTTGTAGATAATAAAAAATGAAAAAAACACAATCCTTTTATTTCCCATCAGATAAGCACAGTGGTATTCAGCAGTATCACATACTGAGGTATGCGAATAATGAGGTTGCAAAAGCCTGAAAGAAAACAATTAAAGTGAATTCTGTAAAACTCGAACGCATATATCGAACCGGTAGCACGGCCTGACAGAGCCAGGTGAAAACAGCATGCCGCTAGTTTCGTGTTACTTTTCACTCTCCTTGCATCCGTGAAAGCCATCAAGAAGCATGAGTGCAAATTAACTCGCATAAAAACACGAAGTTGCGAGCTTCCTAATACGCGCGGCCGTTCAGCGCCATCATCCCGTAGTCTACTCGCGGAGGGCCATCATGCGGCATCCGCCAGCGGAGGCGGAGCGCGCACTCGACGGCCTGAAGGGAGCGTTCCTCCGGGCATCGATAAAATAGAAGAGGCGTTGGCATGTCGTGACGATGTGACTGCTTTGTGGGATCTTCCCTATCTGAGTTATTTTCATACCAAAGAACGGCAGGGAAAAAATTTCGGTTTGAGCAGTTTACACAGGGCGATTGGTAACGGTTTCGAGTTCACCTCCTTGAATCAAGCTTTCGCGGGTTGTAGTGAAACAATAAAAAAAATTCTTGTCATACAGTGCTCATCATTTTGTAAGCGGCAACTTCCATTTTCAAATAAAGTTTCCCGTGTGACCGGTGGAGCAGCTTTACCAGAAGTAAATTAGAAAGAAAACAAAAGCAACATGCGCAATTTATTTTTTTTCTACTTTCTACATTCTACTTTTCCGAGATGGCACTTCGCAGTTTGGCAATTGTTCTGCACGTTCCTGCAGCTGCACAGAGCGACGTAATTTTTTTTGCACCTCCCCCACCACACCCCGGTCTTGAAAGAGGTGCTTCTATATCTCGAAAACTCTGGACTGGACTTCCAAGAACCCCATAGCCGAAAATGAACTTAAAGGCTACTGAAGTGCCTGAACTCAACAATTCTGGGTGACCGCCTGTAGACTGGAAGTGCTGCCCCCAAGTATGCTTTTAATTCTGTGAATATTTCTTCCATCTCTTATATCTTTCTCCCCTTTATTCTTTTCGCCAGTGCAGGGTAGCAAACCAGGTGTGGGTCTTGTTAACCTCCTTGTCTTTCCTTGCATCGCTCTCTTTCCCTAGCCCGAAAAACCGGTAGTAAAAGCCACCCGCCGTATCATCGGCCATGAAAGCCACTCTACTCTTCTTCCCCTCTCCTCTTCTCAGTTTAATGTTTTCCCATTCCACTGTGTACGCTGGGACGTGCTCCCATGAAGGGTTGCAGAAATACCTTATTTGAGCCTCCTCATCCTTCCCCTCTTGCAGACTATAGCACCATTCGTGTGGGGTGGCGTAAAGTGGCCGGTGCGTTTCCTTTTACTAGCGCAAGGGGTTCCAGTTCGGAAGTTTGTTGAACTAAAGAACTAGGTTGCACTTCATAGAGTCTCGTATTGTCAGTTTTTCCCGATAACATCAATAGCAGTGTCAAACTGCACTCGGGAGCGAAATAGGATATTAAATTGAGCTCGTATAGATATCAACTTTGAAAATAGGCTTTTAGAGGCAATAATAGAATTTAGGCACAACAAAAAGTATGTAAGTATAAGCACTATATATACACTATAAAAGCGATCCTCAACCGCTAATTCATGCTGGTATATGAAAATTGCATGATAGGTATGCTACAAACTAAATAGGAATTGGCCTAAAATCCAGTGTCTAGTGACAGAACAAGTACACTCATTTTTAGTTGGCTTATTAACGTCTCCTACTGAGGTTGCTAGTGTTAAGCATATCTTGCTAGTAAATTTCAATGTGCTCGCTTAGCGAGCAACTAGTCACTGAACAGATATTTTAAGACCGAAGTAAATACGAAAGGCAACTTGTAGTGTGCGTAAATATTTTCAGAAAAAAATTACAAACGGAAGCAATTATTTGAGAACAACTAGCTCTACAGCAAAATCACGGCAATCTCTAAAACGAACATGAATATAGATATGCTAAAGAGTTTTGGTAATGTATAACCTTTTGCTGCGTCCCGAAAAAAACACGACGCAGAATTACCAATTAATTAGGAAAAATAAATAATAAGTGCGAATATTTCTGTTAAATGAAAGAATTATTTCCAGAACAGCAGCTGTTACATCTGTTTTAAAACATATGTTTTGTTTATGTTTTTGGGTGGACGTTCTCTTCGCATCCGACAGGTTCACGCTGTTCTCTTCTATCTCGAATGCTCCCAACCAAGAGAGACACGAACATGCATTACTGAGCTGAAAGCGATGAATTAAAGATAGCAAAATGAATAGTATCTACAGTACTGAATAATATACGCTATGGGGGCAGAATTTTCATGCTACTTGTTGAGTTTTATTCTGGAAGAAAGGAATAATACATTGCAACACAGACGAAAACGATGAAACATATATTGTTTGTTGTCTGGCTTTTTTTATAGAAAGTATTGCTTTTGGAGGCCTCCATATATTTAAATCAAGTGATGTGTGTGTTCACGCCTGTTTCTTTTTGAACTACTTCATTTTTTGTGTTTTTAAAAGCGACACGTCACACATCTCAGCTCAATATTACTTTGCACCCTTTTATTGTATTTTGCCCGAGCTATCAACCGTCTCTGTAGCTGTTTTTTTTCTCTTTCAGGTGTCGATGTATGCTCGCTGTAAAAATGACGCAGCAGATGCGTCGAGTATTCAAAATATTTATCTGAGCTGTCAGCATTTCAAAATAGCAGGCTTTCAACGAAATGAACGCTCGCGCACGCAACTCTTGCCACAAAAACGGTCTGACTGCATACTTGCTGAAGGAATTTTTCCCATTCTCTGCAACAATTTCCATGATTCACAGTCGCCACATTCCTGAACCACTGGACCACAACATTACAAATAAACCCGACTAGAATTATGCGCGGAAAGGGAGGTACGCGGTTCCAGAGATGCGTATCGTTCATGTTAGCGGAATATTTGAAGGGTCGGCGCAATACGCTATCTTAGGAAATATTTCGATTTGACTATGCATAAAAGGTAGCTTGCCAAGTGTACACCCTCCTTCGGAGCAAGCAACTTTCGTTACGCCACCATTTCAATTCACCGCTACGTTTCCCTCGGAATTCCTGGCATGGAGCTACTTTCGAACGCTACATCGCCAAGGTAGTCAAGTTAAAGAGTCGAAATGTTTTCAGGGCTACGAAATATATTGTTACAGATACCCAAGCACACTGCTTCGTCAGGAATACTACTCAACAACTCTACTTTTGACGTCAGTTTGTAGCTACATTTATGAGTAGATATATAAATCAGGCCAACAAAGCCAAAATTTTTCACATCCACTCCCTTCATATCGCTCTCCATTTGATTCAAAGGATAGGTGCAGGTGCTGTCTCCAGCAGCTCTAGGCTGGTGCTCATTATTTACTCTCGGAAGCAACCACTTGTGATCTCTAAAGTAGCATCCCATATACTGTATTGCTGTTCCCGGCTTCCGGTTCGTCTATATCAGCAGCAGCCTTACTGCTTCCACTTCATGGCAAAGACCTCGCCGGTGTTCCGCCAACCAAAGATCTGCCTTGCTTGTTGTGACCACGTTGTATTTGGCAAGCTTCTTGGTCTCATCTCTCCCCCTAACTTTCTACTTCCCCTTCGTATGAAAGTCTCCTCTTGGAATCTAGCCTGTTACTCTTGATGTCCAGCGGTTATCTTGAGTACGTTTACATGCCTTGGCAAGGCTCATTTCTTCTTGATTTCGGCTGTGATTCCTATTACCAGCTTGTTCCCTGACCCAGTCTGCTTTCTTCCTGCTCTTTGAGGTGCCACCTACAATTTTTTTTCTAGTACCCTCTGCATAGTTCTCAATTTAGGACGCAAACGCTGAATACTTTCATCTTGAGTGACAAATTTGTGTCACATTATTTTTATTCTTATCCTAGCTTGTTCATTCTCCTAGTTCAGCTTTGCGGTAATGTTAACTTCACCTGTTCCTTCACCACCTCCAGTACCTCACTACCTATCATGAAGCGCGATTCTCTTCTGAGACTTCGGTGCATTACCTAAGTTTTCTTTATATTAGTTTTCAGACCTACCGTTCTGCATTTACTCAAAAATTCAGTAATAATGAGCTACAATTTTTCGCCATAGATACTCGTTCAAGGCAGGAAGACAAGAGATCTTGTCTCTCCAGCTGGCTTGGAACGCTGTTTCAAGGCATTTTGACGTTTTTATAGATGACTATGGAGGCTAGGGAGCGTGGCTAGATTACTTACAGCATATATATATATATATATATATATATCATTTGTGAACGCTAAGGCTTTGCAGTGCCTGCATGACTATTCAGTAGTTTTCCGAATCAAACGCCACCTCGTAATTTATAAAGGCTACACATAGGATTTGGTTATACACCACACATCTCTCAATCACCTGATTGACAATCGGAATATTATCCATTTTAGATTAGCCTTTGCGAAAATATGCCTAGTATTTAGTTATTTGACTGCTATGATGGGCTTTATTCGGTCGGCTATATTCTTTGTAAATAAAATTGGTTTAATGAGAATTTGCCATGCATCATCAAGTTTAACAAATCAGCAATAGGTTCAACAGGACGTTAACAGAAGCTCCAACGAAGCTCTCTCCTTGGCATTCTTAGAAAATTCAAAATACACTCTTTTTTCACATATTTGCTTACATAAACGATGCTTACATATTTACTTACATATTTTTCACACATTTACTTACATAAAAGACGAAACCTGCGCAGCATATCAAGCAAACGAACCACTCTCTGCCTCGCAATAGTTCGTTTCTGGTGGGTTAACTCAGATACAGAATGCCCGCATTGTGGGAAGACATCAAACGTCTTTGAGTACATCATAGTTTACGCTTGAAAGAATTATTGCACTATCATTCTTATCTGGGTACGCTAGAACTTGTGGAGACTGGCCATGCGAAGCCAGTGCCTTGAAGAAAAGTATTTTGCACGAAAATCTCAAGCCATACGTATGTGTGCCTAATGTTTTTTCTGTGTGCCTAATGTTTACCGGAGTGTAGTACTACACATCCCAGTACTACACTCCGGAGTGGTGATGTTACGTGAAACGGAGGAAAAGACAAGCATCTGCCTTTCCTATACCCGACTGTGCAGCACCCGCTGTTGGCCGCACAGGCAGCCAGGAAGCGGCAACTCGCTTGAGTCTGCAGATGATAACGAAACCAACGCACTCACAAAAAGGTTCGCGGCCCAGCCGTCATCTCATGCCGTTCACATCGACCGTTGAAAACGTTTGCATACATGTGAACACACACTGCCTATAAAGCTGCACAATTAGGAAACTTTGATGACCCCGCAACGGAAAAAAAATGGTGAAAATGGTGAGTAGTGACGGCTGTACAATTTTTCTTAATTTTTTCCCCAACCGCAATGCATCGTAAGGCTCTGTTACTATGCTTCTATCAAGAGGCGGAAACTTCCTGTAACTCTTATGTACGCCGTCTTGCATGCCGATGCGCAGCGGCAGCACAACTTTTACCACTGGTGACAGCCGGGCATCCAAATAGAAATAAATCTTGAAAAGAACCACAGTTAAGATGAAAGGTACATTTCTCTCATAACGTAACTGGTGAGGTTACCAAATGGAGAGAAACGACAAAAAATCGAGAAGGAGGGTTGCCGTGGAAACTCTCCTTTCCCACTTCGCATGTAAACAAAATGTCTTCGTGCTTCTTTCAGGTTCGCTGGCCGCGTGGAGGAGGCGGCTATTCTTAAAATTTTTTTACCCACGTTTTTAATTTTTTTGTATGTTCTAAAGTGGCCACAGTTAAGCTTACCGATTTCTCAGTACGATAAAACACGATCAACAAAATCAATTACCTTTCTATTGCCCACTTTCTAGAAACAAACAGGATTATCCGCGTAGGCTGAAAGTACCAATCCATAAACGCAGCTTTAATTTACAACTGCCACTAGGACGATATAAGCTAATATTTAACACATAATATCCGAACCAATGCGAAAACCATCAGCACAAGTAAGACACGTCGTATTTTACTCAATCTTGTTTGTTATGATGGCGCACATAATTTCGTTGCAACACTATAGTACCAAATGAGACTGAACTTCAGAGGCGCGGAGAGACTTGAAGCGATCAGAAATTGTTCAGTAGAAAACGTCGCTAGCAACAGCCTTTAGGCAGTCGATCGTCAGGACGCCAGAATTGTCTTAAGTAAAGTTCACTTGGTAAAAGGTTGGGTTTCATGATATTCCCTGTAGTGATTTCTAGAAGCATATTGTCCATCACATTTATATGAGTGACAGTACTAGAAGTGAAGAGTCGCAACGTTTCAACCTACTGCTCCATGTATTTAATGAACAGAAGAGAGTGTGTGATTCTATCACATCATTTTAAACATCATGCCTATAGTAAAAGAATGAAATACTATGTAGCCGAGCCAACAGCTAGTGAAGACTTTCATTAAACGCATTTTAAGACAGTGTATTGACTACCGTCTTGGCCAACAAGTCTAGTGAGATTTGACTTCTATCAGTCAAATCAGGCTTGGTGAGAACTGGGTTTAATCATGCACTCGTACAAAATCATTACCTGCTCGAATAATGAGTCCAAATCGGGCTCACCCATCGCCACTAAAAAAACCTGCACAACCTACACGGAAATGCCGGGGTTAACAAACCGTACAGCCACAAAAAAGATGCTTTACTCGATCAGGCCATCTTCGTCGACTGCATGGTTGAGTTGCTCGGCATATCTAACTGTGGCTTCCGTACTATTCCCGCCACAAGTTGACTTTTTCTTTCCCGAAGTTGGCATGTCAACAGAGCAAGGTAACTGGGAGTGATACAAGTTTCCATATTGCTGAGCGAGTGGCGAGAAGGAGTGGAGTCAGGTGCTACGGACCACTTCCCGCGCTTCACCTGATTTAAAATTTACAACATAAGAAATAAAAAAATGCACATAAACATGAGAGAAGTTCTTGACAGTGGTATTCAAATGTTTATTTTTAGACCTATGAAAGCCACCAAATGTCAACATCCACGTCAAACCTCACTCTGCGCAACCAGATATTAGGAAGCCCGCTGTTGAAAACTAGCACTGAGTTTCGGGGCCTACTTCTATCTCGGAGCTGCATGTACGGTACTTCGTTTAGAGGCCGCTTATGAAGAATCACAGTATATCTACGGAGTGAATGATGATGAGTGGGGCGAAGCGCTGGAGGATTTCATCACTGAACTGCGAACCATTCGTGAATATCGCCGACTACTTCACCAAAGACGTGACAAACGCTGTATATACTTATACAAGACATTTTATTGTTCGGAAGGGGTAGCTATACGTCGCTTCCGTTCCCCCTTTATAATAACGGCTTTTTGGTAGGTGAAGTGGTGGATCGATAATGCGGTGTAGCGGGATGTTTGCAAGACGAAGTAGAGGGCAGTTTGCAAAAGCTGAAACTCTAGGCGGTCACGTACAGACACAGTGGGACAATTTATGGTTCTTTAACGCCCGCCTATATAACAGTACATGACCATATTGCATTTATTATTGGCTGCTTCACAACACTATCTAATTATTTATAGATGAAGTGGTGGATGCTTGAAGGGGCATAGTGGGACGTTTGCAAGGTCGAAATGGTGGGCAGTTAGCAAAGGTGGAACTATAGGTGCTCCCACATATACATACAAGAGATGGACAGGCCAACGCCTATAGAAGCTTCACCTCTAAAAGTGACGGTAATTTTTTTACAGCGAAAGCGTTCATGAGATCACAACTCGGGTCACGCGCAGTTGCATATTTTCTGCTGCCGCCACCCCCGGTGTCCGTAACCACATCGGGCGAAATTAGAAAAAAAACCTTGCACCAATGACACAGTGGGGCTTGCTCCCGGTGTCTGCTGGGTTCGAGCCCAATATTCTACTCCTGAGTTACGCCAGTGCTTGTAACTTGTCATACTTGCCTTAGGTAGGCATTACCTATCAGCAATGGCACAGTGGGTGCTCGAACCCGGGTCCGCTGGGTGCCAGCTCAGTATTCTACCACTGAGATACTCCGGTGCTTGTGACTTGCTACTCCGGTGCTTGTGACGGTGCTTGTCACACAATTCGATTAGCGTAACGAGTAGGCCGTCCAATGCTCAAACGCATTACAAGAACTTGTTCTTGTTTTTCTATCAACTGTGGCGCATACCCACTGCAGCCATAATTCCTCATCGTCGTCAGGCACTGCAGGGACGATAGGCACGAAATTCCTAGCAGGTGTTTTAGCAGATACCACGTTTCTCAGAAGAATGACGAAAAAGAGCATAGCGATTACCAGCCTACGACCCAAAGGTTTATTATTAATGCCCTATTAGGTACCAAGCAAGTGTGCTTGCAGTAGTTACCCAATGAGTGTTTTGAAGAGGCTCTGAAAGGCCGCTCTTTTAGCTTTCGCTGTGACCATGCTAGGCCTACCGCGCAGGCCTGGCGTTTTTTCATGACAATAGTCTTTTTTGAGATGCTTCAACGGAAAAAGTCTGATTTGTCTGTTTGTTGGTGTCTTTACAACAATCCATCCACTTGGGGAAAGTTTAACCCCTTGCGCAGCGGCCCATCTTCATATGGTGGCTGCGTTCACACTTGTGAACAGTGTGAACTAAAAACCAAATATTGCACATACTTGAGCTGCAACATCAATACATAATTGTTGGGCAGTGTATCTTCTTATTTACACAGTGAATAAATACGTTATTCAAAAGACATTAGTGTTAATTACGCTGCACTGACAGTGCGATGCTATAAGCAAAAAACTGCCTTCACCTCCTTGAAGAAAATTGTGAGGAAATGCGAATAGCTTTTTTGCACCTAGGGTACACGGCGTAGTAATTTTAATGACGTAAAATAATGATGTGACGAGGATTTGTACAAAAACCATTTGTATACACATTCATCAGCGAGTTAACGGTCGAGAGTGAGGCGCACGCTTCTATCCATTTATATATACGTACGAGCGAGCGAACGACAAAGTGGAGTGCAGGGAGGAAAAAGAAGGAGGAGCGAAGCACTGCACCTGCCATTGTACCTGATGGCCATATTGTCAGCTTCTTATCAACATAAACACTACGCAAACGCTGGTAGCACAAACACTACAAACGCGTTTCAAACGCACTGCATCCAGGCGGCGGCAAACCACGTTCAAGTAAAGGAGGTGGGGGCTCTGGTTGCTAGAGGTGAGGATAAGTGCGCGCTCCCGCAGCTGTTGCGATGAGAGAGGGCGATGGACGTATCCCGACGGAAGCCTTACATAGCCCGACTAAGAAATGCATTCGCATTCAAAACAACCTCTCGCCCTGCACAATCAATCACTGGCCACCCCGAGTATGTAGGCGCTGGATCGGGCGTTAGGAATGAGGTGAAGGGCGTGTTTACTTGACTTTTGCTTGACGTTGAATGCATCGCGTCTCCTTTATTCAATAAATAAAAATAATAAAAAATTACCAATTGAACATTCCCAAACCATACCCAATTACGGGACATTCACTCAATGTTCCCCTCCCCCGCTCTGGAACGCATTTACTCGAGTTGCTCCTTTGGAAAGGAGTGGGCGTCAGTTTTGTTTCATCTTCGTCGACCTTTTTGTCCACTAGATTTAATTTGGCTCACTGCGCTGCGTCGGCTCTGGCCAGTTTAGATCTCGTACATGAACGATAGTGTGCGTGCGTGTTGACATATATTTGTGCATTTATGATCACAGATTCTTTGTACCAGCAGCAACTTTTGTAGCCACAAGTTGACGAAGAGTACCTCACCGTCACTTCATCGATTCAGCGACCGCGTCGAACATATATGAGTGGACAAACAGTTTTTTATAGTTAGTCTCATTTGGAGAGGTCTATTACTGAAAAGGGCTCTCAAACAGGCTTACGTTTACTACGAGTGCAAAGCAACGTCTTGACTCTCTGATGATTGATTGATTGATAAGTGGGGCTTAACTTCCCAAAACCACCACATGATTACAAGAAATGCTGTAGTGGAGGGATCCGGGAATTTCGACCACCTGGGGTTCTTTAAAGTGCACCAAAATCTGAGCGGACTGGCTTACAACATGTTCACTTCCATTGACATTGCAGACGTCGCAGCCGGCACTCGATCCCGCAACCTGCGCGTCAGCAGCCGAATATCTTAGCCACTAGAACACCGCGGCGGGGTTAACTTCCTTATGGGATTCAGGAGTGGAACAAGCCTTTATTCCTAGTTGCGATGGCCAGGAGGCGTAAACATACTATTCAGTCTTTCTTGTCTGTCGAGACAGTAGAGGTCTGTAGAAAAGGATCTTTAGCTATGACTGCAGGAGTATCAGACTTTAGGGACTAATATTTATCTCATTTTTTATTGTACTCATCTCATCGCTGATTCAGACCGTGTTTTTGTTTCCAGGTTCTGTAATATTTCTAATATTTTGGTTTTTACTTTACTTTATCCAGGTTAAGACACCATGTGCTTTTTAATGAGTACTTACCAACTGCCTCATCCCTCTCTTATTCTAAGTATTTCAATTTGTGCTTGCTGCTTCCACAATTTTTCTAAATTCTTAACCCACATTAGCGTTCGTTGCTTGTGTCAATAAATATTTGCGCAGTGTGCGTTCTCTGAACTATTTTCATAGAATTTATGTGTGCTTTGGTTATCTTCGAACAAGGGCATGCCAATACAATATATCCTACTAAGTAAATCTGTCCTTAAAACAGAAGACAGCAATTGACTCATTTCTTCCTACCTAAATATGTCGACACCATAAATAATGCAATTTTCTCACCTTTATTCTCTTCCGTCCTCACTTTTTAATGGAATGTCTAAACCACATTTGTTATTCACTGCTCCCTCTTTTGGTAGATATTTTTTGCGAAGACAGTACTCACTCATATTTGCTAAAAATTAAAACCCCCGACGCTGCACTTCAAAGTGCCTTGTTTGACGATATAGTGCACCTTCATTGCACTCAAAAGATCGATAAAATAACCAAAGGGCATAATCAAGTGAGAAAATAGAAAAAGCACGCATGAAAGGCCCCCTCTCCCTCTAGAAGAGCCTGGAATCTTCCCGCCTGTGCGAAGTCCCATGGCCAGGAAACCGGATCCGGGGCTCCAATCTCACGCAATTAGTTCCGTCACACCTGATGCCCTTCACGGATGACCCACTAAGTGAAACCAGCAGACTAGAGGAAGCCGATGCCCTTGTCTTTTGCATTGCTTGTTTTTGGCGGCCTGTCATTCAATTGCCTCCTAGGCACCTTACCTCATGCATACACCGGAAAGTGCGCCTTCCGTATGTGGAAACTGGTACTCGTAAATTACACGAGACGGTTCACTATATTCCATTGTTTCCCTCTCTTGCCAATCTTCTTCTGTCGCCATCTCTTCTCCCCGATCATAGGAAGTTAGGCTCAATGCGTACATCTTTTGAAATGCTGTTATCACGTTCTACTGAATGGCTAGTTGCTACCACGAACGCCTCTGTTAGTGCACATACTGATACCGAATGGTCTGTTCTGTACATATGTTTGTTTCATGCGCAGAAGACGTTTTTCAGCATATTGTCAGCGTTTGTTCATTATATTTATCGCAAATATTAGCAGGAATATTGACTTCCGCTTAACATATTTAATTGAAAATAAATAAATGAAGCACATGAAGAACATACATAATTGATGAACATGAATGCATGCTTTTATTGGAGTCATATAAAAAAACTACGCAAAACGTGACCCAAGAATAGTCAGTGCACATACTTTACAACCCTTATTTCTTCGTTTGTCCCCAGTATCGCGAAGCAGACCTGAGCCAGCAATAGGCCAGAATGACACTTGCGTATTTAAGTTAATTAGATATATCTTACTTGCAATTATTAGCCACCATAAGCTAAAGGAGCTTTAACATAACACTGATATGTCGGTAGTTCTTGAACTCGGGAGTAAGTGAGGAAAGATATGTGAACAATTTTTTTTGCCACAAAGAGTAAAGCTCAAGTCTGCTGTTTGATTGGTGTGTTTATATTTTTTCAGAAATTAAAGGGTGACACTCAATCAAGTGTGCACAAACATTCTATCCAAGGCAACTCGATGCCCATAGATTACATCGGTGCGCAATTAAGGAAGATGAGTCACATGAAAAATTTGATGAGGTGCTATGAGTTAACAGCCAAGTATAAGAAATAAAATACACATGAAAAAAATCTACCAGTGGCCTAATTCAGCTATGGCGGGTTATATGCACGTGAGCTAAGTGGGCACCGTCAAACTCAACGTTTCGGGCATGGCACTAATTACAAGCGTTAAGTCTTTTCTGTGTCACAGTCTTTCACTCACGTTGCACACATATCCAAACGAATTGTTTATGGAGTCCGTTAAGTACGAGCCCCACTTGCGCTTTCGCTAAGCTTCCCCGAATAGTCAGTCAATCGGCCTCCTGGTCATGACGCATTACTAGACGCTCCTCCGTGTGCTCCGGGATCTTCGCAGAACGTCTTGCTCTTTTCTGTTTGTTCTTGCTACGCTCAACCGCTGACTACAATGAAACTACTTTGGTATGCGATGAATGAAGCTTCTCCGCTTTTTTACGCTGCTGAGCAGCAATTTCGCTCTCCTCTGTATGGGTATACCGTACTTGCAAAAGTGCCCCGCCGTGGTGGTTTAGTGGCTAAGGTACCCGGCTGCTGACCCGCAGGTCGTGGGATTGAATCGCGGCTGCGGCGGCTGCATTTCCCATGGAGGTGGAAATGTTGTAGGCCCGTGTGCTCAGATTTGGGTGCACGTTAAAGAACTCCAGGTGGTCGAAATTTTCGGAGCTCTCCACTACGGCCTCTCTCATAATCATGTGGTGGTTTTGGGACGTTAAACCCCACATATCAATCAATCAATCAATCAATGGTACTGACAAGAGCCCCGATATGTGTATGTAGCGCCGTGACACATGCGACCAAAGTGTGGCTCGATGACCACGAGCCACGGAGTACGATCACATTGCGTCTGCCGGCACTATGACGGAACTTCTCTGAGATACGCAGACCGGAAAGGCACGCGCTGTCACTGCTCGTCGCGCATGCGCAGCACGGCTCTTGTACACGCACGCAAAACCGCTTTGACTCGGCCACTCCAGCTAACCGCACAAAATCACTACGTATTCAAAGTATTTGGAGGAGCCCCTACTATGGCGTATGTCACATAGTTATTGTCTCTTTGGCACCGAAAAGTGGATTTGAACTGAAAGTTTAACCAAGGGAGAAGATAGCTTGGTGAACCGGGCTCAGCTGTGTTCATCCTCATGCATGGTGTTACCTATTTCTGTGCGCAATAATTATGACAGGCTAAAGAACATCAACTGCCCCAGCCAATTACTTTTTGTATGCATCAAAGAAATCATTGCAAACATCTAAAGGCACTTTGCTTTGCAGGTAGGCTCGACTGTTTTCTTTACGTTCCCTGTAAGTTACTTATTTTGGTCTTGTGGTGAGAATCGCCGACATGCTTTAACTCGGTGCAAATATTTATAACAGCTCGGCTGCCAAAATATTGAAGTGAAAACTAACCGTACCGAAATACAGGATATATTATGCCAAATAGTACGAACACGTGAAAGAACAGGAGCATTAAAAACAAAAGGTTTCACTGGCAGCACATCCCTGTTCACTGAGAGATACTGATACAGAGAGCAAATTTTTCATCTCACGGCCTGCAGTTGGCTCCTTTTGTTTCACTCATGTATTCCTCAAGTCTGATTTTTTCGTTGTTAAGATAGTGCTTGTTTCGTGCCTACGTTGCTTCGTGTTTCTGGACTGCCTTTTAAAGTATTGCTTCCGCTAAAGTCTAATCCTCGATCTACTTCTTTGTATGGAAGTGTACCTACTAAATACCAATACGTGAAATATAGTAGGTGCTGGATATTAGCCACCACACGGCTTATTCATTCTTCCACGCAAGAGTAAAAAGCTGTTAACGGAGGAAACACGTTCAGTGTATACCACGTTCTGCAACTATATATAGTACAGAAGTCTACAAAAGATAGTGGAAAATACGTGACCATGTAAAAACATAAAGTGATAAAATACGCTCGAAGTTTTTTTAAAATTTCCTGTAAGTAGTCTTCCGTCGCTACCCTTGATAATGTGCGTCAAAGAACCCTCATATTGAATGATTTACTTTTAGGTTGCAGCAATCATAGTATTGCTTTGAAAAAAAGTTAAATTATGCAGAGCCTCCTGAACATCAAAATAGATACTACTCGTTCTTCATGACATTTAGATCGATTTTTCTCGTTATAAGAACTTTATAAATTTGCTGAATTCCAAAGAATCTCTCAAACTAAACTTTACTGCTGTGCTTTATGACGCAAACGCTGAAAAAAATAAGCTGTTACAATATTGATGAATAAAACAACCACAAACAACCACAAACAAAGAGGTAGTAACTGCAGCTTTTATCTTTCTAGGACGGTTACGAACCTCTTGCTTCTTCTTTTTTACCTACGTTAGTGAACTACCTATTTGCTACCTACGTTAATAAAGAGTTAGTAACTGCAATGAAATAGGTAGTGACTGCAGCGGTAACTAACTTTCTTGCTCCATTACTTCCTTTTTGCTACCCGGGCATGGACTCTCCAAGTAAAGATATTAGGTAATCATTTTTAAGAAGAATTGTCTCGACGTATCACGTTTGAACGCAAGCATAGCGAAGAATATATCCATTGCTCAAGAAAATTTTTTTTTCAAACTATGTGACCGAGCTATGTAGGCATCATTCCGCTGTTTTTGAAGCATAGAACTACAAGTTATCAAAAAATAAAGAAGTTCTACACATGTTACAATCGAAAATCACTACATCTATAGTAAATTAAAACAAACTAACAAGACAGGCGGAATAAGATCAGACAGATGGTCAAAATTAACTCGGAGTTCTCAATACGGCGTGTATCACAATAAAAATGTGGTTATCGCATGTAAAACCCCCCACAACAATTATTACCATTTAACCACTACTATATTAGCGCTTCAAAACATTGAAATGCACCGAGAAGGCGTAATGACTTCGGTATCGTGTTTCGGTTGCTGTATTATTGCTTTTTGGGCCATTTTCTATTAAACTGATAAAACATGTTATGTTCATAAGCACGGCTCATTATAAGTCTTGTGCTATGTCCCGCAATACACCTAATCAGGTAGCATAGTAAAGTTTCTAAGCTCACATTTTTTATAATTCATACTGAAAGACAAGTGGTCAGCGTTGTTGGAAACGCATCTTTATAAAGTAGGGGCGATATGTACTCCGGTAGTTGCTTACTTAGTACTGTAGCGTAGTGAACTCGTTAGGTCTATGGATATTTTGTGCCCATGACACGCCACACAAATTACCCGTATATTTTAGCAGTGAAATTTTAATTCACCAGAAATAACAATAGAGATATATTATGGCAAAATGAACTTGGTAGTATCGGTTACTACACTTTTTCTTAAAACCTTTTAACCTTACTAGCTATGGTTGGTAATGGCTAGGGTATTAATAGATACTAAATGCTTGTAGCCCGGGGAAAGAAACTGAGTGTTATCACCCTCACTGTTACTAATTGCACTGACGAGCAGGGTTGTAACACACGTGACGAAAGTGTACGATAAAGTTAGCAAGTACCACTTCCCTTTTGAAGAGTGCATGAAAGCAATGTTAACATTACCGGTTGCTTGGCACCAACATTTCATCGCATACAGGTGCATAAAAGATTTCGGCAAAGCTTGTTTCACAAGGTACATCAAATGAAGCATTCATGCAGGTGTAATAAAACTAGAAAAAAAAAACATCCAAGCGCAGACAAACTTCCGTGAAAGCGAAAGCGGCTTGAACAGAACCCAAGAATGTAAAATGCAACTCTGCTTTACAGTGTGCATGAACTTATCTCCATAGATATGTTCAGCCTATATAATCACCCTTTTATTCCAAGCCCACTTATCTCCATAGATAAGTTCAGTTACCATATAATCGCTACCAGCGCAGGTCAAAAAAGTGAATTAACATTTACAGTTACTTATGTTTAAATGATTGAAGACACAGTAAAGTGTGCAGGTTTACTCACTTTCACGCAGTGGTCGTCACACTGTGGGGTGCACACGCAAATATGGTTTTGATCCTGCCCCAAAGTTGATCTCTTGAGAAAAGCGAATATATACATAAACTACCAAGCAGGACAGCACAGTTCGAGTGAGTCAGCTCATCCAGTTCACGATCCAATCACGGAGCCACGCCAATAGTTGGGGAGACACTGTGCTGTGGGGCGGACGGGGACGGCGGGTTTGTAGGTAAAGATGTCTGGGGAAGTATGGAAATCAGCACTTTTCCCGAAGGACTCGTAGGTTCTCGTAGCGACGTACAGAGGGCGCAGGAAATTATACGCACCTCACCCTAGTCATGAACCTGTCATTTTCGGTAATTGACCTCTTTTGTCAGCACAGTGACCCGCCTTTTTTGGGATTTCTCCCCTGTGACGACTTCACAGCTCACTGGCTGGCTTTGTTTAAGAGGAATGTAGCCGAAAAGCACATCTGCAGTTATCAGACTTCACGTGTTTCTTGACTAAGCCAGCGGTTTTATCATGAAATTTGTCATACGACGGTAATTTTGTCATTTATTCATTTGATACAACGAAAGAGAATCTTATAATAGTGTCGCTTCAGGAGACCACCCAAATTTTTGCAGGAAATATTGTCAGCCCAAGCTACAGGAAACAAACATGATATTTGAGCCGGAGAACCGGAGCATTCTCTCCTACCTTTTTCGCCAAATTGTGATGTGAGTAACACAGTGACAATTAGTTGCATCCCATAGACGCATTTTAGTCTGTGCTAGGTTTCTATAGATGCTATTTTTGCGTCATGCAGGAAATAGTCGAATACTCGCACAAAATTGCATGAAACCAAATAGTAGACATAACAAGATAATGTATTCTAGTCATATAATACGCCGCCCAGTTTCGAAGTTTTTCTGGGTAGGACTTTAAGTCACTGTGTCTCGATTCTTGACCAATTACTTCTTCTCTGTATATATCATAGTCGAAAAACAAGCTTTTTGCGTGATTTCATGGACTGTTGATGAGCAGAGAGTATTATACTGTGCATGGCCGAGCGCTTCACCAGCAGATCAAGAAATAAAAATTGGTGCGCTTGCACTGGAGGTGCACTGCAAGGAGACAATGGAGCTGACAGTCACCCAGGTAATCCTGGTCGTCGCTGTTTTACTAAGTTCTGCAATTTTTTTCTATCTTTCTCTGTTTCATTCTTTTTCGCATTTTTTAAGTATGCCTTTATGCTTCGTTTAATTTAGATTTTTAATTTTTTGGTCTCTCTATCTTTCTCTTTTTCCATGTCTTTTCCACACTGTGCACTTTTCTCTTCCATTTTCACCTCTTTCTCTCACTCTCCACATATCTCTCTCTCTTTGTTCTCTCTTTCTCGCACTCTTGCCGTTTATGTCATTCATTCTCTTTATTTGCCTCTATTCTTTCTATGCTCTAGTGTACTCTCTCTCTCTCTTCCTGCATTTTATTATCGTCTCTCTCATACTTGTCCTCCTCACCCTCACTTGCTTCCGCGCATTCTTCCTATCCTATATCAGAAAAAACTATGCTATGTTCTGGTAGCACACCTGAGAGGCCGAGTGGTAAGGACTTCACCTTCGCATCGTGGTACGCGGCTTGGAATCTCGTCTCCTGAAGAAGCTTTTGTGCCTGAAATCACTCTCCTCCTGAGTTTTTTTTTATTCTGTACGCTTGTTGTGCTCATCGGAGTTATTGCATCCTGTGCTGGAGATATTGGGGCACCTCTTTTCGTAGCGAAGTGTAAGATGAAGGCAATGGCAACAATGTAGAAGAGGACGAAGAGGGTGCGTGCCTATTCGGTGGTGGCACGTGCCGTGACATAGTTGTGCAAATGTTCCCATAGTGACGTCATCGCCCGGTAAGGTTTTGTAGCCCATGGATTGTACCTTACGCTCACCTGAACAGCGGCCGATAAAACTTGGGTTCTAGTAGCGTATTCAGCCATCTGGACGACCCAGAGCTCGTCTAATTTGGTAATGCTAAACCTCACAGTATTTTACTGTTCTTAGGGCGAAAGCTTGGCGCTTCACCTGAGGACGAGCTCATAATGTGCATGACAGCACCGCTATCTACCCACGCATTCTAGATCGATAAATATGTATGGGCCCAAGTCTCCTTCGAAAGGATCAACGTTTGGACTTTTTGGTTCATAATTATGAAGAGTAATGTAGCCCGCAAGACAGTGCAAATGGTCGCGCACGCTGACACACACACAGTACGAACGCGGAATTTCCACTGTATCTGCGTCATCCTGTCGTTTCGCTTTCATCCATCTTATGCGCAATAGTTTTCAAAAAAATTCATTTCTTTATTTCAGACAGGTTTATAAGTAGCTAGCAATGGAGAATGCAAAAAAAAATATCAGGAGCCCTTCTTCAGTCACTAAAATTGCCGCAAGCGAAGCTTCGCGTGAGCGCACCTCGGTTACTAGTTCTCATACGTCTTACTTCTATCTTTTTATTTGCTATGCATTGTGCAATGGTTCCCTCAAACTGTTTATTATCTAATGCCGTCAATTGTACCTCAATCGGCGCACGTGCTTAGCAGAGCAGTGCCTCAGCTGCTACAGGCAATAAGTTCGATGATTCATTTATATCTAGTCAAAACCGAAATGCGATAAGGTAAAGCTGCAACTTCATCTCAATAGGAGATAACAATGTTCTATCAGGCACGGCTGATCGCCGACAAGCGCATGATCGAAAAAGTGGCATAGCAAAATAATTTGATGATTGATTGACATGTGGGGTTTAACGTTCCAAAACCACCATGTGATTATGCATTTATGAGAGACGCCGTAGTGGAGGGCTCCGGAAATTCCGACCACCTGGGGTTCTTCACCGTGCACCCAAATCTGCTGCACACGCACCTACAGCATTTTAGCCTCCATAGAAAATGCGAAGCCGCAACCGACATTTGATCCCGTGACCTGCGAGTCAGCAACCCAGTATCTCAACCAAAAGAATGGGGTGAGCGTCGGAACACGTACCTCCGCACCCCCACGTAATATAAACTACGTTCCCTGAACGTTGTGTGTTTTCTCTTACACTGTGTTTTTGTTTATATGTAAAACATCCTCCCTTGTATGCTTTTCTCCTCCTCTCCTTCCTTCCTTCTCTGGCGGTGACGGCCTGAACTCGTGTGCCACCGCAGCTCGACAGACGGAGAATAAGCTATACTACACGGACGTCTTGTCTCGCAGTCAGTAAATCCGCCGCATACCCTCTACAAGGCCACTACGCCGGGGCAGCGTCATAGGAAAACAGCGCACAGAATATGCATGTGACCTGCGAACCTTAGAAGGCTTAATTATTGACACCCGCGAAATGCATGGTGGTGGAATTCTAGAGAACGAATCAAGTCGGCGCCGCTGTAATCTGGGAACCATAAAATCTTCACTAGAAATTACTCACTCAACACAGTATAATTAACGAAGTTAAACGTTACGTTCCCCCAAAATCATCTTTATGAGAGACGCTGTAGTGGTTGACTCGGGAAATTTCAACCGCCTGGGGCTTGTTAACGTGCACCTAAATCTAAGTACACAGGCCTCGTGCACTTTCATCTCCATCAAAAAGGTGGCTGCCGCCGCTGGGTTTTGATGAACTACTCAATCGCGTCCTGGCGGTGCTCTATCGGTGCTGCTGTACGCACAGAAAGCAGCCATCACACACAAATGACGGAATACAGAAAGCTCTAAAAAACTAGAAAAGACGCAGTGACATCTAGTTAGCAATCTAACAGCTGCGCTAGATACTTCAAAAATGCTGCATATAAATTACGTAACTCAAATTAGGAAAAATTATATCGTCCTGAGTAGTAGTCGTTGTACGCCACCGCATAAATGTCAGTTTGGGGGGGCCAGCAGGTCACCTCTATTAGGTTCGTGAATTTGAAACAGACAGAATTTTTACTTAAATATATTGCCTATTAAGACGTAAATAATTCTCTTGTTTTCAGTACATACGTCAAGCAAGGATATCAATCTAGGCTTCTTTAACCAGGGTCAGGCAGCATCAAGGTACAAAATTATCGTGACAGTGTCTTAGCCAGTGTCTGCATTTCTATATACAGATACATTCAGAAAATTCATAAAGCTTCTTAGACTTACCTAGAGGCAAAAATGGCGCTGTGAGCTGCTGGACTCACAAGAACGCCTGTTTACGAGCTGCAAACTTGACTCGGATTTGTATCGTGCAACTAGAGCCCGGACATATCAATGCTATGCATTGTTATGTCCAAGGAAATTTTGGATGCACCTCTCCGACAAAAAAGTTAAAGTGACAAAAATTAAAACCAAGGACGCGGACGTGACTGATGCCAGCTGCATAGCGACAGCATTTAACGACTACTTCTCTTCTGTTTTTTTGCGAACGGGTGACACCCCTCCTGATTTCCACGCAATCTCGAACTGCCAGACTTGATTATAACAGATGAAGGCATCTTGTCAGCTCTACTTCATCTTGACACAAAAAAATCGGCTGGGCCGGATGAAATACCTAATGCTTTTCTTTATCGGTACGCCGAGTGGTGTTCCAAATACTTAGGCTTAATATTTAGGGAAAGCCTGTTACAAGGCGAAGTTCCAGTCGATTGGAAAAAGGGTAAATTGGTACCCATTCATAAATCAGGTGATAAATATGACGTGAAAAACTACCGCCCTATTTCGTTGTTATGTACAGCCGGCAAGGTTATGAAACACTTCCTTTTGAAACACTTAAGTTTATTTCTGGAGAGTAACCATTTTTTCCCCAAATCAACACGGTTTCCGGCAAGGCTTTTTAACCACCACACAGTTAATTCACACTACTGATGACTTTCTAAAAACACTTGACAAAGGCGGACAAATTGATGCGATTTTTTTAGACTTCGAAAAAGCCTTCGACCGAGTTTCCCATTCCCATTTGATGTTTAAAATTCGCCGAATCCTAATCAATGAAAGAATTCTTCGATGGCTTGATTGTTATCTATCCCACAGACACCAACACGTTCGGATAGCAGATAAAAATTCTTCTTCCGCTCCCGTGCATTCCGGGGTACCGCAGGGCTCTGTCCTAGGACCACTTTTATTTTTAGTTTATCTAAATGACATGTCATCCAAATCTACTGTGCAGTGTCGTTTTTTCGCGGATGACTGCGTTGCGTACTTGCCCATTCAATCAAGAACAGATCACGCAACCCTAAATGATTGATTGATTGATAAGTGGGGTTTAACGTCCCAAAACCACTATATGATTATGAGAGACGCCGTAGTGGAGGGCTCCGGAAATTTAGGCCCCCCTAAATGAATACTTATCGGTTATTACAGCATGGTGTAACTCCTGGAAAATGAGCCTCAACATAGCAAAGTGCGTCAAGATGACCATAACACGTAAAAAAATCCCTCGGAATTCACATACATGTTAAACAACACTGCTATAACAACCGTTAACCAGTACAAATACCTTGGTCTGACAATCACTTCTAATTTGAGCTGGAAAACTCATATCGAAGGTATAACATCAGCAGCACTGCGGCGATTGTGGTTCTTAAACCATCGCATGAGGCACTGCACCAGCAAAACAAAACTAGTCGCTTACACTACATTGGTACGCCCATTGTTGGAATATGCTGACGTTGTATGGGATCCACACACACAAACAGAAATATACTTACTAGAACAAGTCCAAAATAAATCCCTTCGGTTTATTTACCATGCGTACAGTAGACACTGTTCAGTCACTGAACTCCGTGATAGATCCGCTCTTCCCACATTGGAGTCCCTTAGAAAGGCTACATCGCTTAAAATTCCTTTATAACATAGTCAACGGACACTCGGGACTCGCCTTTAACACTTACATGCAGTACAATACATCGCGAAAAACTCGGAACAAGCATGATAACATCATAGTGGTGCCGCTTACAAAAACAAATTCTCGGCGATATTCATTCTTTCCACGAACAATTTCCGACTGGAATGAACTACCTCATGACGTCACCAGCATCGCAGCGCCCGACGCATTCTTATCAGCTGCCACTTCCTGTCTGTAGTAAAAGCTGTCTGGTCGTATGTGCAGATTTCAATTCTTCTAATGATGTTTTCACACTTCGTGTTAGGAACAAAAATATGGATTGTATTTTTGATACCGCTCTTGTGTTGCTCCTGTAACCCGAGTATTCATGTTCCACGCAAAGCTGTTATGTGGTGATTTTATTTCTTTTTTGTGGATTTTATTTCTTTTTTGTGGTTTTCTTTATTTTTTTGTGGTGATTTTATTAAAGCTGTTATTGGTGATTTTTTTTATAGGTGGCTGCAAGTATGAAAGTTTGTATCACCCCTGCCTTGGCCACCAAGAGGTGGCTGGCAGTATGCAATAAATAAATAAAAAATAAATAAATGACACGTATAGCTTCAATGCGTTTCATGTGTGAAAATGGTTGATTTTTTTTATTTCTTACTGAATGAGCACATAGTAAGCTATTTAGTTTTAGTATTGCACAAGAACTACTTTATCGAACAGTAGGAGCTTCGTTGGTGTACAATTTTAGCAAGTGTTTAGCAAGCAATTTTTGTTTAGTTCAGCAAGCAACTTTCAGCAAGCAATTTTAACAAGAGAGGCTAAACTTTGCCGGTAGACTTGAAAGCCAGTGTTCCTTCTGCCACTGTTCATCGCCTGCTTGTTCCCTTAGCCATTTCGACATGCCATCAAGGTGAGTGGGATTTTATTTTAAAATATATTACGTGCTAAGGAGATCGCCCAATAACAGCTTTATTTCAGCAGTCCATCCGCTTTTGTGCCTAAGCCTTACTCAACCACAGCAAACACAAGCCTTGCCAACACATATAACGTCATTCCCAGCGTTACAGCGGTGCCCCATAAGAAATTCGCTTAGGCAGTGGTTCCAGATTTACGTCAAGGTATCTTTGTGAGCATCTCTATTGGGAAATATATTTGTACTTACCTAAGTAGTGAACTAGGTTTACGATGTTTTTATTGAATGGTGACACTTCGCTGGGCATAGGTATCTCGTTAATTTTTAGTCACAAGTGAATTGAATATTTCAAGGAGGAAACAGTGTGTGTGCTTGTGTGTGTGTGTGTGTTTGTGGGTTTGTGTGTGCGTGCGTGTGTTTGTGTGTGTGTGTGTGTGCGCGCGTGTGCGTGTGTGTGTGCGTGTGCGCGTGTGTGTGCGTGTGTGTGCGCGTTCGTGTGTGTGCATGTGTGTGCGTGTGCGTGCGTGTGTGTAGGTGCGTGTGTGTGTGTGCGCGTGTGTGTGCGTGTGTGCGTGTGTGTGTGCGCGTGCGTGTGTGCGTGCGTGTGTGCGTGCGTGTGTGCGTGTGCATGCGTGTGTGTGTGCGTGTGTTTGTGTGTGTGTGTGCGTGTGTGTGCATGTGTGTGTGCGTGTGTGTGCGTGTGTTTGTGTGCGTGTATGTGTGCGTGTGTGTGTGCGTGTGTGTGTGTGCGTGCGTGTGTGTGCGTGTGTGCGTGTATGTGCGTGCGTGTGTGCGGGTGTGCGTGTGCGTGTGTGTGCGTGCGTGTGTGTGCGTGCGCGTGTGTGCGTGTGTGTGTGCATGTGTGTGTGTGCGTGCGTGTGTGTGTATGTGTGTGTGTGTGTGTGCGTGTGTGTGCGTGTGTGTATGCGTGTGTGTGCGTGCGTGTGTGTGTGCGTGCGTGTGTGTGCGTGTGTGCGTGTATGTGCGTGCGTGTGTGCGGGTGTGCGTGTGCGTGTGTGTGTGAGTTTATGCGTGTGCGCGTGTGTGTGCATGCCTGTGTGTGCGTGCGTGTGTGTGCGTGCGCGTGTGTGCGTGTGTGTGTGCATGTGTGTGTGTGCGTGTGTGCGTGCGTGTGTGTGTATGGGTGTGTGTGTGTGTGTGCGTGCGTGCGCGTATGTGCGTGCGTGTGTGCGTGCGTGCGTGTGCATGTGTGTGTGTGCGTGTGCGCGTGTGTGTGCGTGTGTGTGTGTGTGTGTGTGGGCTTAGCTAACCATGTACGCGCACCTCCAGCTAACGACCTTGGAAGGCGCGAAGGGTCCTCCTCACGCACAGAACAGCCGATTTGGTCCAAATCTCGGCGCCTATAAATGCGGAAGTGTGGGGACAGTAGTCTCAACCGCTGACAATGAAAACTGCTGTGTTTGAAAGTTGGTGCTGCAGCTTAAATTTTTTTGGCTAGCGGTTTGTTTCCTCGCTGAGATGCCACTGTAGTTTAAGTGCTCTTAATGCTTGAACGTTCTAAGGAAAAGAGGTTTTTTGTGTTAAAAATGCTAGGCACCGTCAAAGTGAAAGCTAGAATAGCAGCCTTTCTGAAAATGTTTTAAACAATCTTTGGGTAACTGCTACAAACACACTTGCAGGGTATCTACCACGTCATAAATAATTATTTTTGTGTACTATAGAAAGGCATTTACTATGCCATCCTTCGTTGTTTTTCGGAGACGCGTGGTACCCGATTCACACTTGCAAAGGGTTTTTTGTTATTTTTGGTGCTGTGGCTGACGATGATAAAAAGTTATGCCTGAAGCTTTTGCAATGAGTTGGAGCATTCGAAGACCCACTCGTTACGCAGTTCACACATTGTGTGATGCCTGGTTACTTTGGCTGTTCTAACACGCTTTCTTACTCTTATTAAAGTGACTCCTTTTCCGTTATCAAACCTGCCTTAGGCCAGTTCTCAAAGGGTTTTGAAGCACCAGCATGGCGCTTTGCTAGAACACTTGGCTGAAACGCAGAGGACACGGGTTTAAATTCCAGTGTGTTCTTCATGTTTTCTTTAGTCTTTTTTTCGAATTCGAGCGACAGTGGTTGTGAACGCTTCGGGGTAGCGGCGCACAACTTTACACGGCGCACGCGACACTTCTTGTGATCTCTTTTCGCCGTGATTCACCATACAATTTCACCATATGAATGGACTACAACGTTATTCAGAGCTTTACGCTGCATGTAACTAATCTCTTTGGAGATTATTTACATGCAGCGCCCATAAAATAGAAATACAATGCAGCATACAGATTTTGTGACCACTATTGCTGTATTTGTAACCCAGAAAACTTTTTGGTGTTTTTGCAAAAGTACCCCTAATATATCCCACTATTACAAAAATTTTGTCAATGCTTTAGTCTTCCGTAAAGGCATTTTGATATTTGCTATAACGAATACATTTTTGACTACCTGAGACTTTCCTGGTAATAGTAAGTCAAGCAGGATTTATGCTCATATGTGAGTGCCATCTGATTCACTTTAGGACAAATACACCGTCAATGCTTTAGCAGGTCCGTTGAAGAACATAAGCAGTAAAAACTTGACCTATGGAAGAGGCCACAAGAGAGAGAAAAAATTCTTCCCTTTGCTTTTACTAACTCAATAAAATGAATGGTTCAGTGATAGAAGAATTTCAATGCGAAGTTCACGCAGCCAACAATTCAAAAGCCAATCGTTGAAAAGGAAAGAAACGATAATAATTCTGAAAAGGACATTCACACAGCCCGTCCCACAATTCACTTTTTGTCTTTCAAAAATATTGATGACCCCTGTTTCGATATGGAGGTCATTTAGGAGCTTGTTCCTTAAGCATTTCACGCTATCACGTTGTCCGTTGTAGGGGCGTGTACACTCACATTGATTTCACTAGAGGCGCCACTGTGCTTTTTCGCAGCTGCGCTCTCTTCGGTGAGTCACGTAAGCGGCGCACCGCCCCTCAGGTGGCGTCTTCACAGAGCCCACATACTCGGCGCCACGCACTCTAGTTATTTATAATATTGTTACGGAAAAGAAGACATGCCGTAACGACGAGGCTGGGGATTAGATATATTCAAAACCAGCGGGAATGGCGTGCCCGGCTCACCAGCGATCAAGCGGGAACAACCCTTCGTCTTCCTCGTCAGGCACACACGCGCGTCGCCCCCTTGAATGTCAATACACATGCATGTAGCATAACCCCCGGTGGCGCAAGCGCCGTCTCGGCGCATTTAGATGTCAACGTCACTAGGAGAGTTGTAGGGCTTCAAGCGCGCAACATGTACAATATTGGTAGCCTGTGGGGCACATGAAGGCAACGGGATGGCAGGACCAATTTCATATGTTACAGGCGTAACCAAGCGAAGGACTCGGTATGGGCCTGTGTAGCGAGTAGGCAGTTTTTCTGACAAGCCAACTTGGCGGGTCGGAGACCAGAGTAGTACCAAAGAACCGGGCGGAAAGTGTACGTCGCGGTGTCGTTGGTCATACAAGCGCCGTTGCTTCTCTTGAGAGGTCAGAAGTCGAATACTGGTGATTTCGCGTGCGTGAGCGGCCCGAGTGATAGCGTCCATGGCATATTCACGGGTCGGTACTCCAGGGGACGGTATGACGGTGTCTAGAGGCAATGTTGGTTCTCGGCCAAACAGCAGAAAAAATGGAGAGTAACCCGCAGTGTCATGGCGCGAAGAATTGTAGGCAAATGTGACGTACGGCAAAGCGAGATCCCAGTCGGTGTGGTTGGCAGAAACATACTTAGCGAGCATGTCTGTAAGAGTTCGATTTAGGCGTTCCGTGAGTCTATTGGTTTACGGGTGGTATGACGTAGTCAGCTTGTGTCTCGTTTTACAGGACTGCAAGATGTCGGCTATGACCTTCGACAAAAAGGTGCGGCCACGGTCTGTAAGCAGCTGCCGTTGGGCTCCATGTTGCAAAATCACGTCCTTGAGGAGGAAGTCGGCGACATCTGTGGCGCAGCTTGTTGGGAGAGCTCGTGTGATGGCATAACGCGTGGCGTAGTCGGTGGCCACGGCTATCCACTTGTTACCCGAGGAAGACAAGGGAAAAGGGCCAAGTAGGTCCAAGCCAACGCGGAAGAACGGTTCTGACGGAATACCAAGTGGTTGAAGGCATCCAGCGGAAAGTATCGATGGCGTTTTGCGGCGCTGACATTTCTCAGAAGCCGCAACGTATCGTCTGACTGAGCATGCAAGCCCTGGCCAGTAGAAGCGTCGGCGTATTCGGTCGTAAGTGCGTGACACACCAAGGTGACCAGCAGTCGGAAGGTCATGAAGTTCATGTAGAACTTCCGAGCGAAGGTGTTTTGGAATGACAAGCAGCAGAGCCGGTCCATCCGGCTCGAAACTGGTGGTATAATACACCATCGTGGAGCAGGAATGAGCGATTGGACTGACTGGAAGATGGTAATTCGAGGCGCTCAATGATAGCACGCAAGGACGCATCATAGCGCTGCTCGTCACCGATGCATGGCATTTGTGAAAGGGAAAAGACGCAAGGCTCGGTGTCGGTGTTATGCATAGTGCTTTACTCAGCTACCGGGTAGCGTGACAGGCAGTCTGCGTCCTGATGTAGGCGTCCGAACTTGTACGTCACCGTAAAGGTATACTCTTGGAGTCGCAGAGACCAGCGCCCGAGCCGGCCAGTAGGATCCTTCAGTGACGTAAGCCAACATAATGCATGATGGTCAGTTATCACAGAGATATTAGTGCCATATAAATATGGGCGGAACTTTGAGACTGCCCAAACAAGAGCAAGACATTCACGCTCCGTAATAGAATAGTTGCGCTCAGCAGCTGTGAGGAGGCGGCTAGCGTAGGCGACACCTCGGTCGTGTCCCCGTTGGCGCTGGGCTAACACGGCTCCGATTCCGTGACCACTAGCATCGGTTCAAACTTCCGTCGGAGCGAATTGGTCAAAGTGAGCCAATATGGGTGGAGTCGTCAGTAGCGTGATTAGGTGAGAAAAAGGAGCAGCTTGGTCGGTACCCCACGTAAATGTTAGGTCTTTCTTTAGAAGCTCTGTGAGGGGTCGAGCGATGGTTGCGAAATCTTTCACAAACCTTCTAAATTAGGAGCAAATTCCTACAAAACTCCGGACGTCTTTGGCTGACTGGGGTACAGGAAACTGGTGACAGCACGAATTTTCTCGGGGTCCGGCTGCACACCAGAGGCGTCGACAAGGTGGCCCAACACTGTAATTTGCCGGCGTCAGAAGCGGCACTTCGACGAGTTCAATTGGAGGCCTGCAGTGCGGAATATGTCAAGAATAGCTGACAAACGCTGAAGGTGGGTCCCAAATGTTGGGGAATATACAACGACATCGTCAAGATAACAAAGACATGTTGACCATTTGAACCCTTGTAGCAGAGAGTCCATCATGCGCTCGAACGTGGCTGGGGCGTTGCATAGCCCAAATGGCATAACCTTGAACTGATATAGGCCGTCTAGAGTTACAAATGCAGTCTTCTCTTGGTCTTTTTCGTCGACAGCAATCTGCCAGTAGCCGGAACGTAGGTCTATTGTGGAAAAGTATCGGGCGCCATGGAGACAATCGAGAGCGTCATCGATGCGGGTAAAGGGTAAACGTCCTTTTTCGTGATTCTATTCAGATGACGGTAATCCACGCAGAAGCGCCACGTGCCATCTTTCTTTTTAACGAGCACAACGGGGGACGCCCAAGGGCTCAAAGAGGGTTCAATATTTCCTTTGGCTAACATCTTGGTGACTTCTTGTTGAATTATTTTACGCTCGGTGGCAGACACCCAGTATGGTCGTCAATGAATGGGATGAGAATCACCTGTGTTAATGCGGTGCTTGACGAGTGAAGTCTGGCCGAGTGGACGGTGGTCGATGTCGAATATGTCGCGTATGAAGCCAGAAGGCGGCATAGCAGCATTGACTTTTCAGGTTTGAGGTCCGGTGTGATCATGGAGCGTAAGGTCGCATCGAGGCACGTGGCATCCTGCGAGTGATGTGGGTGTTCGGGACATACGTCTGCCGTAAAACAGGTGACGTGGTCGTCAATTAGGGGCCTTAGTGTGGCGACCGAAATTCCTTGGGGTAGCACTTGTTTTATGAAACCGAAATTGATAACAGGTAAATATGTTCGGTTAGAGGTCATGCTTACGGCAGAGTGTGGGACAGTAATGTCACGCGCCAGGAGAACATCAGTGATCGGCGTCACGATATAATCACCGTCGAGCACGGGAGAGGGTGTTGCCAATTCGATGAATGTGAGAGCTTTAGGCGGTATCCGGAAGAAGTCAGTGGTGCACAAGCTGTTCGGGAGTGAATCTGGGAGAAGAAGAAATTCTAGGCAGAGAGTTCCGGCGGCACAATCGATGAGGCAGAATGCGTCGATAGGAAGTCCATGCCGAAGATTAGGTCGTGGGGGCAAATTTTAAGCACCGTAAATAAAACGGGAACATGGCGGCCGGCAATACTAACACGAGCGGTACACATTCCAGTGATAGCCACAGTTCCACCATCAGAGACACGGAGGGCTTTAGTTGCTGCAGGCGTGAGGACTTTTTTGAGCAGGCGACACAGATGAGCACTCATTATGGACACTTGAGCTCTGGTATCAATAAACACCGTCGAAAAAATACCGTCCACATACACCTCAATCAAGTTAGTATCAGTGGGGGGCGTCAATGGAGGATTTGGATCATTCGCAAGCGATGCAGCACTACCTCCCGGAGCTGCATGATCTAGTTTTCCGTCCGAGAGTAACCATAGTTGACCGGCGATGGATAGCGGCGTGGTTGGGACGATGGGGAATGGCGGCGTTGAGGTGGCGGCGAACGAGCAGTGGAGCGGCTGTTGGGGATGTCGGAAGAAGGGTACACAGGACTGGGCGAGTACCGACGAAAGTCCTCGTATGGTCGATTAGAGGAAAATTGGCTCCAGTTTGAAGGCGTCCAAGTGCTGCGGCAGAAGCGGGAGATATGGCCAACTCTGTGGCAGCGGAAGCAGATCGGCTTGTCGTCTGCAGTTCTCCATTCCGCCGGATTGCGGGATCGCGGAATAAAGTTTAAGTCATGGCGTGGTGCATTTGTTGTCATTGGTCTGGAGACGGGTCGGGAGACAGAGCAAGCCACAGGAAAACCAAGCTTTGCAATTTCCTGCCTCACGACGGCTTGAATAACGGAGACCGGCGGAGGCGTTTGTGCGTCACCATGGTCGAGCGGATGTGGAGGAAATGGTGCCGGACTTGACGCCTCAAGCTCCCGTCGAACTATTTGTGTCACGCTGTCCTGCATGGGTGGTGCGGCACCGAGATCGGTGCAAGTGGATGTAACAGCCGTGTTTGGTAGCCGCGTAAATTGAGGCAGAACACGGCGGCTTTTGGCCATTTCGAAGCGACGGCATTCCTTGATAGTCTGTCTACGGTCGTGACGTTATTGTAGACGAGCAAATTGAAGGCGTCGTCCGCGATGCCCTTAAGTATGTGGCCCACCTTGTCAGTCTCTGTCATTTGCTCGTCGACTTTTCAGCACAACGCGAGCACATCCTGTATGTACGAGACATACGACTCGTTGACGACGGCACACGAGTGGCGAGTTCTTTTCGCGCTTTCATTTGGCGACTGGACGGGTCCCCAAAGATATCACGTAGTCTCTCCTTGAAGGTATCCCAGCTGGTGAGCTCGGTCTCATGGGCGTCGAACCAGACCCGTGGGGTGCCGTCCAAGCAAAATATTACGTTGGCGAGCATCATGGTAGGGTCCCATCGGTGTGTGTAGCTAACACGCTCGTACATACGGAGCCAGTAGTCGACGTCGAGCCCAGGTTGTGCGGAGAATTTACCTGGATCACGGGGGGTAGGCATCGTCAAGTATGTAGTGGCTGGAGCTACAGATGGAGACGCTGACAGGCTGTTGTCATTGGTAGCCATGGCCGGAGACTGAATGGTGCGGCCGCTGCGAAGCTTCGTGGTGAAGACGGGGAACGTTCCACCTACACCAAGTATGTTACGGAAAAGAAGAGACGCCGTAACGACGAGGCTGGGGATTAGATATATTCAAAACCAGCGGTAATGGCGTGTCCGGTTCACCAGCGATCGAGCGACAACAACCCTTCGTCTTCCTCGTCACGCACACACGCGCGTCGTCCCCTAGAATGTCAATACACATGCATGTAGCAATATTCTAGTTATTACTATGATTTGCCTAATTGTGTGTTCTTCCATATTAGACTATTCGCCGATGATTGTCTTCTATACCATAATATATCAAATAATGTCGATCACGAGCTCCTCCAATCCGCCATTTTCAATAATCATACTTAGTGCACCCTATGGTTGATGGCTCTTAATGAATCCAAAACGAAACTAATGTAATTTACCCTACAGAAATCTGCATGCCAACATGTCACGTTTTAATTCATACCAAATTAGCTCTTAGTAGCAGTTATGAATTTCTTAGTGTTCGCTTTCAATCAGATCTCAAGTGGCATTATCACATTGACGTTATCCTTGCTTCAGCTTATAGTTCACTCGGTCATATCAAACATTCAATAAAGCAATGTCCCTCCCTATTTATGTAACTCGCCTACTTCACACTTGTTAGACCTAAAATTGAACACTCTTGAGCTATCTTGGACCCAGCTCCAGCCCACCTAATCCAGAATACTGAATCCTTGCAAAGCCATGCTGTGCATTTATTATTTTCAGATTACTCACGTCGTTCAAACATTACTGCACTAAGAGATCCCGCCAAACTTCAACCATTATTTCATCAACGCCAACCAACTCGCCTTTCGCTTTTCCATAAACAACAAAGAAAAACAAAAGGACACTTCAAGATATTTTACGCACTGAGCGTAATACCTAAACGTAGTGATTTTCTTTCTTTTTTTACCTGATTTTTACCTGCCTGATTTTCTTTCTTTTTTTAGCGAATCCCTTCCATTAGTCTCCGTCTCCGTCTACCTCTTTGTACGTTTCGCGTGTTTCATGTACCCTGTTGGAGAAGACATTCGGTAACTGCCTTCTATGCTTGCATTTCTAGCTTTTTTATTGCCATTTGCCTCTGGGTGCTTCAATTCCTAGTGTCAAAGTATGTTGTAGTTGGCATTTGTTTCTTCGGTGTCACTGTTGTTTTTTTAGCGAATATGTACCAGCCAACTGTCAAGATTGTACTTTTTTACCGTTACTCTCACTGCGTTATTTTTCCGATTTATTGTCTTGTTACCCCCCTGTGTAATACCCTCGTGGAGAGCCTTTAGGGGAATTTTTTATTTAAAAAGTAGTTTGCTGATGGTGGGCCCGGCCTCTACAAGGAACGAGCGCTGGAGTATCCGCGGTGCCCTGGCGGTCAAAGAGTGCACTTCTCAGCTGCTCCCGAAGGCGAGAGTGGCTGCTGGTAGAGGCGGTGCGGGTGCGCAGTGCCGAAACAAAACGAAAAGGCGCTGTGGTACTGCTGGTATTTAACGGTGAAAATAGTTAGAAGTTATGGAGGACGTATCCCTGTACGTTCTCTCTTCGCCATATCAATACGGTACGGTAGGAGGTCATCCAAGCGGTCATACAAGCAAAGTATGCTCTCCTCTCGCTCTCCAGTTTAGTGGTGTCGGGCTGGTTTCTAAACCACATTGCGCCTGTCTGCTAGATTAATTCCATAATAAAGATGGCCACCAGAGAAAACCAGGACGAAATAGCCGAGTTTACATGGTGTTTTGCCGGAAATAAAACAAGTATATTATGCAGAATACGACATGTGTAAAAATTCCTTACCTGACCACCACCAGCAAGCTCCATCTGATGACGCCACAATAAGTGGATAAAACGCGTACGCAGTCTACACAATTTGCGGACAGTAACATAAAAACAGGGCGGACTTGCCCACAAGATTTGCGTGGGGGCAGGTTCACCTAAGCCACTGAAGTGGTATAAAAGATACGATCGCGATGAATACTCGATGCTCCGTTTAACTTGGTTTATACTAAAGACAGGGTTCTTTTTACGAATACAGCAGTGAACTACTCAAAGCTTAGCTTTCTGGAGTTAGCCGATGTGGTAAGATTCTTTCTCACCGGTTGCCGTGGCAAAGTGACGTCGAAATTTATTCCTAGCTGCAGAAGGATCAAAGGTATTTCTACTCATTGTTTGTGTGCCTAACTCACCGTTTTAGTTTTTTCGTATGGCTCTGTGTGCATAAAGTATAGGTGTGTGTTCAACATCAAATATTGCTAGGCTTCTATGTGCCCCACATCATATGACAGTAGGCACGCTTTAGCTTGGATATCAGGAATATTTGTAAACGCTTGGAATTCTTCAATGCGCTCGTATAACTTCGTTCACTGATGCTCTTTGTATTTAGCCCCATGTAATGCAGCCGCCGTGGTCGGAAGTCCATCCCGCGGCATGAAGCATATGAAAGCGCGACACCACCCATGCTGTAGTGTCACGGTGGTTTGCTTGATCAACGTCAACCTACATACATACTGCGGACAGGGCGTATATATCCCGCAGCTACCACTTTCTCCGTTTTTTTTTACTACAGAAGTGCGCGGTGTGGTATCATCGCCGGACGGGCATATCAGCCGGCACTAGCTTAGCACAGAATCCGGCACGCAGCCATAACTGATGACAAGGTAGTAGCCATCACTGCACGGCACTGTTCATTTGATGCCACATTCGTAGATGCAGTCCGCTTTGCAGAAGCGTACCTCAGTGCAGTATTGTGGTGCAATGTCTTTCAGAGTTGTTCGTTTCAAAATGGAGCACGGCAGCGGCACACGCGTGGGCTCTGCCCACGGTACACGGCAACGGGTTGTCTGTGCGTGAGCGGCTAAATTGTGTCGCGACTCTCCACCAGGTGCTGTTTTTTGTCGTACCACCTATTCAGCACTCGTCTTTTATAAAACACTCGCGTTTGGCCTGCTTGCTTTTAAAACGAATAGTCTTTCTTGGGGACTTCAACGGAAAAATTTTGGTCTGTCTGTCTGTCAGTGGACTACGCTGTTTTTCCGCCGAAATAATACTCCAAGAATAAATCCAACGTCCTCCGCAGCTCCCACTAATATTGCTCAAGTTTTAGGCTTCATACTTGTGTGACTCTTCATGAAAAAGATATCATTGCGCATATCTGAGTAATGTCTCTGAGTAATGTCTCTGCATATCTGAGTAATGTATCTGAGTAATATCTCCAAGTAATGAGACCAGACGGATAACACGTAGACCTATGCCCGCTGCTGTGTGTGTGTGTGTGTGTGTGTGTGTGTGTGTGTGTGTGTGTGTGTGTGTTTGTGTACGCCTTTCTACTTGGTATGATTGAAGCACTGGAAAGAGGGCGTAGCGATACGTCTCATTTAAAGACTACAGGTAAAGTCGCTGCAGCTACGCGAAATGTAAGAACATAATACGTCGAACTTCATTATTCAAATCCCCCTCGTCATAGCAGAGAAGAAAAAAGCAAGGCATAATAGAATGACATTCCGTACATTAGGATGTACAAGAAGAAAAACGAAGCAATCAATCACAAATAAAACGAAAGGGCACTGTGAATGTTGGCCACTGTATGCTTTGTTGATCCCCTTTCCTTTATCCTCATTACCAAGCTTAGCGAACATACAGAGCGATTGCACACTTGATTTAGAAGCGGATTCACTGCCCCAGAGGCCAAGAGATTACAGTGAAAAACACAGACCGGACTTCTAGGCAAAATTATCGCATTTTGGGCGTCAAAAATAGGCAGGCAAAACACAGTTTTAGGCACACGAAGTCATAAAAGTAGGCGCAATGAATTTTTTCGAAAACACTTGTCATCCGTTCCCTTCGCAAAGCATTACATCTGTTGCCACCGAGAAAAAGCGAGTGTCAGAAAATGAGGGAGTCAGGCGCGTGATTTCACCATTTGATAGCTTAAACAAAAATCATCGTGAAATAAACAAGAACAACTTCATATGCAGCACGATTTCTACGGTCATCGCCTATGTTTTCAACAGGTGCTGGTGAAGCCTGAAGTCTATTGCCGACTCTCAGCTTGAGCCAGTGTGACATGCTTGAAAAATGCGGCCGGTGGTTAGTTGCTTGAGCTGTTTGTGTATTCGTGGACGGATTGTTGGGGCTTTAATATCCATCTGCTCAGCTCTGCTTCTTTTTTCTTCTTCCTTCTGGCTTCTCGTTGATTGATTTATTTGTGGGGTTTAACGTCCCAAAACCACTTCTGATTATGAGAGACGCCGTAGTGGAGGGCTCCGGAAATTTTGACCACCTGGGGTTTTTCAACGTGCACCCAAATCTGAGTACACGGGCCTACAACATTTCCGCCTCCATCGGAAATGCAGCCGCCACAGCCGGGAATCGAACCCGCGACCTGCGGGTCAGCAGCTGAGTACCTTAGCCACTAGACCACCGCGGCGGGGCTTCTGGCTTCTCGTATCGGCAAGAGTAGAGCCGAGTAACTGAATGGTGCTTCTGGGCTCCCATTCAGCTTCGGGCGTAATTTTGGCGTTGCACACGGCAGTGATCGCCAGGCAGCGTTGTTACTGATAGACTAATTTGTGAACTGTTCGGATGCAGCTCACTCCCGTTTAGTGATGCCAATTGCCATGTTGCCAAACGTGACAGGTTGTCTTCGACCACCACTACTTATATTATATAAAGTACTCTGGTTGTAAATGACGGCTACATGTTAGAGTGTACTACGAAGATTTATTAGGAGACTTATCTTTCTGCCTGATTACTACAAGCACGCTCTCCCCAAACACCAGAGGAAGCTGAAATATCACAGAGCTGCCGCCGTACAATGCATTAGGCGACAGCTTTAAGTGCCTCATCAAAAGCAAGAATTGATCGCTGGTCACAGCTGACGTCTGCTCGTGTCGGCGGCATGAACACGAGTGATGCAAGAAATTATCATTACGTGAGAACGTCCTCATATGACGTCCAATATCATAAATGTTCGTGACGTATGGGAAGGTCACATAACTTGTCAGCATCATTTAATGTCTTCGATTAGTTGAAATGGCCGATCGTGAGGGCAGTGCATAACCTGCTGAGGGGCACAAAGCTAGCTTGGTCTTCAATCCTTGAGGCAGTAAAAAAACCATAATGAGCGCAGAAATATCCCGGAGGGAATTCGGAAACATTCAATGCTATGAATCGGAAGAAAACTAGGATAGTTTTTGCCTTTAAGTCGTCTCAAGTGAATCCTTAAGGTAACTGGCGAGTTTTTTTTGTAGATAATAAAAAATGAAAAAAACACAATCCTTTTATTTCCCATCAGATAAGCACAGTGGTATTCAGCAGTATCACATACTGAGGTATGCGAATAATGAGGTTGCAAAAGCCTGAAAGAAAACAATTAAAGTGAATTCTGTAAAACTCGAACGCATATATCGAACCGGTAGCACGGCCTGACAGAGCCAGGTGAAAACAGCATGCCGCTAGTTTCGTGTTACTTTTCACTCTCCTTGCATCCGTGAAAGCCATCAAGAAGCATGAGTGCAAATTAACTCGCATAAAAACACGAAGTTGCGAGCTTCCTAATACGCGCGGCCGTTCAGCGCCATCATCCCGTAGTCTACTCGCGGAGGGCCATCATGCGGCATCCGCCAGCGGAGGCGGAGCGCGCACTCGACGGCCTGAAGGGAGCGTTCCTCCGGGCATCGATAAAATAGAAGAGGCGTTGGCATGTCGTGACGATGTGACTGCTTTGTGGGATCTTCCCTATCTGAGTTATTTTCATACCAAAGAACGGCAGGGAAAAAATTTCGGTTTGAGCAGTTTACACAGGGCGATTGGTAACGGTTTCGAGTTCACCTCCTTGAATCAAGCTTTCGCGGGTTGTAGTGAAACAATAAAAAAAATTCTTGTCATACAGTGCTCATCATTTTGTAAGCGGCAACTTCCATTTTCAAATAAAGTTTCCCGTGTGACCGGTGGAGCAGCTTTACCAGAAGTAAATTAGAAAGAAAACAAAAGCAACATGCGCAATTTATTTTTTTTCTACTTTCTACATTCTACTTTTCCGAGATGGCACTTCGCAGTTTGGCAATTGTTCTGCACGTTCCTGCAGCTGCACAGAGCGACGTAATTTTTTTTGCACCTCCCCCACCACACCCCGGTCTTGAAAGAGGTGCTTCTATATCTCGAAAACTCTGGACTGGACTTCCAAGAACCCCATAGCCGAAAATGAACTTAAAGGCTACTGAAGTGCCTGAACTCAACAATTCTGGGTGACCGCCTGTAGACTGGAAGTGCTGCCCCCAAGTATGCTTTTAATTCTGTGAATATTTCTTCCATCTCTTATATCTTTCTCCCCTTTATTCTTTTCGCCAGTGCAGGGCAGCAAACCAGGTGTGGGTCTTGTTAACCTCCTTGTCTTTCCTTGCATCGCTCTCTTTCCCTAGCCCGAAAAACCGGTAGTAAAAGCCACCCGCCGTATCATCGGCCATGAAAGCCACTCTACTCTTCTTCCCCTCTCCTCTTCTCAGTTTAATGTTTTCCCATTCCACTGTGTACGCTGGGACGTGCTCCCATGAAGGGTTGCAGAAATACCTTATTTGAGCCTCCTCATCCTTCCCCTCTTGCAGACTATAGCACCATTCGTGTGGGGTGGCGTAAAGTGGCCGGTGCGTTTCCTTTTACTAGCGCAAGGGGTTCCAGTTCGGAAGTTTGTTGAACTAAAGAACTAGGTTGCACTTCATAGAGTCTCGTATTGTCAGTTTTTCCCGATAACATCAATAGCAGTGTCAAACTGCACTCGGGAGCGAAATAGGATATTAAATTGAGCTCGTATAGATATCAACTTTGAAAATAGGCTTTTAGAGGCAATAATAGAATTTAGGCACAACAAAAAGTATGTAAGTATAAGCACTATATATACACTATAAAAGCGATCCTCAACCGCTAATTCATGCTGGTATATGAAAATTGCATGATAGGTATGCTACAAACTAAATAGGAATTGGCCTAAAATCCAGTGTCTAGTGACAGAACAAGTACACTCATTTTTAGTTGGCTTATTAACGTCTCCTACTGAGGTTGCTAGTGTTAAGCATATCTTGCTAGTAAATTTCAATGTGCTCGCTTAGCGAGCAACTAGTCACTGAACAGATATTTTAAGACCGAAGTAAATACGAAAGGCAACTTGTAGTGTGCGTAAATATTTTCAGAAAAAAATTACAAACGGAAGCAATTATTTGAGAACAACTAGCTCTACAGCAAAATCACGGCAATCTCTAAAACGAACATGAATATAGATATGCTAAAGAGTTTTGGTAATGTATAACCTTTTGCTGCGTCCCGAAAAAAACACGACGCAGAATTACCAATTAATTAGGAAAAATAAATAATAAGTGCGAATATTTCTGTTAAATGAAAGAATTATTTCCAGAACAGCAGCTGTTACATCTGTTTTAAAACATATGTTTTGTTTATGTTTTTGGGTGGACGTTCTCTTCGCATCCGACAGGTTCACGCTGTTCTCTTCTATCTCGAATGCTCCCAACCAAGAGAGACACGAACATGCATTACTGAGCTGAAAGCGATGAATTAAAGATAGCAAAATGAATAGTATCTACAGTACTGAATAATATACGCTATGGGGGCAGAATTTTCATGCTACTTGTTGAGTTTTATTCTGGAAGAAAGGAATAATACATTGCAACACAGACGAAAACGATGAAACATATATTGTTTGTTGTCTGGCTTTTTTTATAGAAAGTATTGCTTTTGGAGGCCTCCATATATTTAAATCAAGTGATGTGTGTGTTCACGCCTGTTTCTTTTTGAACTACTTCATTTTTTGTGTTTTTAAAAGCGACACGTCACACATCTCAGCTCAATATTACTTTGCACCCTTTTATTGTATTTTGCCCGAGCTATCAACCGTCTCTGTAGCTGTTTTTTTTCTCTTTCAGGTGTCGATGTATGCTCGCTGTAAAAATGACGCAGCAGATGCGTCGAGTATTCAAAATATTTATCTGAGCTGTCAGCATTTCAAAATAGCAGGCTTTCAACGAAATGAACGCTCGCGCACGCAACTCTTGCCACAAAAACGGTCTGACTGCATACTTGCTGAAGGAATTTTTCCCATTCTCTGCAACAATTTCCATGATTCACAGTCGCCACATTCCTGAACCACTGGACCACAACATTACAAATAAACCCGACTAGAATTATGCGCGGAAAGGGAGGTACGCGGTTCCAGAGATGCGTATCGTTCATGTTAGCGGAATATTTGAAGGGTCGGCGCAATACGCTATCTTAGGAAATATTTCGATTTGACTATGCATAAAAGGTAGCTTGCCAAGTGTACACCCTCCTTCGGAGCAAGCAACTTTCGTTACGCCACCATTTCAATTCACCGCTACGTTTCCCTCGGAATTCCTGGCATGGAGCTACTTTCGAACGCTACATCGCCAAGGTAGTCAAGTTAAAGAGTCGAAATGTTTTCAGGGCTACGAAATATATTGTTACAGATACCCAAGCACACTGCTTCGTCAGGAATACTACTCAACAACTCTACTTTTGACGTCAGTTTGTAGCTACATTTATGAGTAGATATATAAATCAGGCCAACAAAGCCAAAATTTTTCACATCCACTCCCTTCATATCGCTCTCCATTTGATTCAAAGGATAGGTGCAGGTGCTGTCTCCAGCAGCTCTAGGCTGGTGCTCATTATTTACTCTCGGAAGCAACCACTTGTGATCTCTAAAGTAGCATCCCATATACTGTATTGCTGTTCCCGGCTTCCGGTTCGTCTATATCAGCAGCAGCCTTACTGCTTCCACTTCATGGCAAAGACCTCGCCGGTGTTCCGCCAACCAAAGATCTGCCTTGCTTGTTGTGACCTCGTTGTATTTGGCAAGCTTCTTGGTCTCATCTCTCCCCCTAACTTTCTACTTCCCCTTCGTATGAAAGTCTCCTCTTGGAATCTAGCCTGTTACTCTTGATGTCCAGCGGTTATCTTGAGTACGTTTACATGCCTTGGCAAGGCTCATTTCTTCTTGATTTCGGCTGTGATTCCTATTACCAGCTTGTTCCCTGACCCAGTCTGCTTTCTTCCTGCTCTTTGAGGTGCCACCTACAATTTTTTTTCTAGTACCCTCTGCATAGTTCTCAATTTAGGACGCAAACGCTGAATACTTTCATCTTGAGTGACAAATTTGTGTCACATTATTTTTATTCTTATCCTAGCTTGTTCATTCTCCTAGTTCAGCTTTGCGGTAATGTTAACTTCACCTGTTCCTTCACCACCTCCAGTACCTCACTACCTATCATGAAGCGCGATTCTCTTCTGAGACTTCGGTGCATTACCTAAGTTTTCTTTATATTAGTTTTCAGACCTACCGTTCTGCATTTACTCAAAAATTCAGTAATAATGAGCTACAATTTTTCGCCATAGATACTCGTTCAAGGCAGGAAGACAAGAGATCTTGTCTCTCCAGCTGGCTTGGAACGCTGTTTCAAGGCATTTTGACGTTTTTATAGATGACTATGGAGGCTAGGGAGCGTGGCTAGATTACTTACAGCATATATATATATATATATATATATATATATATCATTTGTGAACGCTAAGGCTTTGCAGTGCCTGCATGACTATTCAGTAGTTTTCCGAATCAAACGCCACCTCGTAATTTATAAAGGCTACACATAGGATTTGGTTATACACCACACATCTCTCAATCACCTGATTGACAATCGGAATATTATCCATTTTAGATTAGCCTTTGCGAAAATATGCCTAGTATTTAGTTATTTGACTGCTATGATGGGCTTTATTCGGTCGGCTATATTCTTTGTAAATAAAATTGGTTTAATGAGAAGTTGCCATGCATCATCAAGTTTAACAAATCAGCAATAGGTTCAACAGGACGTTAACAGAAGCTCCAACGAAGCTCTCTCCTTGGCATTCTTACAAAATTCAAAATACACTCTTATTTTCACATATTTACTTACATAAACGATGCTTACATATTTACTTACATATTTTTCACACATTTACTTACATAAAAGACGAAACCTGCGCAGCATATCAAGCAAACGAACCACTCTCTGCCTCGCAATAGTTCGTTTCTGGTGGGTTAACTCAGATACAGAATGCCCGCATTGTGGGAAGACATCAAACGTCTTTGAGTACATCATAGTTTACGCTTGAAAGAATTATTGCACTATCATCCTTATCTGGGTACGCTAGAACTTGTGGAGACTGGCCATGCGAAGCCAGTGCCTTGAAGAAAAGTATTTTGCACGAAAATCTCAAGCCATACGTATGTGTGCCTAATGTTTTTTCTGTGTGCCTAATGTTTACCGGAGTGTAGTACTACACATCCCAGTACTACACTCCGGAGTGGTGATGTTACGTGAAACGGAGGAAAAGACAAGCATCTGCCTTTCCTATACCCGACTGTGCAGCACCCGCTGTTGGCCGCACAGGCAGCCAGGAAGCGGCAACTCGCTTGAGTCTGCAGATGATAACGAAACCAACGCACTCACAAAAAGGTTCGCGGCCCAGCCGTCATCTCATGCCGTTCACATCGACCGTTGAAAACGTTTGCATACATGTGAACACACACTGCCTATAAAGCTGCACAATTAGGAAACTTTGATGACCCCGCAACGGAAAAAAAAATGGTGAAAATGGTGAGTAGTGACGGCTGTACAATTTTTCTTAATTTTTTCCCCAACCGCAATGCATCGTAAGGCTCTGTTACTATGCTTCTATCAAGAGGCGGAAACTTCCTGTAACTCTTATGTACGCCGTCTTGCATGCCGATGCGCAGCGGCAGCACAACTTTTACCACTGGTGACAGCCGGGCATCCAAATAGAAATAAATCTTGAAAAGAACCACAGTTAAGATGAAAGGTACATTTCTCTCATAACGTAACTGGTGAGGTTACCAAATGGAGAGAAACGACAAAAAATCGAGAAGGAGGGTTGCCGTGGAAACTCTCCTTTCCCACTTCGCATGTAAACAAAATGTCTTCGTGCTTCTTTCAGGTTCGCTGGCCGCGTGGAGGAGGCGGCTATTCTTAAAATTTTTTTACCCACGTTTTTAATTTTTTTGTATGTTCTAAAGTGGCCACAGTTAAGCTTACCGATTTCTCAGTACGATAAAACACGATCAACAAAATCAATTACCTTTCTATTGCCCACTTTCTAGAAACAAACAGGATTATCCGCGTAGGCTGAAAGTACCAATCCATAAACGCAGCTTTAATTTACAACTGCCACTAGGACGATATAAGCTAATATTTAACACATAATATCCGAACCAATGCGAAAACCATCAGCACAAGTAAGACACGTCGTATTTTACTCAATCTTGTTTGTTATGATGGCGCACATAATTTCGTTGCAACACTATAGTACCAAATGAGACTGAACTTCAGAGGCGCGGAGAGACTTGAAGCGATCAGAAATTGTTCAGTAGAAAACGTCGCTAGCAACAGCCTTTAGGCAGTCGATCGTCAGGACGCCAGAATTGTCTTAAGTAAAGTTCACTTGGTAAAAGGTTGGGTTTCATGATATTCCCTGTAGTGATTTCTAGAAGCATATTGTCCATCACATTTATATGAGTGACAGTACTAGAAGTGAAGAGTCGCAACGTTTCAACCTACTGCTCCATGTATTTAATGAACAGGAGAGAGTGTGTGATTCTATCACATCATTTTAAACATCATGCCTATAGTAAAAGAATGAAATACTATGTAGCCGAGCCAACAGCTAGTGAAGACTTTCATTAAACGCATTTTAAGACAGTGTATTGACTACCGTCTTGGCCAACAAGTCTAGTGAGATTTGACTTCTATCAGTCAAATCAGGCTTGGTGAGAACTGGGTTTAATCATGCACTCGTACAAAATCATTACCTGCTCGAATAATGAGTCCAAATCGGGCTCACCCATCGCCACTAAAAAAACCTGCACAACCTACACGGAAATGCCGGGGTTAACAAACCGTACAGCCACAAAAAAGATGCTTTACTCGATCAGGCCATCTTCGTCGACTGCATGGTTGAGTTGCTCGGCATATCTAACTGTGGCTTCCGTACTATTCCCGCCACAAGTTGACTTTTTCTTTCCCGAAGTTGGCATGTCAACAGAGCAAGGTAACTGGGAGTGATACAAGTTTCCATATTGCTGAGCGAGTGGCGAGAAGGAGTGGAGTCAGGTGCTACGGACCACTTCCCGCGCTTCACCTGATTTAAAATTTACAACATAAGAAATAAAAAAATGCACATAAACATGAGAGAAGTTCTTGACAGTGGTATTCAAATGTTTATTTTTAGACCTATGAAAGCCACCAAATGTCAACATCCACGTCAAACCTCACTCTGCGCAACCAGATATTAGGAAGCCCGCTGTTGAAAACTAGCACTGAGTTTCGGGGCCTACTTCTATCTCGGAGCTGCATGTACGGTACTTCGTTTAGAGGCCGCTTATGAAGAATCACAGTATATCTACGGAGTGAATGATGATGAGTGGGGCGAAGCGCTGGAGGATTTCATCACTGAACTGCGAACCATTCGTGAATATCGCCGACTACTTCACCAAAGACGTGACAAACGCTGTATATACTTATACAAGACATTTTATTGTTCGGAAGGGGTAGCTATACGTCGCTTCCGTTCCCCCTTTATAATAACGGCTTTTTGGTAGGTGAAGTGGTGGATCGATAATGCGGTGTAGCGGGATGTTTGCAAGACGAAGTAGAGGGCAGTTTGCAAAAGCTGAAACTCTAGGCGGTCACGTACAGACACAGTGGGACAATTTATGGTTCTTTAACGCCCGCCTATATAACAGTACATGACCATATTGCATTTATTATTGGCTGCTTCACAACACTATCTAATTATTTATAGATGAAGTGGTGGATGCTTGAAGGGGCATAGTGGGACGTTTGCAAGGTCGAAATGGTGGGCAGTTAGCAAAGGTGGAACTATAGGTGCTCCCACATATACATACAAGAGATGGACAGGCCAACGCCTATAGAAGCTTCACCTCTAAAAGTGACGGTAATTTTTTTACAGCGAAAGCGTTCATGAGATCACAACTCGGGTCACGCGCAGTTGCATATTTTCTGCTGCCGCCACCCCCGGTGTCCGTAACCACATCGGGCGAAATTAGAAAAAAAACCTTGCACCAATGACACAGTGGGGCTTGCTCCCGGTGTCTGCTGGGTTCGAGCCCAATATTCTACTCCTGAGTTACGCCAGTGCTTGTAACTTGTCATACTTGCCTTAGGTAGGCATTACCTATCAGCAATGGCACAGTGGGTGCTCGAACCCGGGTCCGCTGGGTGCCAGCTCAGTATTCTACCACTGAGCTACTCCGGTGCTTGTGACTTGCTACTCCGGTGCTTGTGACGGTGCTTGTCACACAATTCGATTAGCGTAACGAGTAGGCCGTCCAATGCTCAAACGCATTACAAGAACTTGTTCTTGTTTTTCTATCAACTGTGGCGCATACCCACTGCAGCCATAATTCCTCATCGTCGTCAGGCACTGCAGGGACGATAGGCACGAAATTCCTAGCAGGTGTTTTAGCAGATACCACGTTTCTCAGAAGAATGACGAAAAAGAGCATAGCGATTACCAGCCTACGACCCAAAGGTTTATTATTAATGCCCTATTAGGTACCAAGCAAGTGTGCTTGCAGTAGTTACCCAATGAGTGTTTTGAAGAGGCTCTGAAAGGCCGCTCTTTTAGCTTTCGCTGTGACCATGCTAGGCCTACCGCGCAGGCCTGGCGTTTTTTCATGACAATAGTCTTTTTTGAGATGCTTCAACGGAAAAAGTCTGATTTGTCTGTTTGTTGGTGTCTTTACAACAATCCATCCACTTGGTGAAAGTTTAACCCCTTGCGCAGCGGCCCATCTTCATATGGTGGCTGCGTTCACACTTGTGAACAGTGTGAACTAAAAACCAAATATTGCACATACTTGAGCTGCAACATCAATACATAATTGTTGGGCAGTGTATCTTCTTATTTACACAGTGAATAAATACGTTATTCAAAAGACATTAGTGTTAATTACGCTGCACTGACAGTGCGATGCTATAAGCAAAAAACTGCCTTCACCTCCTTGAAGAAAATTGTGAGGAAATGCGAATAGCTTTTTTGCACCTAGGGTACACGGCGTAGTAATTTTAATGACGTAAAATAATGATGTGACGAGGATTTGTACAAAAACCATTTGTATACACATTCATCAGCGAGTTAACGGTCGAGAGTGAGGCGCACGCTTCTATCCATTTATATATACGTACGAGCGAGCGAACGACAAAGTGGAGTGCAGGGAGGAAAAAGAAGGAGGAGCGAAGCACTGCACCTGCCATTGTACCTGATGGCCATATTGTCAGCTTCTTATCAACATAAACACTACGCAAACGCTGGTAGCACAAACACTACAAACGCGTTTCAAACGCACTGCATCCAGGCGGCGGCAAACCACGTTCAAGTAAAGGAGGTGGGGGCTCTGGTTGCTAGAGGTGAGGATAAGTGCGCGCTCCCGCAGCTGTTGCGATGAGAGAGGGCGATGGACGTATCCCGACGGAAGCCTTACATAGCCCGACTAAGAAATGCATTCGCATTCAAAACAACCTCTCGCCCTGCACAATCAATCACTGGCCACCCCGAGTATGTAGGCGCTGGATCGGGCGTTAGGAATGAGGTGAAGGGCGTGTTTACTTGACTTTTGCTTGACGTTGAATGCATCGCGTCTCCTTTATTCAATAAATAAAAATAATAAAAAATTACCAATTGAACATTCCCAAACCATACCCAATTACGGGACATTCACTCAATGTTCCCCTCCCCCGCTCTGGAACGCATTTACTCGAGTTGCTCCTTTGGAAAGGAGTGGGCGTCAGTTTTGTTTCATCTTCGTCGACCTTTTTGTCCACTAGATTTAATTTGGCTCACTGCGCTGCGTCGGCTCTGGCCAGTTTAGATCTCGTACATGAACGATAGTGTGCGTGCGTGTTGACATATATTTGTGCATTTATGATCACAGATTCTTTGTACCAGCAGCAACTTTTGTAGCCACAAGTTGACGAAGAGTACCTCACCGTCACTTCATCGATTCAGCGACCGCGTCGAACATATATGAGTGGACAAACAGTTTTTTATAGTTAGTCTCATTTGGAGAGGTCTATTACTGAAAAGGGCTCTCAAACAGGCTTACGTTTACTACGAGTGCAAAGCAACGTCTTGACTCTCTGATGATTGATTGATTGATAAGTGGGGCTTAACTTCCCAAAACCACCACATGATTACAAGAAATGCTGTAGTGGAGGGATCCGGGAATTTCGACCACCTGGGGTTCTTTAAAGTGCACCAAAATCTGAGCGGACTGGCTTACAACATGTTCACTTCCATTGACATTGCAGACGTCGCAGCCGGCACTCGATCCCGCAACCTGCGCGTCAGCAGCCGAATATCTTAGCCACTAGAACACCGCGGCGGGGTTAACTTCCTTATGGGATTCAGGAGTGGAACAAGCCTTTATTCCTAGTTGCGATGGCCAGGAGGCGTAAACATACTATTCAGTCTTTCTTGTCTGTCGAGACAGTAGAGGTCTGTAGAAAAGGATCTTTAGCTATGACTGCAGGAGTATCAGACTTTAGGGACTAATATTTATCTCATTTTTTATTGTACTCATCTCATCGCTGATTCAGACCGTGTTTTTGTTTCCAGGTTCTGTAATATTTCTAATATTTTGGTTTTTACTTTACTTTATCCAGGTTAAGACACCATGTGCTTTTTAATGAGTACTTACCAACTGCCTCATCCCTCTCTTATTCTAAGTATTTCAATTTGTGCTTGCTGCTTCCACAATTTTTCTAAATTCTTAACCCACATTAGCGTTCGTTGCTTGTGTCAATAAATATTTGCGCAGTGTGCGTTCTCTGAACTATTTTCATAGAATTTATGTGTGCTTTGGTTATCTTCGAACAAGGGCATGCCAATACAATATATCCTACTAAGTAAATCTGTCCTTAAAACAGAAGACAGCAATTGACTCATTTCTTCCTACCTAAATATGTCGACACCATAAATAATGCAATTTTCTCACCTTTATTCTCTTCCGTCCTCACTTTTTAATGGAATGTCTAAACCACATTTGTTATTCACTGCTCCCTCTTTTGGTAGATATTTTTTGCGAAGACAGTACTCACTCATATTTGCTAAAAATTAAAACCCCCGACGCTGCACTTCAAAGTGCCTTGTTTGACGATATAGTGCACCTTCATTGCACTCAAAAGATCGATAAAATAACCAAAGGGCATAATCAAGTGAGAAAATAGAAAAAGCACGCATGAAAGGCCCCCTCTCCCTCTAGAAGAGCCTGGAATCTTCCCGCCTGTGCGAAGTCCCATGGCCAGGAAACCGGATCCGGGGCTCCAATCTCACGCAATTAGTTCCGTCACACCTGATGCCCTTCACGGATGACCCACTAAGTGAAACCAGCAGACTAGAGGAAGCCGATGCCCTTGTCTTTTGCATTGCTTGTTTTTGGCGGCCTGTCATTCAATTGCCTCCTAGGCACCTTACCTCATGCATACACCGGAAAGTGCGCCTTCCGTATGTGGAAACTGGTACTCGTAAATTACACGAGACGGTTCACTATATTCCATTGTTTCCCTCTCTTGCCAATCTTCTTCTGTCGCCATCTCTTCTCCCCGATCATAGGAAGTTAGGCTCAATGCGTACATCTTTTGAAATGCTGTTATCACGTTCTACTGAATGGCTAGTTGCTACCACGAACGCCTCTGTTAGTGCACATACTGATACCGAATGGTCTGTTCTGTACATATGTTTGTTTCATGCGCAGAAGACGTTTTTCAGCATATTGTCAGCGTTTGTTCATTATATTTATCGCAAATATTAGCAGGAATATTGACTTCCGCTTAACATATTTAATTGAAAATAAATAAATGAAGCACATGAAGAACATACATAATTGATGAACATGAATGCATGCTTTTATTGGAGTCATATAAAAAAACTACGCAAAACGTGACCCAAGAATAGTCAGTGCACATACTTTACAACCCTTATTTCTTCGTTTGTCCCCAGTATCGCGAAGCAGACCTGAGCCAGCAATAGGCCAGAATGACACTTGCGTATTTAAGTTAATTAGATATATCTTACTTGCAATTATTAGCCACCATAAGCTAAAGGAGCTTTAACATAACACTGATATGTCGGTAGTTCTTGAACTCGGGAGTAAGTGAGGAAAGATATGTGAACAATTTTTTTTGCCACAAAGAGTAAAGCTCAAGTCTGCTGTTTGATTGGTGTGTTTATATTTTTTCAGAAATTAAAGGGTGACACTCAATCAAGTGTGCACAAACATTCTATCCAAGGCAACTCGATGCCCATAGATTACATCGGTGCGCAATTAAGGAAGATGAGTCACATGAAAAATTTGATGAGGTGCTATGAGTTAACAGCCAAGTATAAGAAATAAAATACACATGAAAAAAATCTACCAGTGGCCTAATTCAGCTATGGCGGGTTATATGCACGTGAGCTAAGTGGGCACCGTCAAACTCAACGTTTCGGGCATGGCACTAATTACAAGCGTTAAGTCTTTTCTGTGTCACAGTCTTTCACTCACGTTGCACACATATCCAAACGAATTGTTTATGGAGTCCGTTAAGTACGAGCCCCACTTGCGCTTTCGCTAAGCTTCCCCGAATAGTCAGTCAATCGGCCTCCTGGTCATGACGCATTACTAGACGCTCCTCCGTGTGCTCCGGGATCTTCGCAGAACGTCTTGCTCTTTTCTGTTTGTTCTTGCTACGCTCAACCGCTGACTACAATGAAACTACTTTGGTATGCGATGAATGAAGCTTCTCCGCTTTTTTACGCTGCTGAGCAGCAATTTCGCTCTCCTCTGTATGGGTATACCGTACTTGCAAAAGTGCCCCGCCGTGGTGGTTTAGTGGCTAAGGTACCCGGCTGCTGACCCGCAGGTCGTGGGATTGAATCGCGGCTGCGGCGGCTGCATTTCCCATGGAGGTGGAAATGTTGTAGGCCCGTGTGCTCAGATTTGGGTGCACGTTAAAGAACTCCAGGTGGTCGAAATTTTCGGAGCTCTCCACTACGGCCTCTCTCATAATCATGTGGTGGTTTTGGGACGTTAAACCCCACATATCAATCAATCAATCAATCAATGGTACTGACAAGAGCCCCGATATGTGTATGTAGCGCCGTGACACATGCGACCAAAGTGTGGCTCGATGACCACGAGCCACGGAGTACGATCACATTGCGTCTGCCGGCACTATGACGGAACTTCTCTGAGATACGCAGACCGGAAAGGCACGCGCTGTCACTGCTCGTCGCGCATGCGCAGCACGGCTCTTGTACACGCACGCAAAACCGCTTTGACTCGGCCACTCCAGCTAACCGCACAAAATCACTACGTATTCAAAGTATTTGGAGGAGCCCCTACTATGGCGTATGTCACATAGTTATTGTCTCTTTGGCACCGAAAAGTGGATTTGAACTGAAAGTTTAACCAAGGGAGAAGATAGCTTGGTGAACCGGGCTCAGCTGTGTTCATCCTCATGCATGGTGTTACCTATTTCTGTGCGCAATAATTATGACAGGCTAAAGAACATCAACTGCCCCAGCCAATTACTTTTTGTATGCATCAAAGAAATCATTGCAAACATCTAAAGGCACTTTGCTTTGCAGGTAGGCTCGACTGTTTTCTTTACGTTCCCTGTAAGTTACTTATTTTGGTCTTGTGGTGAGAATCGCCGACATGCTTTAACTCGGTGCAAATATTTATAACAGCTCGGCTGCCAAAATATTGAAGTGAAAACTAACCGTACCGAAATACAGGATATATTATGCCAAATAGTACGAACACGTGAAAGAACAGGAGCATTAAAAACAAAAGGTTTCACTGGCAGCACATCCCTGTTCACTGAGAGATACTGATACAGAGAGCAAATTTTTCATCTCACGGCCTGCAGTTGGCTCCTTTTGTTTCACTCATGTATTCCTCAAGTCTGATTTTTTCGTTGTTAAGATAGTGCTTGTTTCGTGCCTACGTTGCTTCGTGTTTCTGGACTGCCTTTTAAAGTATTGCTTCCGCTAAAGTCTAATCCTCGATCTACTTCTTTGTATGGAAGTGTACCTACTAAATACCAATACGTGAAATATAGTAGGTGCTGGATATTAGCCACCACACGGCTTATTCATTCTTCCACGCAAGAGTAAAAAGCTGTTAACGGAGGAAACACGTTCAGTGTATACCACGTTCTGCAACTATATATAGTACAGAAGTCTACAAAAGATAGTGGAAAATACGTGACCATGTAAAAACATAAAGTGATAAAATACGCTCGAAGTTTTTTTAAAATTTCCTGTAAGTAGTCTTCCGTCGCTACCCTTGATAATGTGCGTCAAAGAACCCTCATATTGAATGATTTACTTTTAGGTTGCAGCAATCATAGTATTGCTTTGAAAAAAAGTTAAATTATGCAGAGCCTCCTGAACATCAAAATAGATACTACTCGTTCTTCATGACATTTAGATCGATTTTTCTCGTTATAAGAACTTTATAAATTTGCTGAATTCCAAAGAATCTCTCAAACTAAACTTTACTGCTGTGCTTTATGACGCAAACGCTGAAAAAAATAAGCTGTTACAATATTGATGAATAAAACAACCACAAACAACCACAAACAAAGAGGTAGTAACTGCAGCTTTTATCTTTCTAGGACGGTTACGAACCTCTTGCTTCTTCTTTTTTACCTACGTTAGTGAACTACCTATTTGCTACCTACGTTAATAAAGAGTTAGTAACTGCAATGAAATAGGTAGTGACTGCAGCGGTAACTAACTTTCTTGCTCCATTACTTCCTTTTTGCTACCCGGGCATGGACTCTCCAAGTAAAGATATTAGGTAATCATTTTTAAGAAGAATTGTCTCGACGTATCACGTTTGAACGCAAGCATAGCGAAGAATATATCCATTGCTCAAGAAAATTTTTTTTTCAAACTATGTGACCGAGCTATGTAGGCATCATTCCGCTGTTTTTGAAGCATAGAACTACAAGTTATCAAAAAATAAAGAAGTTCTACACATGTTACAATCGAAAATCACTACATCTATAGTAAATTAAAACAAACTAACAAGACAGGCGGAATAAGATCAGACAGATGGTCAAAATTAACTCGGAGTTCTCAATACGGCGTGTATCACAATAAAAATGTGGTTATCGCATGTAAAACCCCCCACAACAATTATTACCATTTAACCACTACTATATTAGCGCTTCAAAACATTGAAATGCACCGAGAAGGCGTAATGACTTCGGTATCGTGTTTCGGTTGCTGTATTATTGCTTTTTGGGCCATTTTCTATTAAACTGATAAAACATGTTATGTTCATAAGCACGGCTCATTATAAGTCTTGTGCTATGTCCCGCAATACACCTAATCAGGTAGCATAGTAAAGTTTCTAAGCTCACATTTTTTATAATTCATACTGAAAGACAAGTGGTCAGCGTTGTTGGAAACGCATCTTTATAAAGTAGGGGCGATATGTACTCCGGTAGTTGCTTACTTAGTACTGTAGCGTAGTGAACTCGTTAGGTCTATGGATATTTTGTGCCCATGACACGCCACACAAATTACCCGTATATTTTAGCAGTGAAATTTTAATTCACCAGAAATAACAATAGAGATATATTATGGCAAAATGAACTTGGTAGTATCGGTTACTACACTTTTTCTTAAAACCTTTTAACCTTACTAGCTATGGTTGGTAATGGCTAGGGTATTAATAGATACTAAATGTTTGTAGCCCGGGGAAAGAAACTGAGTGTTATCACCCTCACTGTTACTAATTGCACTGACGAGCAGGGTTGTAACACACGTGACGAAAGTGTACGATAAAGTTAGCAAGTACCACTTCCCTTTTGAAGAGTGCATGAAAGCAATGTTAACATTACCGGTTGCTTGGCACCAACATTTCATCGCATACAGGTGCATAAAAGATTTCGGCAAAGCTTGTTTCACAAGGTACATCAAATGAAGCATTCATGCAGGTGTAATAAAACTAGAAAAAAAAACATCCAAGCGCAGACAAACTTCCGTGAAAGCGAAAGCGGCTTGAACAGAACCCAAGAATGTAAAATGCAACTCTGCTTTACAGTGTGCATGAACTTATCTCCATAGATATGTTCAGCCTATATAATCACCCTTTTATTCCAAGCCCACTTATCTCCATAGATAAGTTCAGTTACCATATAATCGCTACCAGCGCAGGTCAAAAAAGTGAATTAACATTTACAGTTACTTATGTTTAAATGATTGAAGACACAGTAAAGTGTGCAGGTTTACTCACTTTCACGCAGTGGTCGTCACACTGTGGGGTGCACACGCAAATATGGTTTTGATCCTGCCCCAAAGTTGATCTCTTGAGAAAAGCGAATATATACATAAACTACCAAGCAGGACAGCACAGTTCGAGTGAGTCAGCTCATCCAGTTCACGATCCAATCACGGAGCCACGCCAATAGTTGGGGAGACACTGTGCTGTGGGGCGGACGGGGACGGCGGGTTTGTAGGTAAAGATGTCTGGGGAAGTATGGAAATCAGCACTTTTCCCGAAGGACTCGTAGGTTCTCGTAGCGACGTACAGAGGGCGCAGGAAATTATACGCACCTCACCCTAGTCATGAACCTGTCATTTTCGGTAATTGACCTCTTTTGTCAGCACAGTGACCCGCCTTTTTTGGGATTTCTCCCCTGTGACGACTTCACAGCTCACTGGCTGGCTTTGTTTAAGAGGAATGTAGCCGAAAAGCACATCTGCAGTTATCAGACTTCACGTGTTTCTTGACTAAGCCAGCGGTTTTATCATGAAATTTGTCATACGACGGTAATTTTGTCATTTATTCATTTGATACAACGAAAGAGAATCTTATAATAGTGTCGCTTCAGGAGACCACCCAAATTTTTGCAGGAAATATTGTCAGCCCAAGCTACAGGAAACAAACATGATATTTGAGCCGGAGAACCGGAGCATTCTCTCCTACCTTTTTCGCCAAATTGTGATGTGAGTAACACAGTGACAATTAGTTGCATCCCATAGACGCATTTTAGTCTGTGCTAGGTTTCTATAGATGCTATTTTTGCGTCATGCAGGAAATAGTCGAATACTCGCACAAAATTGCATGAAACCAAATAGTAGACATAACAAGATAATGTATTCTAGTCATATAATACGCCGCCCAGTTTCGAAGTTTTTCTGGGTAGGACTTTAAGTCACTGTGTCTCGATTCTTGACCAATTACTTCTTCTCTGTATATATCATAGTCGAAAAACAAGCTTTTTGCGTGATTTCATGGACTGTTGATGAGCAGAGAGTATTATACTGTGCATGGCCGAGCGCTTCACCAGCAGATCAAGAAATAAAAATTGGTGCGCTTGCACTGGAGGTGCACTGCAAGGAGACAATGGAGCTGACAGTCACCCAGGTAATCCTGGTCGTCGCTGTTTTACTAAGTTCTGCAATTTTTTTCTATCTTTCTCTGTTTCATTCTTTTTCGCATTTTTTAAGTATGCCTTTATGCTTCGTTTAATTTAGATTTTTAATTTTTTGGTCTCTCTATCTTTCTCTTTTTCCATGTCTTTTCCACACTGTGCACTTTTCTCTTCCATTTTCACCTCTTTCTCTCACTCTCCACATATCTCTCTCTCTTTGTTCTCTCTTTCTCGCACTCTTGCCGTTTATGTCATTCATTCTCTTTATTTGCCTCTATTCTTTCTATGCTCTAGTGTACTCTCTCTCTCTCTTCCTGCATTTTATTATCGTCTCTCTCATACTTGTCCTCCTCACCCTCACTTGCTTCCGCGCATTCTTCCTATCCTATATCAGAAAAAACTATGCTATGTTCTGGTAGCACACCTGAGAGGCCGAGTGGTAAGGACTTCACCTTCGCATCGTGGTACGCGGCTTGGAATCTCGTCTCCTGAAGAAGCTTTTGTGCCTGAAATCACTCTCCTCCTGAGTTTTTTTTTATTCTGTACGCTTGTTGTGCTCATCGGAGTTATTGCATCCTGTGCTGGAGATATTGGGGCACCTCTTTTCGTAGCGAAGTGTAAGATGAAGGCAATGGCAACAATGTAGAAGAGGACGAAGAGGGTGCGTGCCTATTCGGTGGTGGCACGTGCCGTGACATAGTTGTGCAAATGTTCCCATAGTGACGTCATCGCCCGGTAAGGTTTTGTAGCCCATGGATTGTACCTTACGCTCACCTGAACAGCGGCCGATAAAACTTGGGTTCTAGTAGCGTATTCAGCCATCTGGACGACCCAGAGCTCGTCTAATTTGGTAATGCTAAACCTCACAGTATTTTACTGTTCTTAGGGCGAAAGCTTGGCGCTTCACCTGAGGACGAGCTCATAATGTGCATGACAGCACCGCTATCTACCCACGCATTCTAGATCGATAAATATGTATGGGCCCAAGTCTCCTTCGAAAGGATCAACGTTTGGACTTTTTGGTTCATAATTGTGAAGAGTAATGTAGCCCGCAAGACAGTGCAAATGGTCGCGCACGCTGACACACACACAGTACGAACGCGGAATTTCCACTGTATCTGCGTCATCCTGTCGTTTCGCTTTCATCCATCTTATGCGCAATAGTTTTCAAAAAAATTCATTTCTTTATTTCAGACAGGTTTATAAGTAGCTAGCAATGGAGAATGCAAAAAAAAATATCAGGAGCCCTTCTTCAGTCACTAAAATTGCCGCAAGCGAAGCTTCGCGTGAGCGCACCTCGGTTACTAGTTCTCATACGTCTTACTTCTATCTTTTTATTTGCTATGCATTGTGCAATGGTTCCCTCAAACTGTTTATTATCTAATGCCGTCAATTGTACCTCAATCGGCGCACGTGCTTAGCAGAGCAGTGCCTCAGCTGCTACAGGCAATAAGTTCGATGATTCATTTATATCTAGTCAAAACCGAAATGCGATAAGGTAAAGCTGCAACTTCATCTCAATAGGAGATAACAATGTTCTATCAGGCACGGCTGATCGCCGACAAGCGCATGATCGAAAAAGTGGCATAGCAAAATAATTTGATGATTGATTGACATGTGGGGTTTAACGTTCCAAAACCACCATGTGATTATGCATTTATGAGAGACGCCGTAGTGGAGGGCTCCGGAAATTCCGACCACCTGGGGTTCTTCACCGTGCACCCAAATCTGCTGCACACGCACCTACAGCATTTTAGCCTCCATAGAAAATGCGAAGCCGCAACCGACATTTGATCCCGTGACCTGCGAGTCAGCAACCCAGTATCTCAACCAAAAGAATGGGGTGAGCGTCGGAACACGTACCTCCGCACCCCCACGTAATATAAACTACGTTCCCTGAACGTTGTGTGTTTTCTCTTACACTGTGTTTTTGTTTATATGTAAAACATCCTCCCTTGTATGCTTTTCTCCTCCTCTCCTTCCTTCCTTCTCTGGCGGTGACGGCCTGAACTCGTGTGCCACCGCAGCTCGACAGACGGAGAATAAGCTATACTACACGGACGTCTTGTCTCGCAGTCAGTAAATCCGCCGCATACCCTCTACAAGGCCACTACGCCGGGGCAGCGTCATAGGAAAACAGCGCACAGAATATGCATGTGACCTGCGAACCTTAGAAGGCTTAATTATTGACACCCGCGAAATGCATGGTGGTGGAATTCTAGAGAACGAATCAAGTCGGCGCCGCTGTAATCTGGGAACCATAAAATCTTCACTAGAAATTACTCACTCAACACAGTATAATTAACGAAGTTAAACGTTACGTTCCCCCAAAATCATCTTTATGAGAGACGCTGTAGTGGTTGACTCGGGAAATTTCAACCGCCTGGGGCTTGTTAACGTGCACCTAAATCTAAGTACACAGGCCTCGTGCACTTTCATCTCCATCAAAAAGGTGGCTGCCGCCGCTGGGTTTTGATGAACTACTCAATCGCGTCCTGGCGGTGCTCTATCGGTGCTGCTGTACGCACAGAAAGCAGCCATCACACACAAATGACGGAATACAGAAAGCTCTAAAAAACTAGAAAAGACGCAGTGACATCTAGTTAGCAATCTAACAGCTGCGCTAGATACTTCAAAAATGCTGCATATAAATTACGTAACTCAAATTAGGAAAAATTATATCGTCCTGAGTAGTAGTCGTTGTACGCCACCGCATAAATGTCAGTTTGGGGGGGCCAGCAGGTCACCTCTATTAGGTTCGTGAGTTTGAAACAGACAGAATTTTTACTTAAATATATTGCCTATTAAGACGTAAATAATTCTCTTGTTTTCAGTACATACGTCAAGCAAGGATATCAATCTAGGCTTCTTTAACCAGGGTCAGGCAGCATCAAGGTACAAAATTATCGTGACAGTGTCTTAGCCAGTGTCTGCATTTCTATATACAGATACATTCAGAAAATTCATAAAGCTTCTTAGACTTACCTAGAGGCAAAAATGGCGCTGTGAGCTGCTGGACTCACAAGAACGCCTGTTTACGAGCTGCAAACTTGACTCGGATTTGTATCGTGCAACTAGAGCCCGGACATATCAATGCTATGCATTGTTATGTCCAAGGAAATTTTGGATGCACCTCTCCGACAAAAAAGTTAAAGTGACAAAAATTAAAACCAAGGACGCGGACGTGACTGATGCCAGCTGCATAGCGACAGCATTTAACGACTACTTCTCTTCTGTTTTTTTGCGAACGGGTGACACCCCTCCTGATTTCCACGCAATCTCGAACTGCCAGACTTGATTATAACAGATGAAGGCATCTTGTCAGCTCTACTTCATCTTGACACAAAAAAATCGGCTGGGCCGGATGAAATACCTAATGCTTTTCTTTATCGGTACGCCGAGTGGTGTTCCAAATACTTAGGCTTAATATTTAGGGAAAGCCTGTTACAAGGCGAAGTTCCAGTCGATTGGAAAAAGGGTAAATTGGTACCCATTCATAAATCAGGTGATAAATATGACGTGAAAAACTACCGCCCTATTTCGTTGTTATGTACAGCCGGCAAGGTTATGAAACACTTCCTTTTGAAACACTTAAGTTTATTTCTGGAGAGTAACCATTTTTTCCCCAAATCAACACGGTTTCCGGCAAGGCTTTTTAACCACCACACAGTTAATTCACACTACTGATGACTTTCTAAAAACACTTGACAAAGGCGGACAAATTGATGCGATTTTTTTAGACTTCGAAAAAGCCTTCGACCGAGTTTCCCATTCCCATTTGATGTTTAAAATTCGCCGAATCCTAATCAATGAAAGAATTCTTCGATGGCTTGATTGTTATCTATCCCACAGACACCAACACGTTCGGATAGCAGATAAAAATTCTTCTTCCGCTCCCGTGCATTCCGGGGTACCGCAGGGCTCTGTCCTAGGACCACTTTTATTTTTAGTTTATCTAAATGACATGTCATCCAAATCTACTGTGCAGTGTCGTTTTTTCGCGGATGACTGCGTTGCGTACTTGCCCATTCAATCAAGAACAGATCACGCCACCCTAAATGATTGATTGATTGATAAGTGGGGTTTAACGTCCCAAAACCACTATATGATTATGAGAGACGCCGTAGTGGAGGGCTCCGGAAATTTAGGCCCCCCTAAATGAATACTTATCGGTTATTACAGCATGGTGTAACTCCTGGAAAATGAGCCTCAACATAGCAAAGTGCGTCAAGATGACCATAACACGTAAAAAAATCCCTCGGAATTCACATACATGTTAAACAACACTGCTATAACAACCGTTAACCAGTACAAATACCTTGGTCTGACAATCACTTCTAATTTGAGCTGGAAAACTCATATCGAAGGTATAACATCAGCAGCACTGCGGCGATTGTGGTTCTTAAACCATCGCATGAGGCACTGCACCAGCAAAACAAAACTAGTCGCTTACACTACATTGGTACGCCCATTGTTGGAATATGCTGACGTTGTATGGGATCCACACACACAAACAGAAATATACTTACTAGAACAAGTCCAAAATAAATCCCTTCGGTTTATTTACCATGCGTACAGTAGACACTGTTCAGTCACTGAACTCCGTGATAGATCCGCTCTTCCCACATTGGAGTCCCTTAGAAAGGCTATATCGCTTAAAATTCCTTTATAACATAGTCAACGGACACTCGGGACTCGCCTTTAACACTTACATGCAGTACAATACATCGCGAAAAACTCGGAACAAGCATGATAACATCATAGTGGTGCCGCTTACAAAAACAAATTCTCGGCGATATTCATTCTTTCCACGAACAATTTCCGACTGGAATGAACTACCTCATGACGTCACCAGCATCGCAGCGCCCGACGCATTCTTATCAGCTGCCACTTCCTGTCTGTAGTAAAAGCTGTCTGGTCGTATGTGCAGATTTCAATTCTTCTAATGATGTTTTCACACTTCGTGTTAGGAACAAAAATATGGATTGTATTTTTGATACCGCTCTTGTGTTGCTCCTGTAACCCGAGTATTCATGTTCCACGCAAAGCTGTTATGTGGTGATTTTATTTCTTTTTTGTGGATTTTATTTCTTTTTTGTGGTTTTCTTTATTTTTTGTGGTGATTTTATTAAAGCTGTTATTGGTGATTTTTTTTATAGGTGGCTGCAAGTATGAAAGTTTGTATCACCCCTGCCTTGGCCACCAAGAGGTGGCTGGCAGTATGCAATAAATAAATAAAAAATAAATAAATGACACGTATAGCTTCAATGCGTTTCATGTGTGAAAATGGTTGATTTTTTTTATTTCTTACTGAATGAGCACATAGTAAGCTATTTAGTTTTAGTATTGCACAAGAACTACTTTATCGAACAGTAGGAGCTTCGTTGGTGTACAATTTTAGCAAGTGTTTAGCAAGCAATTTTTGTTTAGTTCAGCAAGCAACTTTCAGCAAGCAATTTTAACAAGAGAGGCTAAACTTTGCCGGTAGACTTGAAAGCCAGTGTTCCTTCTGCCACTGTTCATCGCCTGCTTGTTCCCTTAGCCATTTCGACATGCCATCAAGGTGAGTGGGATTTTATTTTAAAATATATTACGTGCTAAGGAGATCGCCCAATAACAGCTTTATTTCAGCAGTCCATCCGCTTTTGTGCCTAAGCCTTACTCAACCACAGCAAACACAAGCCTTGCCAACACATATAACGTCATTCCCAGCGTTACAGCGGTGCCCCATAAGAAATTCGCTTAGGCAGTGGTTCCAGATTTACGTCAAGGTATCTTTGTGAGCATCTCTATTGGGAAATATATTTGTACTTACCTAAGTAGTGAACTAGGTTTACGATGTTTTTATTGAATGGTGACACTTCGCTGGGCATAGGTATCTCGTTAATTTTTAGTCACAAGTGAATTGAATATTTCAAGGAGGAAACAGTGTGTGTGCTTGTGTGTGTGTGTGTGTTTGTGGGTTTGTGTGTGCGTGCGTGTGTTTGTGTGTGTGTGTGTGTGTGCGCGTGTGCGTGTGTGTGTGCGTGTGCGCGTGTGTGTGCGTGTGTGTGCGCGTTCGTGTGTGTGCATGTGTGTGCGTGTGCGTGCGTGTGTGTAGGTGCGTGTGTGTGTGTGCGCGTGTGTGTGCGTGTGTGCGTGTGTGTGTGCGCGTGCGTGTGTGCGTGCGTGTGTGCGTGCGTGTGTGCGTGTGCATGCGTGTGTGTGCGTGTGTTTGTGTGTGTGTGTGCGTGTGTGTGCATGTGTGTGTGCGTGTGTGTGCGTGTGTTTGTGTGCGTGTATGTGTGCGTGTGTGTGTGTGCGTGTGTGTGTGTGTGCGTGCGTGTGTGTGCGTGTGTGCGTGTATGTGCGTGCGTGTGTGCGGGTGTGCGTGTGCGTGTGTGTGCGTGCGTGTGTGTGCGTGCGCGTGTGTGCGTGTGTGTGTGCATGTGTGTGTGTGCGTGCGTGTGTGTGTATGTGTGTGTGTGTGTGCGTGTGTGTGCGTGTGTGTATGCGTGTGTGTGCGTGCGTGTGTGTGTGCGTGCGTGTGTGTACGTGTGTGCGTGTATGTGCGTGCGTGTGTGCGGGTGTGCGTGTGCGTGTGTGTGTGAGTTTATGCGTGTGCGCGTGTGTGTGCATGCCTGTGTGTGCGTGCGTGTGTGTGCGTGCGCGTGTGTGCGTGTGTGTGTGCATGTGTGTGTGTGCGTGTGTGCGTGCGTGTGTGTGTATGGGTGTGTGTGTGTGTGCGTGCGTGCGCGTATGTGCGTGCGTGTGTGCGTGCGTGCGTGTGCATGTGTGTGTGTGCGTGTGCGCGTGTGTGTGCGTGTGTGTGTGTGTGTGTGTGGGCTTAGCTAACCATGTACGCGCACCTCCAGCTAACGACCTTGGAAGGCGCGAAGGGTCCTCCTCACGCACAGAACAGCCGATTTGGTCCAAATCTCGGCGCCTATAAATGCGGAAGTGTGGGGACAGTAGTCTCAACCGCTGACAATGAAAACTGCTGTGTTTGAAAGTTGGTGCTGCAGCTTAAATTTTTTTGGCTAGCGGTTTGTTTCCTCGCTGAGATGCCACTGTAGTTTAAGTGCTCTTAATGCTTGAACGTTCTAAGGAAAAGAGGTTTTTTGTGTTAAAAATGCTAGGCACCGTCAAAGTGAAAGCTAGAATAGCAGCCTTTCTGAAAATGTTTTAAACAATCTTTGGGTAACTGCTACAAACACACTTGCAGGGTATCTACCACGTCATAAATAATTATTTTTGTGTACTATAGAAAGGCATTTACTATGCCATCCTTCGTTGTTTTTCGGAGACGCGTGGTACCCGATTCACACTTGCAAAGGGTTTTTTGTTATTTTTGGTGCTGTGGCTGACGATGATAAAAAGTTATGCCTGAAGCTTTTGCAATGAGTTGGAGCATTCGAAGACCCACTCGTTACGCAGTTCACACATTGTGTGATGCCTGGTTACTTTGGCTGTTCTAACACGCTTTCTTACTCTTATTAAAGTGACTCCTTTTCCGTTATCAAACCTGCCTTAGGCCAGTTCTCAAAGGGTTTTGAAGCACCAGCATGGCGCTTTGCTAGAACACTTGGCTGAAACGCAGAGGACACGGGTTTAAATTCCAGTGTGTTCTTCATGTTTTCTTTAGTCTTTTTTTCGAATTCGAGCGACAGTGGTTGTGAACGCTTCGGGGTAGCGGCGCACAACTTTACACGGCGCACGCGACACTTCTTGTGATCTCTTTTCGCCGTGATTCACCATACAATTTCACCATATGAATGGACTACAACGTTATTCAGAGCTTTACGCTGCATGTAACTAATCTCTTTGGAGATTATTTACATGCAGCGCCCGTAAAATAGAAATACAATGCAGCATACAGATTTTGTGACCACTATTGCTGTATTTGTAACCCAGAAAACTTTTTGGTGTTTTTGCAAAAGTACCCCTAATATATCCCACTATTACAAAAATTTTGTCAATGCTTTAGTCTTCCGTAAAGGCATTTTGATATTTGCTATAACGAATACATTTTTGACTACCTGAGACTTTCCTGGTAATAGTAAGTCAAGCAGGATTTATGCTCATATGTGAGTGCCATCTGATTCACTTTAGGACAAATACACCGTCAATGCTTTAGCAGGTCCGTTGAAGAACATAAGCAGTAAAAACTTGACCTATGGAAGAGGCCACAAGAGAGAGAAAAAATTCTTCCCTTTGCTTTTACTAACTCAATAAAATGAATGGTTCAGTGATAGAAGAATTTCAATGCGAAGTTCACGCAGCCAACAATTCAAAAGCCAATCGTTGAAAAGGAAAGAAACGATAATAATTCTGAAAAGGACATTCACACAGCCCGTCCCACAATTCACTTTTTGTCTTTCAAAAATATTGATGACCCCTGTTTCGATATGGAGGTCATTTAGGAGCTTGTTCCTTAAGCATTTCACGCTATCACGTTGTCCGTTGTAGGGGCGTGTACACTCACATTGATTTCACTAGAGGCGCCACTGTGCTTTTTCGCAGCTGCGCTCTCTTCGGTGAGTCACGTAAGCGGCGCACCGCCCCTCAGGTGGCGTCTTCACAGAGCCCACATACTCGGCGCCACGCACTCTAGTTATTTATAATATTGTTACGGAAAAGAAGACATGCCGTAACGACGAGGCTGGGGATTAGATATATTCAAAACCAGCGGGAATGGCGTGCCCGGCTCACCAGCGATCAAGCGGGAACAACCCTTCGTCTTCCTCGTCAGGCACACACGCGCGTCGCCCCCTAGAATGTCAATACACATGCATGTAGCATAACCCCCGGTGGCGCAAGCGCCGTCTCGGCGCATTTAGATGTCAACGTCACTAGGAGAGTTGTAGGGCTTCAAGCGCGCAACATGTACAATATTGGTAGCCTGTGGGGCACATGAAGGCAACGGGATGGCAGGACCAATTTCATATGTTACAGGCGTAACCAAGCGAAGGACTCGGTATGGGCCTGTGTAGCGAGTAGGCAGTTTTTCTGACAAGCCAACTTGGCGGGTCGGAGACCAGAGTAGTACCAAAGAACCGGGCGGAAAGTGTACGTCGCGGTGTCGTTGGTCATACAAGCGCCGTTGCTTCTCTTGAGAGGTCAGAAGTCGAATACTGGTGATTTCGCGTGCGTGAGCGGCCCGAGTGATAGCGTCCATGGCATATTCACGGGTCGGTACTCCAGGGGACGGTATGACGGTGTCTAGAGG